>NC_052169.1:7352606-7652606 GCF_902713615.1 Scyliorhinus canicula | reverse complement strand
GGGCCGAATGGCCTCCTTCTGCACAGGCAGGATTCTATCCTACGGAGTAAGCAAAACGTGAAGTGACTCACACTTAAACCCAAGGTCTTGTTCAAACTATAAATTTTGTATCAGTATATTGCTGATATGCCAAGAATGGGTTCTTAGACATGGAATCAGAAACCAGCCGTTTATAAGCCTCACGTTCTCATGCTCAACATAAGTGACACCTTGCTGTCCAGTCTAGGCAGCTGAATCCAGATGTCATGCAAATATGTGAAAACAACGGGCAGGGAAAGTCTAAGCCTCTCCCAAATCCAAATTGCATCACAACTTTCACCGTTTTCCGATCTTTTGAACTTCATCTGACATTGTCTTGACGAACTTTGCTCCAGATCTTGCCACCCAACTATCGAGAAGTTTCGAATAACTCCCCCTCTAGTCCGTGGCCCCTAGACAAGCAGGCTGGTGTTTGGGGTTAGCCAGGCGTACAGTGTATATTATTATGGTTAGTTACAGATAGCATAATCTCGCGTTGTGAACAATATGTGATCTGGCTTAGAAACTGATTGCCCGTGATCTCTGTACAGGCATTGTACCCAATTGTGTGTCTCTGCAGCTCCTTACATCACGGGAGGGCGGGATTTTGTGCCTCATGGTGGAGGCCTTTAAGTGGGCAATTAATGCCCACTTGACAGTCTCATCCCACCACTGCTGGTATTCAGTGGGGAGCTTGCCATGTGTGGAATCCGTCAAGCAAGTCCTGTCGGAATCACTTGCGGAGTCCACGGGGGGGGGGGGGGGGGGGGGGGGGGGGGGAGGCGGCTCCCTCGTTCACTAAGTGCGCAATCGAGGGACCCGGCATTTGGTTACCCTTGCAGTCAACCCCCTCTCCCCTCCCGCCATCACCCACCTCTGGTCGGAATCCGGCAACGATCCGAGGCCTTAGGGATGGGTGTCGCACCTCCCTGGTGGTGCTGCCGTTCAATAGGTCGGCAGCTCTTGGTGGGTGGCACTTCTCAGCCTTTCCTTCACCCCAGGACTCAGCCCAGTGAACCTTCTCCTCAGGGCCCCCCTGCCCCAGAGCCAGGGGCTCCGGGTTTGAGTCCCACCTCCCCAGAAAG
The DNA here is from genome assembly GCF_902713615.1 of Scyliorhinus canicula. NCBI lineage: Eukaryota > Metazoa > Chordata > Chondrichthyes > Carcharhiniformes > Scyliorhinidae > Scyliorhinus > Scyliorhinus canicula. Next base: position 7,651,503 of record NC_052169.1, on the reverse strand, counting down.
TGTGTCTGTAACACGGCCAAACAGGTTTGCTTTTCGACCTGGAAATCCTTCCAAAACAACTTTGGCAGTCGGGGGGGAGCAGGGGGGGATTTCCGGGGCAGCCATGTTTGCTGTGCAGTTGTGTCCCTGAAGATACAAGAACATAAGAACCAGGAGCCGGAGTAGGCACGTCAGCTCCTCCAGCCCACTCCGCCATTCAATACGGTCGGGGCTGATCTCATCGCGGCCTCATCTTCACCTTCCTGCCCACTCCCCATAACCCTGCAACCTGCTACCAATTAAATATACATCCATCGGCGGCACTGAGTCCAGAGGTGGTGATTTTTGGGGTGTCGGAAGACCCAGGAATCCAGGAGGAGAAAGAGGCAGACGTTCTGGCCTTTATTTCCCTGGTACCCCGGAGACGGATACTATTAGCTTGGAGGGACTCAAAGCCCCCGAAGTCGGAGACCTGGCTATCGGACATGGCTAGCTTTCTCTGTTTGGAGAAAATCAAGTTCGCCTTGAGAGGGTCACTGTTAGGGCTCGCCCGGAAGTGGCAGCCATTCGTCGACTTCTCCGTGGAAAATTAATCGTCAGCAGAAGGGGAGGATGGGGGTTAGTTTAGCTTAGAGTAGGGGGTTAGTAAAGGTGGGATCTGTAAGGGAGGGAGGTGCCTTTTGCACTATGTTTATAGTTTCATGTACATTGTTTATTTTGTTGTTGTTACAATACCAAAAGTACCTCAATAAAATGTTTATTAAAAAAAATATATCCATTTCCTCTTCAAATTTGTATAGTGTTCCGGCGTCTACGGCAGTACGGGTAAAAAATTACACAGATTCATGACACTTTGGGTGAAGTAATTCCTCTTCATTCCTGCTTTAAATCTGCCGCCCCTCAGCCTAAAACTATAGCTTCTCGGCCTAGAATGTCCAACATGGGGGAAACACCCATTTAACATCTACCCTTTAGCATTGGATAGCACTGTTGCTTCACACCGACAGGGTCCCAGGTTCAATTCCCGGCTCAATTCCAAGTTCAATTTGTGGATCACTGTCTGTGCGGAGTCTGCGTGGGTTTCCTCCGGGTGCTCCGGTTTCCTCCCACAAGTCCCGAAAGACGTGCTGTTAGGTGAATTGGACATTCCGAATTCTCCCTCTGTGCACCCCAACAGGTGCCGGGGTGTGGCGACTAGGGGATTTTCACAGTGACTTAATTGCAGCGTTTAGGTAAGCCGACCTGTGATACTAATAAAGATGATTATTATCTTATATACCTCAATTATATCTCGTCCCATTCTTCTGAACCACAGTGAGTATGGGCCAAAACTGTTCAAACTCTCCTCAATATAACCCCTATCTTCAGCCTCGTGACCTCTTCCAGGAGGAACTAGCGATGGGAATCAGATGCAAGTTTGTGCACCTTGTCTGCCTCAAGACACAGGGATCTCCTCAGCCTAATTCCTTAGCATTGCGGACTGAGTTCCCACTTTGGATCACTATTCTGTTAAGCTTGCAGGGTCAGTGAGTTCATATTCTTCGTGCAAATAATTTTCTGCTGGAATTGCTTTTAATCGGCTTAATCCAAAACTTCAGCCTATTTCCAGTTGTTTTATGAACAGATAGGAAATGGGTCCGTGTGAAATTTATTCCACTCTCACAGCAGCCTAAATATAAATAGTGTCCTTTTTATCTCGTCGGTTGGGTGTCCTTGAAATTTAGTTGAGGGCAAAGATTATCTTCCCATAACACTGACGACTTTTAGCTTTGATTGAGTGGGATGTAGGTCAGCCAGACCTGGAAAAGATATTGAGATTCTCACAAAGGCACCATTTTCTTCAAGGGTTGTTCAATTGCTCCATTTGACCTTCCGGCTGACTTTGGAGTTATTGTGCGTTCTGAACACTCAGAATCACAGAAAATACAGTACAGGAGAGGCCCTTCGGCCCATCGGGTCTGCACTGACACGTGAAAAACATCTGACCTATCTATCTAACCCCCCAGCAGTTGGCCCATAGCCTTGATGACTCAAGGGGCTGGTTTAGCACACTGGGCTAAATCGCTGGCTTTTAAAGCAGACCAAGGCAGGCCAGCAGCACGGTTCGATTCCCGTACCAGCCTCCCCGAACAGGCACCGGAATGTGGCGACTAGGGGCTTTTCACAGTAACTTAATTGAAGCCTACTCGTGACAATAAGCGATTTTCATTTCATGACGTGCCAATTGCTCATCCGGGTACTTTTTAAAGGATGTCCACCCTCCCAGGCAGCGCGTTCCAGACTGTCATCACCCTCTGGATAAAACGTTTTCCCTTACAGCCCCCCCCAAACCTCCTGCCTCTCACCTTGAACTTGAGTCTTGAGTCCCCTCGTGACTGACTCTTCAACTAAGGGTAACAGCTGCTCCCTATCCACCCTCTCCATGCTCCTCAGAATCTTGTTCACCTCGATCAGGTCGCCCCTCAGTCTTCTCTGCTCCAGCGAAAATAACCTAAGCCTATCCAACCTCTCGTCATAACTTAAATATTCCATCCCAGGCAACCTCCTGGTGAATCTCCTCTGCAGCTCCTCCAGTGAAATCACATCCTTCCTATAATGTGGTGACCAGAATTGCACACAGCACTCCAGCTGTGACCTCACCAAAGTTCGATACAACCCCAACATGACCTCCCTGTTTTTGTAATCTGTGCCTCGCTTGATAAAGGCAAGTGCCCCATGAGCCCTTTTTCACCCACCCTATTAACCAGCTCTCCCACCTTCAGAGGTCTATGGACAAACACTACCAAGGTCCCTTTGTCCTTCGGAACTTCCTAGCGAATCACCTCACTCATTTACAAAAACCAAAAAAAAACACCGGAGAGGGATTGCTGCGTGGCATTTCCAAGAAACAGTGGACAGGAATTTTCAAAGGGCTGTGGGGTCAGGAGCCAGCGCGGACTTTGACTTTGAGAATAGAGGTCGGTTCAAAGGGTCGGGTGAGGGTGTGTGTGGGGGGGCGGGGGGGCGGGAACCCTTGGTTCTCGGTGGCGTGAGGCAGCAGTGCTAACCACTGTGCCACCGTGCCGGCAACTGCAAATGCTCCCTTGTGTGGTGCGAGAGTGCCGCTGTCTCAGCCCAAGTCTGGATCACCCAGAGTGATGCAGAAGACACATCCTCAAATTATATCTCAATGGGGAGAAGAGGCGACGGGTTATAAGGAGCGGCTAGAGATAGTCGGGCTCTTTCAATGAGGAAACCTTAAGAGGAGACCGAAAGCGAGAGATCTGGGAGGGTAATTTAGAAAAACCTACTTCCGATGGACCATGAGTTAGAAAGTACACTGCACAAGTTCAAGATAGGCAGCAAGACCAAAAAAACCAAAAGAATATTTAGGGCAGATTATCTTACTGCAGGGGGTTGTGAAGAGAGGGAATGTTCTATCAGAAACTTGCAGAGGCAGAATTCATAGAGCGCATACATAGAACATACAGTGCAGAAGGAGGCCATTCGGCCCATCGAGTCTGCACCGACCCACTTAAGCCCTCACTTCCACCCTATCCCCATAACCCAGGGGTGGGCAAACTTTTCCGTGCAAGGGCCACATTCAGAAATTCACAATTCACAAAGGGCCGCATAGTATATTAAGTAAAATAATTACTTCACCCGGTTATGATTCTGGGCGCCTCATATAGAACATAGAACAGTACAGCACAGAACAGGCCCTTCGGCCCTCGACGTTGTGCCGAGCAATGATCACCCTACTCAAGTCAACGTATCCACCCTATACCAGTAAGTAACCCAAAAGCCCCCCCCCCCCTCCCCCCCCCCCCATTAACCTTAAAAAAAAATTTTTTTTTTAAATTAAAAAAATTTTTTTTTTTTTTTTTTTTTAAATGACTTGGTGGGCCGCAGAAATACCTTTGGCGGGCCGCATGCGGCCCGCGGGCCGTAGTTTGCCCACCCCTGCCATAACCCAATAACCGTCCGAAACATTTCTGGATACTAAGGGCAATTTAGGATGGCCAAACCACCTAACCTGCACGTCTTTGGCCTGTGGGAGGAAACCGAAGCACCCGGAGGAAACCCACGCAGACACGGGGAGAAGGTGCAGACTCCACACAGACAGTGACCCAGCGGGGAATCGAACCTGGGACCCTGGCGCTGTGACGCCATAATGCTATCCACTGTGCTACCATGCTGACCAATGGGACAGCACTGCAGCACAATGGTTAGCACAGTTGCTTCACAGCTCCAGGGTCCCAGGTTCGATTCCCAGCTTGGGTCACTGCCTGTGCGGAGTCTGCAGGTTCTCCCCGTGGCTGCGTGGGTTTCCGCCGGGTGCTCCGGTTTCCTCCCCCAGTCCAAAGATGTGTAGGCTAGGTGGATTGGCCGGGGTAAATTGTCCCTTAGTGTCCAAAAAGGTTAGGTGGGGTTACTGGGTTACGGGGATGGGGTGGGCTTAAGTGGGGTGTTCTTTCCAAGGGCCGGTGCAGACCCGATGGGCCAAATGGCCTCATTCTGCACTGTATGTTCTATGATTCTATGGTTACGGCTTTCAAAAAGGGAAAAATATACATTGAGAGGATTTGGCAGATTGAGACTATGTGAACATAGAACATAGAACAGTACAGCACAGAACAGGCCCTTCGGCCCTCGATGTTGTGCCGAGCAATGATCACCCTACTCAAACCCACGTATCCACCCTATACCCGTAACCTAACAACCCCCCCCAACCTTACTTTTTAGGACACTACAGGCAATTTAGCATAGCCAATCCACCTAACCAGCACATCTTTGGACTGTGGGAGGTAACCGGAGCACCCGGAGGAAACCCACGCACACACGGGGAGGACGTGCAGACTCCGCACAGACAGTGACCCAGCCGGGAACCGAACCTGGGACCCTGGAGCTGTGAAGCATTTATGCTAACCACCATGCTACCCTGCTGCCCATGTGGATGTCCCTTTCTTGCAGTTGAGCGAATGTGTCGTGTCCTGAAGTTAAAATTGAAGCTCGCTGGCAGCAGACAGATCTGTGGTTGGGATTGAATCTCGTTGGATTAGTGTCCTTTGGAATTTGGGCTGTTTTCCCGATCATGATTTTGACAGGGTGGACAGTGAGAGGCTGCGTAGCCCCAAACCAGATTTTACCTCCATCAGGCAGTTGACGAGCTGCTGTCGGAGTTTCCACCCCTTTGAGGGACGAGGTCCCACCTCCAAGAGTAGCTGGCCAATGGGAGGGCCAGTGCCTCAGCAGCGCCCCCCGCCTCCCCCCCCCCCCCCCCCCCCCCCCCCCCCGGGTTGTGGCCAACCCTGGTACTGCAGCCAGTCGGAAGAAGCCAAAATGGGTGATAGCCTCAGAGGAAGGTAAGTGGGGGGCCCCTAGGTCACCGGGGTAGATCAGGTAGGCCCTTGCAAGAGAGGGGGTTAGGAGCTGGTCAGGGTGGGGTAGGGATAATGATAATAATAATAATCACTTACTGTCATGAGTAGATGCTGTGGTGACAGCTATCACGATCAGTGCTTCCTCTGTCGGCCAGAGAGCTCCCAATCAGGAGGTCCCCATGAGCTCAAAGGTAGGTTTCCAAGCCACCTGGGAGAGGGTCAACCCATCACTGCTAATATACCCGCAGCAATGTGAAGAGGCTGTTTTTTAGCCAGTAAATTGGCACAATTACCCTCCTGATTTCACCCATGGTGAGGCGCAGGCGATGGGCATCAAGCCCCCCCCCCCTCCATGTCTTTCCTGCCAATTTTACAGCCCTGCTGCCTCCCATCCCAATGCCCCCCCCCCCTCTCCCCCCCTCTCCCCACCCAGGCCTCATAAAATCCCAGCCGCTGCGCGCGCTCCGTGCTAAACATGAGCTGGGAACCTTGAATGGTGCTGTTGATTGGAAAGGAGCGAAACTTGCAATTAGCAATCACTAACATTAGCCGCGTTAGTTAATCAGCTCAAAAAACCACACAGAACGAAAATAATCAGCGCACCACGCTGAATCGCACCATTTATGCTTGACCTTTTGAGGGCCAGCCCCGGAAACGAAATTGAAGACCGCCAAGGCAGGCTCATTTCAGTTCTGCCTCTGAGCAGCAGACAGAGAACCGTTATTTTAGGTCAGTCATTTCAAGGCAGGACAGGAGGAAAAGCTAATGAAATGAAAAATGAAATGAAAGCTGCTTATCGTCACGAGTAGGCTTCAAATGAAGTTACTGTGAAAAGCCCCCTAGTCGCCACATTCCGGCGCCTGTTGGGGGAGACTGGTACGGGAACAGCCAATCTGTACTCGTCCACTTTTCCTTAAATTACAGGGACAATCTGTTGGTTATTCTTGCCCATAGCTGGTGCCATATTTGTGGCAATCTGACAAAGACTCGTGCCACAATAGCTGCTAAAAAGCGGCCGCCATTGGGAAAGGGAGGGAGAGACAAGGACGCCTCTCAGTCACATGTTCAAGTCTGAACAGAAGAAAGACTTTCACAAATTCTCTGTGTCCTCGAAGGGCTTTGCGGACACTTCAGGGCTTTTGAAGTGTCTTCATTGCTGCAATGTAGGAAAGGCGAGAGCCAATTTGAGGACAGCAAACTCCCGTGAACAGCAATATCATAGCTACCAGATCATCTGCTTTACTGGTGGTGATTGAGGAATGAATACTGGGTAGGGCACCAGGATGCTGTGGGAACTTTTTTTGGATAAATTTAGAATACCCAATTATTTTTTTCCAATTAAGGGACAATTTAGCGTGGCCAATCCACCTAGCCTGCACAGTTTTGGGGGTGAAACCCACGCAAACACAGGGAGAATGTGCAAACTCCACACAGACAGTGACCCAGGGCCGGGATTCAAACCCGGGTCCTTCGCGCCGCAGTGCCAGTGCTAACCACTGCACCACATGTGGGAACTTTTATACGTTCCTTAGAGGGCAGACGGGACCTCAGAGTTTTGAAAGAGAGCACAGTATTCCCTCGGGACTACCCTGGAGTGTCAGCCCAGATTTAGTTAACCTGCTGAAGTGAGACTGTTTTACAAAATCAATCATGGTACGTAGGCGTCGCTGGCTAGGTCAGGGGCTGATTTAGCTCACTGGGCTAAATCGCTGGCTTTTAAAGCAGGCCAGCAGCACGGTTCGATTCCCGTACCAGCCTCCCCGGACAGGCGCCGGAATGTGGCGACTGGGGGCTTTTCACAGTAACTTCATTGAAGCCTACTCGTGACAATAAGTGATTTTCATTTTCATTTCATTTCATTTATTGCCCATCCCTAATTGCACCTTGAGAAGGTGTTAGTGAGCTGTTACCTTGAATCACTGCAGCCCATGTGGTGTAGGTACACCCACTGTGCTGTCAGGGAGGGAGTTCCAAGATTTTGACCCAGCGACAGTGAAAGAACGGCGCAATGTTTCCCAAGACAGAATGGTTATAATAATAATCTTTATTAGTGTCACAAGTAGGCTTACATTAACACTGCAATGAAGTTACTGTGAAAAGCCCCTAGTCGCCACACTCCAGTGCCTGTTCGGGTACACAGAGGGAGAATTCAGAATGTCCAATTCACCTAACAAGCACTTCTTTCAGGACTTGTGGGAGGAAACCGGAGCGCCCGGAGGGAACCCACGCAGCCACGGGGAGAAAGTGCAAACTCCATACAGACAGTCACCCAAGGCCGGAATTGAATCCAGGATCCTGGAGCTGTGAGGCAGCCACTGTGCCAGCGTGCCGCCCCCATGGTGGAACAGCCTGAGGGGGTGGATTTGTAATGAACCAAACATTCTGTGGGGCCTAACTCAAACTGGAAGTTCGGGAAGGGCAATTGATAGAAATAGCCCCCGGTATCAGCTTAGCATTTACAAGGGTGGCATGTGGCGCAGTGGTTAGCACTGGGACTGCGGTGCTGAGGACCCGGGTTCGAATCCCAGCCCTGGGTCACTGTCCGTGTGGAGTTTGCACATTCTCCCCGCGTCTGCGTGGGTTTCACCCCCACAACCCAAAGGTGTGCAGATTAGGTGCATTGGCCACGCTAAATTGCCCCTTAATTGGGGAAAAAAAATAATTGGGTACTCAGCTTAGCATTTACAAGTCAAATTGCAAAAAGCCGAGGCCGGAATTGAACCCGGAATTGCAACGGTGCTAACCACTGCACCCTACAAAAAGGCAAGGTTAATACAAGAGCAAGTAATGGCTTTAAAAGTGCGCGGATCAAACAGATGAAGGGATGCTCGTCACAAACGATCCACTTGTTCCAAGACACCTACAGCTGCCGTGTCGGGGATGGTGACGGTGAGCAGGAGGAAGAGGTAAAAACAGCAATTAGCTCATAGTCAGAGCCAGCCATGCCGAAAATCCCGTATTAAATGACAGCTGGTCCGACACGGGAGAGAGAGTATCAGCTGAGATTAGTAGGGTGTCTCTGTGACTGAAATGTAGCCACATGTAAAAAGGTTCAACTCTGTATCCTCGTGTGTCGGAGCTGCCTGCTTCACAGGGCAACATCTGAGCACGGCCTGGTATTTATCTCTTCCTACGTTTTGCATTATCCCTCATCATCTTGCATCAGCGCACACACAACAGCTTCACTGACTGACAAAAAGATTCCCAATGCTGATCGTTTTTTTGGGCGGGGGGGTGGGGGAATGAAAATCCTGCTCTTGGCTTGAATCTCTTGTGAGGTACGATGTTCCCCCTGGTTGGGACGTCTAGAACCAGGGTGCACACTTTCGAAATAGAAGAGAAGAGGAGAAATTTCCCAACACCGAGGGTTGTGAATCTTTGGAATTCTCTATCCCAGAGGAAGCTCGATCATTGAGTATGTTTAAAGCAGAGATGGATAGATTTCGGATTCACAATAACGTAAAGGGTTAAGGGGATATTGGGTGTAAAAGGCATCAAAGAGTCCAATCAGCCATGATCGTATTGAATGCCGTGCAGGCTCGATGGGCTGAATGGTCTCCTCTTGGGAATTTAACCTCTTCAGGAGGAAGAAATTTGGCGTTGAATGTCAACTAAAAACAGAAAAGGGCGGCATGCGGCGTAGTGGTTAGCACTGGGACTGCGGCGCTGTGGACCCGGGTTCGAATCCCGGCCCTGGGTCACTGTCCATGTGGAGTTTGCACATTCTCCCCGTGTCTGCGTGGGTTTCATTCCCTCAACCCAAAGGTGTGCAGGTTAGGTGGATTGGCCACGCTAAATTGTCCCTTAAATGGTAAAGAAATGGTACTCTAAAATTTTAAAAAACCCTAAAAACAGAAAATGCTGGGGGAAAAAGTCAGCAGGTGTGACAGCATCTGTGGAGAGAGAAACAGAGTAGACATTTTGAGGTTTAGCACACTGGGCTAAATCGCTGGCTTTGAAAGCAGACCAAGACAGGCGCCGGAATGTGGTGACTAGGGGCCTTTCACAGTGACTTCATTTGAAGCCTACTTGTGACAGTAAGTGATTTTCAGTTTTCATTTCATCAGAGCTGAAGAGAGGTAGAAATGTGATGGGTTTCATACCATTGGAAAGAACTGTCAGCGATTGTATGGGGTCAGGAGAGGTTAAATGACAAAGATGTCACTGAACACAGGGCAAATGGAGTAGGAATGATAGCCTTCAAGACAAAAGCTTTAGTTTGAGTAGGTGTTAATAGCAGAATAAAGATCAGCACTGTCCGAAAGCAAACCATGGGTGCAAGGGTTAAATTTATCTTAATAAGGGTAGCATTAATGGCTAGCACTGTGGATTCACAGCGCCAGGGTCCCAGGTTCGATTCCCGGCTGGGTCACTGTCTGTGCGGAGTCTGCACGTTCTCCCCGTGTCTGCGTTGGTTTCCTCCGGGTGCTCCGGTTTCCTCCCACAGTCCAAAGATGTGAAGGTTAGGTGGATTGGTCATGATAAATTGCCCCTTAGTGTCCAAAAAGGTTAGGAGGGGTTATTGGGTTATGGGATAGGGTGGAAGTGAGGGCTTAAGTGGGTTGGTGCAGACTCGATGGGCTGAATGGCCTCCTTCTGCACTGTATGTTCTCTGTTCTAAGCTACATAAAGCCCACAGGAATGGGTGGAATGCAGGTTTTACATCCCACCCAATATTGATCTCCAACAGGAAAAGAAGCATCGCACCCAATCTCATCAGTTCCCAGATAAACCAATTAGGTTAAAATCTTCCCCTTTGCTTGAGAGCAGCGCACGTTTAATTCTACACCTGCTCAATCCAGGTGCACCATCGCATTTGCATGTGAACACTAACAATGGATTTGCACACCAGCCTCTTTAACTTAGTGAATGGAGGATCCTCGAGTGTGGGCCCATTACTGCCTGCCCCATTGGGTACGGCTTCATACCTGGAGTCCGTAGTCGAATCTACTCCCTAACCTCAGGGTCAAAGGTGGGGAAAGGGCAACAGCCATGTCGGCGTTCTTTCCCGAGATTGACTGACCCTGCTCCCAAAACATCCACATCAAGTCGTAACGTGGTTGCAAACTCGAGTTGGGAGGGAGGTTCTGCACAGGAAGCTTTGGTATCAGTCTTGGCTCCCTCACTCCCAAGGGTGTGGTGTCAAGCCTCCAGCACAAAATCTAGGGCTGACACTCCCACTGCGGTACTGAGGGGACGTTGCATTGTCAACGGAGCTGTCCTTAGGATGAGGGTTTATACCAAAGGCTTTGTCTGCCCACTGAGAGGGATGACAGATGAGGTGAGCCATTGGCTGCTGGCAGATCTTGGGGTCCCGTTCAACATCACAAATGTTATAGGCCAGGGTTTAGAGAACCCCAAAGTGTACCATGGAGTTCACCTGACCCACAGCTTTTACTAGATTGTGGTATGGGGAGCACACGGCCCACTCTACAGGTGTGGTACAGCAGAAATGGAAAAGTATTTTTTAAAGCAAAACAATGTTTAGTCTATGAACTCAAGTTAACCTTTTTAAAACATACAGTGAACATCTTAGCAACCATCAATTCAAATACAATCCCCAAAGAATACAACACTACGTAATCCTGAAGCTGTCCTTTTAACAGCCATAAGATGTAAAAAATAACTTTTAACAGAAGCACATTAGGTTAAAGTCACTACTGAGAGCAGTTATTAGTTTTAAATCACCAAAGGATCAATTTACAGTTTTTAGATTACAGAGAAAGAGAGACTAATACACCTTCTGGCTGTGACTGCAACTATCCAGCGCTGAAAACAAAACTAAAACACACCCTGCAGCAAACAGCCTAAACCGAAAGTAATTATTTTGTATACAGGGCGGCCCGGACAGAGAACGCCGCATTGGTAAAACTGTGTGTACATTTCCCGCCTTAGGGCCGATTCTTTTGCCTGTGAATAAACCAGCATTCACCCTAGATACTTGCGTTGGAAGCAATTCAGACAACGTTCCTCGGGCTGGTTCTGGGGATGAGTCGGGTGTCTCATGAGGAAAGGGAGAGCATACCCATTGGAGTTTAGAAGAATGAGTGGTGATCTTATTGAAACATATTAAATTCTGAGTGGGGGGGGGTTGACAGGATGGATGTGGAGAGAATGTGTCCAGTCGAAAGGATCCAGGGGGCATCGTTTCAGACTGAGCTGAGGAGGAATCTCTCTGATAGGTTTGGAATTCTATTCCGCAGAGATCAGAGGAGACTGGGTCATTGAGACCAACAGATCTTAGATCGACAAGGGTTGTGGGCGACAGGCAGGGAAGTGGAGTTAAGGCCACAATCAGATCAGCCATATTACTGAACGATGGACATGCTCGAGGGGCTGAATGGCTTACTCCTGCTCCTTTTTCTTATGTTCTTAAGATCTGAGTAGACAGGGTGAAAGAAACCTCGGGCACAACCCCCCCCCCCCCCCCCCCCCCCCCCCACCACCAAAGAATTGCAAAGTGTGGTCTCCGGCAGGAAATGCAGCGTGATTCCCACAGGGCGGATCAGCTGTATCCAGATCCCAATCCACCCACACTTAGAAAGCTTTTGGAAAGGGGGTGAGCTTTGTAAAGGCACTGAGAGTGGCGGGGCCTAAACGCACCGACAAGCCCGACTTCACAGAGGTCGGGCGCACTTTCCAAAGGGTGCCCCGATTTCAAAGTGACAGCAAAGTGCCCCCCCCCCCGACACTCCTACCAGCATCCTCCCCGGCATCAGGGCTTCCGTGTCCCCACCACTATCCTCACTGCCATCAATCCCCCTCTCACTCCCCCCCACCCCCTTGCCCCCCCTCCCCAAGGATCTCTGGCATCTGAGCCCCACCTGAAGGGTCTTTGTCAGGCCCCTCCCCCCTTAATCGCCGGTACCAGTGGCCCTTCCCCAGGTGAGCAACAACCTGCTCTGGGGTCGCCAAATCTCCCCCCCCACCCCCCACTTCATGCCCCTTCCCGCTTCAGGCCCCGCCCTTCTTGTCCTGCCTCCTTCATGCCCCCACTTTCGGGCCCCGCCTCATTTCAAGCCCCGCCCTTGGTAGTGTTACCCTGGCACCCTGTCAGTGACACTGCCAGCTTGCAGGGCACTGCCCTGCCATGTCCCCTGGAGGTGGGGGCGGGGGAGTGCAATGCCCTCAGAGCCCACCCCCCTCTCCCTACCCCCTCACCGCGGTCGTCAGGTCTGGTCTGCGCTGTGGGCACCAGTAAGGATTTGCGTCGGCCTGGAAGATTGGCAGGAACGGGAGAATTTGGCTCAAAGTCCATTTTGAATATGTAAGCCTTAAGAATATGGGACAGCACGGTGGCACAGTGGGTTAGCACTGCTGCCTCACGGCGCCGAGGACCCGGTTCGATCCCGGCTCTGGGTCACTGTCAGTGTGGAGTTTGCACATTCTCCCCGTGTCTGCGTGGGTTTCGCCCCCACAACCCAAAGATGTGCAGGCTAGATGGTTTGGCCATGCTAAATTGCCCCTTAATTGGAAAAAATTAATTGGGTCCCCAAAATTTATTTTTTAATAATAGAATCATAGATGTTACAGTGCAGAAGGAGGCCATTCTGCCCATCGAGTCTGCACCGGCCCTTGGAAAGAGCACCCTACTTAAGCCCAGACCTCCACTCTATCACAGTAAGCCAGTAACTCCACCTACCCTTTTTGGACACTAATTGCAATTTATCGCGGCCAATCCACCTAACAGCACGTCTTTCGGGACTTGTGGGAGGAAACCGGAGCGCTCGGAGGAAACCCACGCAGACACGGGGAGAACGTGCAGACTCCGCACAGACGGTGACGCAAGCCGGGAATCGAACCTGGGACCAGACAAGCTGTGAATCAACAGTGCTACCCACTGTGCTACCGTGCTGCCTGGGTGCGTTTCAGAATGCCAATCTGATTCACGCCCAGCCGGAGCGAGCCGGGGAGCATCGCCAACTGCGTGCCGCCCGCCGCAGATCCCATTCCGGGCTTCTCCTGCTATTCTCCCCGCATGGCGACTGGAGAATCAGCCCCTCCCTCCCTGATAAAGAGGGGGGGGGGGGATTTAAATATCGTTCTCTCTCCTTCAGCTGTCAAAGGAGCTCCATTCCCAGCATTTCCTGTTTGAAAGGAGATGAGAAACAATGTGTCGGTTGACAACAATAACCTCCAGGTTTTCTGCGACTGGAGCGCGCTGTTTATCTCACAACACACGGCCTGTGCAAGCTGACCTTTAATGGGTTTTGTAACCGTAATATCCTCCAATATGAAAGAGCTGTGTTGCAGCCCGGCGTCAGAATAGAGACATTTATGACAAAGGCTGTTGATTCTCCCCCTCCACCACCGCCCCTCAATAGCCATGCTGTGTGCATAGCAGCAGTCACTTCTCTCCTTCACTCACGCACTCATTAATGTCCCGATGCGGTTGTTCTGTCACAGAGCAACGTGTAATTACACTGCCAGTTTCACATTTCCTCTTCTCCTAATTAGCCGGCAGAACACAAAACCGCCTTTCCTCCCCCCAAATTGCAGCGTTTTCACATGCAATCGTTGTCAGACACTAAGTGCCCCCATCACGTTCCACAGACAGTTGCATAATGCACTGATTGTGCAGGGAGTGATGCACAAACCCCTCTTAAATAGCAGCGGCTTCAGGGTAGGGAAAACCGAATTGTGCCAGCGTGCGCCCTCTCCTCCCACGAGCCAAGCCATGAGTCGGCCGTGGCTCGCCAGTGGGTAACGTGCCTCCCAGTCCCATCTCAAAACACCTGTGCACAATATCCGGGGTTGGCACTCAATGCGGCGCCATCGGAGGCGTTGGCCGGAATTTTGCGCCTGAGTTCGCCGTGAGCGCGAACGGCGATGTGGGCCTCGGAATCACGCGAGAGTCAAAAGAACCGTGGCGGGATTCCCTGTTGGCCGACGCCAAAGTCACGGCAGGCGCTGATTTGACGCCGAATCGCATAGCTCCAGCACCTCGACAGAGGCATCAATCCGTTCCAGAACGCACATAGAGTGGATACCGTTTGCATATCATTGGGGAGCCTGACCGGGATTCTCCGGGGCCTCTCCGCCTCCGATGGGCCGAGTTCCCGACGGCGCGGTTCACTTGTGCTTTTAAAAATCGTGAAACCACCATGGCGGCTGCTGAGGGAGAGAGAGGAAGGACAGAACCTGTCCAACATTGCCATAGTTTGCAGGAAATTGTTCCGCTGGCCGGGGGGAGTAGTGGGGGGGGGGGGGGGGGGGGGGCGGCCAGGAGGTGGGCTGTGGGATCGGGGTGGGCGGGCATGGAACACCATTGCTGCAGCTGGCAAGGCAGCCGTGCAGCTGCGCACACCCCGAACGGCCCACTGTGAACTTAGTGCAATGGGTTGAATAGCTGTCCCGTCCCCCGCCCCAGGGAATCATCCTGGGTGCCCTCTGACCCCAGCCAACCCATCAGCTGTATGGGCTCCCTCCAGCACTACCAGTGCCATCTTGTCGGCTGGGATGGTGTGTGTGGGGTGTGTAATGTTGATGGAACCATCAATTCACCAGACACGTGTTTTCCGATATAAATATAGGCTTTAATCTACTTACTACAGAGCCCGCCTGTTACCCGTTGATGAACTCTCGGTGAACTGCAGGCTGACTCTGGACAAGGGTATTTATACAGCAGCAGAAGGGGGAGGAGTCATGGGCGGAGCCAAGGGTGGAGCCCTGTACAAGCTCCTGTGCATTCCCAGAGCTACTCCCCCTAGTGGTCGGATAACGCTACTGCGCTTACAATATACAGTGTGAATTACCAAGTTACATTCACCACAAATGTGAATGTGCGGCAGCGGCTTGTCAGCCTCTCGAGTGGTTGAGCTCTCTGCATCAAGGGTGATCTAACTGTCCTTGGCGCCAAGGGTCAGGAAATCGGTCTCTGTAACGTTCGAGAATTTGGTCATGGGACGTCAAACTGTGCCTTCCAACTGCTGGTATTATGCAGCATACTTTAATGAATCTATCACTTCGAGAAGTTCAACAGGAGCTCTCTCTCTGAACAATGATTGCACAGCGCAGTCCTTTACAAGATGGCAGATCAATAGTCTTTGTCTAAAATGACACCTAAGAGGTTTTGTACAATGTGGGGAAAAGTTCCCCTTCGCTGTACAAACCTTCATTCTTCAGCTTTTCGACTTAAATGTCAACATATCGTTTGTTGATTTGGCCGCTTAGCTCCAGCATGCAAGTTCCTGTTCACTGCCCTTTGACATGCTGTGCGCCCCATCCACCATCGTCAATATTCACTCCCTCCACCACCGACGCACAGTGGCAGCCGTGTGTACCATCTACAAGATGCACTGCAGCAATTCGCCAGAGCACCAGGGGTCAACACCTGCTTTTCCGTTCAGATGGGTGATGTTGGGACATCACCCACAGCATCGATTGCCAATAACGCAGATGTACCGGCGAAACATAGAGAATTGGTGCAGGAGGAGGCCATTCGGCCCTTCGAGTTGGCACCACAGTTCAATATATGTCTGATCCATGCAAATTGATCCATCTCTTGATCTTTATGTCGTCTTTACATAGAACATAGACCAGTACAGCACAGAACAGGCCCTTCAGCCCTCAATGTTGTGCCGAGCCATGATCACCCTACTCAAACCCACGTATCCACCCTATACCCGTAACCCAACAACCCCCCCCCTTAACCTTACTTTTATTAGGGCACTACGGGCAATTTAGCATGACCAATCCACCTAACCCGCACATCTTTGGACTGTGGGAGGAAACCGGAGCACCCGGAGGAAACCCACGCACACAGGGGGAGGACGTGCAGACTCCACACAGACAGTGACCCAGCCGGGAATCGAACCTGGGACCCTGGAGCTGTGAAGCATTTATGCTAACCACCATGCTACCCTGCTGCCCCTAAATTTAGATTACCCAATTATTTTTTCCAATTAAGGGGCAATTTAGCGTGGCCAATCCACCTACTCTGCACATTTTTAGATTGTGGGGGCGAAACCCACGCAGACACGGGGAGAATGTGCAAACTCCACACGGACAGTGACCCAGGGCCGGGATTTGAACCTGGGACCTCAGCGCCGTGAGGCAGTTGTGCTAACCACTAGACCACCGTGCCGCCCTAAATGAAAGTCCCTAAGCGAGAATCATACCCCTAGACCAACGAGCCGACCCTAAAAATAGACTCAGAATTTATACGGTTCAAGGAGGCAGCAGCTCAACTCTCCATTCTCAACTAATTCAAAGCTCCTTTCCTTTTGTCAACACAGCCTCGCTTTGTCGACAGGAATAGTGCCGGAAGACTGGAGGATAGCAAATGTTGTCCCCTTGTTCAAGAAGGGGAGTAGAGACAACCCTGGTAATTATAGACCTGTGAGCCTTACTTCGGTTGTGGGTAAAATGTTGGAAAAGATTATAAGAGATAGGGTTTATAATCATCTTGAAAAGAACAAGTTAATTAGTGATACGCAACACGGTTTTGTGAAGGGTAGGTCATGCCTCACAAACCTTATTGAGTTTTTTGAGACGGTGACCAAACAGGTGGATCAGGGTAAAGCGGTTGATGAGGTGTATATGGATTTCAGTAAGACGTTTGATAAGGTTCCCCACGGTAGGCTATTGCAGAAAATAAGGAAGTATGGAATTGAAGGTGATTTAGCGGTTTGGATCAGTAATTGGCTAGCTGAAAGAAGACAGAGGGTGGTGGTTGATGGCAAATGTTCATCCTGGAGTTCAGTTACTAGTGGTGTACCGCAAGGATCTGTTTCGGGGCCACTGCTGTTTGTCATTTTTATAAATGACCTGGAAGAGGGTGTAGAAGGATGGGTTAGTAAATTTGCAGATGACACGAAGGTCGGTGGAGTTGTGGATAGTGCTGAAGGATGTTATAGGATACAGAGGGACATAGATAAGCTGCAGAGCTGGGCTGAGAGGTAGCAGATAGAGTTTAATGCGGAAAAGTGTGAGGTGGTTCACTTTGGAAGGAGTAACAGGAATGCAGAGTACTGGGCTAATGGCAAGATTCTTGGTAGTGTAGATGAACAGAGAGATCTCGGCATCCAGGTACATAAATCCCTGAAAGTTGCCACCCAGGTTAATAGGGCTGTTAAGAAGGCATATGGTGTGCTAGCCTTTATAAGCAGGGGGATTGAGTTTCGGAACCACAAGGTCATGCTGCAGCTGTACATAACTCTGGTGCGGCCGCACCTGGAGTACTGCGTGCAGTTCTGGTCACCACATTATAGGAAGGATGTGGAAGCTTTGGAAAGGGTTCAGAGGAGATTTACTAGGATGTTGCCTGGTATGGAGGGAAGGTCTTACAAGGAAAGGCTCAGGGAATTGAGGTTGTTTTCGTTAGAGAGGAGAAGGCTGAGAGGTGACTTAATAGAGACATATAAGATAGTCAGAGGGTTAGATAGGGTGGACAGTGAGAGTCTTTTTCCTCGGATGGTGATGACCAACACGAGGGGATATAGCTTTAAATTGAGGTGTGATAGATATCGGACAGATGTCAGAGGCAGTTTCTTTACTCAGAGAGTAGTAGGGGTGTGGAACGCCCTGCCTGCAATAGTAGTAGACTCGCCAACTTTAAGGGCATTTAAGTGGTCACTGGATAGACATATGGATGAAAATGGAATAGTGTAGGTCAGATAGGCTTCAGATGGTTTCACAGGTCGGCGCAACATCGAGGGCCGAAGGGCCCGTACTGCGCTGTAGTGTTCTATGTTCTATGTTCTATGTTCTAATTCAGTACCCCACTCCCGCTTTCTCTCCATTGCCCTTGATCGCTTTAGCCGCAAGGGCCACGACCAACTCCCTTATGAATATATCCAACAAACTGGCCCCAACAGCTTTCTGCGGTCGAGAATTCCACAAGTTCACAACTCTCTGAGGGAAGAAGTTCTTCCTCATCTCCGTCCTGAATGGCTTACCCCTTATTCTGAGGCTGTGACTCCTAGTTCTGGACGTCCCCAACATCGGGAACATTCTTCCCGCATTTAGCCTGTCCAGTCCCATCAGGATTTTATATGTTTCTATGAGATCCCCTCTCATTTTTCTAAACTCCAGTGAGTACAAGCCCAGTCGATCCAGTCTTTCTTTATATGTCAGTCCTGCCATCCCGGGACTTAGTCTGGTGAACCTTCGCTGGACACCCTCAATAGCAGGAATGTCCTTCCTCAAACTAGGAGACCAAAACTGCACATAATACTCAAGGTGTGGC
Organism: Scyliorhinus canicula; assembly: GCF_902713615.1. Classification (NCBI taxonomy): domain Eukaryota; kingdom Metazoa; phylum Chordata; class Chondrichthyes; order Carcharhiniformes; family Scyliorhinidae; genus Scyliorhinus; species Scyliorhinus canicula. The sequence continues at coordinate 7,632,972 of NC_052169.1, read as the reverse complement.
CTCACCAAGTCCCTGTATAACTGCAGCAAGACATCCCTGCTCCTATACTCAAATCCTCTCGCTATGAAGGCCAGAATGCCATTAGCCTTCCTCACCGCCTGCTGTACCTGCATGCCAACCTTCACCGCCTGCTGTACCCGAATGCCAACCCTCACCGCCTGCTGTACCCGAATGCCAACCCTCACCGCCTGCTGTACCTGCATGCCAACCCTCACCACCTGCTGTACCTGCATGCCAACCCTCACCGCCTGCTGTACCCGAATGCCAACCCTCACCGCCTGCTGTACCTGCATGCCAACCCTCACCGCCTGCTGTACCCGAATGCCAACCCTCACCGCCTGCTGTACCTGCATGCCAACCCTCACCGCCTGCTGTACCTGCATGCCAACCCTCACCGCCTGCTGTACCTGCATGCCAACCTTCACCGCCTGCTGTACCTGCATGCCAACCTTCACCGCCTGCTGTACCTGCATGCCAACCTTCACTGCCTGCTGTACCTGCATGCCAACCCTCACCGCCTGCTGTACCTGCAAACCAACCCTCACCACCTGCTGTACCTGCACGCCAACCTTCAGCCACTGTTCCACCGTGACACCCAGATCTCGTTCCATTTCCCCTTTTCCTAAACTGCCACCATTCAGATGATAATCGGCCTTCCTGTTTTTGCCACCAAAGTGGATAACCTCACATTTACCCACATTATACAGCGTCTGCCAAGAATTTGCCCACTCAGCCAGCCTGTCCAAGTCACCCTGCAGCCTCTGTGCATCATCCTCACAGCGCACACTGCCACCCAGCTTCGTGTCATCTGCAAATTTGGAGATATTGCATTCAATTCCTTTGTCCAAATCATTCATGTATATTGTGAACAGCTAGACTGAGCTGGAACTAAGGAGGAGCAAGTGTTTAGCTAGAGCCTTCCCCAGACTCGGGAAGGGCTAGTTACAAATAAATAGAGATAACTTGCATTTCTGCTCTGCCTTTTACAAATTCAGGAAGGCCCGGAGCTCTTTATAGTCAAGGAAATGTGTAGTCACCGCTGTGATTGACTGGGAACGTTTCCCATGAGGAAGAGAAGGTTGAAAGGAGGTTGGACGGCACGGCGGCACAGTGGTTAGCACTGCTGCCTCACAGTGCCTGGGACACGGGCTCAATCCCGGCCTCGGGTCACTGTCTGTGCGGAGTCTGCACGTGGGTTTGCGTGGGTTTCCTCCGGGTGCTCCGGTTTCCTCTGACAGCCTATAGATGTGCAGGTTAGGTCGATTGGCCATGATAAACTGTCCCTTTAGTGCCTGGAGGAGCTGGGCGAGACGTTTAGGCGACTGCGAGGTGTGTTTCAAATATATGCAGGTGCGAGGAAGGTCTTATCAAGCTTCCCGATAGCGCCTGCCTCCTCGTTGCTGAAGGCAATGCTGTCTGCGGCGGGATTGCAGAGGGGGGTCGCCTCCCCGATTTACGGGAGGATTTTGGAGGAGGATGGGGTGTCCATGGAGGGGGTTAAGATGCAGTGGGAGGAAGAGCTGGGGACGGCGCTGGAGGATGGATGGTGGTGTGAGCTGCTGCGGAGGGGAAATGCCTCGATGTTGAGGCACCTTACAAAGTCCAAGGTGAGCCGACTGTTCAAAGGGGTGGAGGGTGTCTGTGAGCGATGTGGGAGGGGCCCTGCTAACCACATTCGTATGTCTTCAGAGAATTATAGAATTTACAGTGCAGAAGGAGGCTATTTGGCCCATCGAGTCTGCACCGGCTCTTGGAAAGAGCACCCTACTTAAACCCACGCCTCCACCCTATCCCCGTAATCCAGTAACCCCATCTAACCCTTTGGACACTAATTGATCAAGGCCAATCCACCTAACCTGCACATCTTTGGACTGTGGGAGGAAACCGGAGCACCCGGAGAAAACCCACGCAGACACGGGGAGAACGTGCAAACTCCACACAGTGACCCAAGCCGGGAATCGAACCTGGGACACTGGAGCTGTGAAGCAACAGTGCTAGCCACTGTGCTGCCGTGCCGTCCCCGAAGCTGGAAAGGTTTTGGAGGACGACGTTCAGCACCATTTCTGGGGTTCTACATGTCGATGTGGAGACAAGTCCCCTGGAAGCCATATTCGGGGTGTCAGACAGGCCAGGGCTGTAGGTGGGTGGGGGGGGGGGGGGGGGCAGATGTTTTAGCCTTCGCCCCCACCGCTGATCGCTCGCAGGCGGGTCCTGTTGGGGTGGAGGTCAACCTCTCCATCCTGGGCCTCGATGTGGCGGCGGGGGGGGGGGGGATCTGTTGGGGATATTGTCCCCGGAAAAAGTTAAATTTTGTATGTGGAGGGGGGGGGCGCGATTGATGGGTTCAACAATCGTCGGGCTTTCTTTATTTTGCATTTTGGGGCGTTGGTTACCAACGGGAGGGGCGGGGGGGCTTGGTGGGTCGGGGGTTTGTGAGATTGTTGTAAATTGTAAAAAAAAGTGGAAAACCTGTGGAATAAAAATACTTCAAAATGAAAGGGTCCGGACATTTAAATTCCAGTCAGTGTCAGCTGTTTAACAGGTTGACTGGAAAGTCTTTAGGATAATTAGAAATTCTGTGCCCTCGACCTGCTTACGGACCAATCAGGCAGAGAGCTGGGCCATCAATAGCTGCCTTTGAGGCAGGGAGGCGATCGATGTACATCAATGATGCATCAGGGCAAGGCGGCAAATCTGCTTGGGTGTGACGTCGCATCCAACAGAATAATTAAATTGCCAGGTTTAAGGCCATCACAGCCGGGAACGGGGGAGCTCACAGATGGAAACTATATCGACACCACGCTCCCAAAACATACACCATTTCCTAAGTAACATCGCCCACGCCCCCCCCCGGCCCCGTCGTTAGGCCCCAGACATCATCTCTTGTGTGCTGCTGGGGAATCTCTCCCTGGCAAAATAGTATCTTCAGCTCGATTGGCAGCGGTAGATTTGTACACAGTGTTTTTCAGCCAGGATCCCATTGCACTAAAGACCCCGGTCTCACACTCCAGCGGTGCACTGCGGGAGTACGGCACTGTCTGAGGCACCAGCTTTCAGCTGCGGCGTTAAACCTGGTCCCTATCAGTCCGAGATGGATGTTGATAATCCACTATTTCAAACAAGAGCAGGGGGAATTATTCTGGCCAATATTTGCCCCTCAATTCACATCACATGAACAGATGACCTGGTCATTATCCCATTGCTGGTTGTGGGATCTTGCTGTGCTGAAATTGGCTGGTGCGTTTCCTACATGACAACAGTGCCTACGCTCCAAAAAATTACTTGAATGGGTGAGACATAGGAGTAGGCCATTCAGCCCATCGAGTCCGCTCCGCCATTTAATACGATCCAATCTGATTGGACACTTTGTTGCCTTTTACACCCTCTATTCCCATCACCCTATCTGTTATTGTTGATCAGTAATCTATCAATCTAAAACTGCACACAATACTCCAGGTGCAGTCTAACCAAGCTTCGATACAATTGAAACTAGACCTCACTATTCCTGGACTCAAATCCTCTTGGGATAAAGGTTAACATTCCATTGGCCTTCCTAATAGCTTGCTTTTTTAAAATAAAAAAAATAATAATCTTTATTATTGTCATAAGTTGGCTTACCTAAACGCTGCAATGTAGTTACTGTGAAAAGCCCCTAGTCGCCACATTCCGGCGCCTGTTCGGGTACACGGAGGGAGAATTCAGAATGTCCAATTCACCCAACAGCACGTCTTTTGGGACGTGTGGGAGGAAACCAGAGCACCCGGAGGAAACCCACGCAGACACGGGGAGAACGTGCAGACTCCACACAGACAGTGACCCAAGCTGGGAATGGAACCGGGGTCCCTGGAGCTGTGAAGCAACAATGCTAACCACTGTGCTACCCACCTGCACCTTAGCCTTCAATGGCTTATGGACAAGGACACCCGGGACCCCTTCGTACAACTACATTGACTAATTTCTTACCATTGACGGTTGGAAAAAATGGTATAGAAAATCTAAATTTTTTTTATCTAGTGTTTCGTAACAGCCTCCCCGAACAGGCGCCGGAATGTGGCGACTAGGGGCTTTTCACAGTAACTTCATTTGAAGCCTGCTCGTGGCAATAAGCGATTTTCATTTCATTTTTTGTAAGATAACAAGCTCCTGATTTCATGACATATATTAGTTAGACAAATTAGTGATTAGTTTGTAAGCAGGTCTAATCACAAAATTCCTTTGCAAACTAGCTAACGGCTTACTGGGATTTTTCGGGCAATCTCAGTAGGCTAAGCCCACCCGCGTGATGCTGCTTCTAGTTTCTTTGCGGCTTTTCCCAAGCTTCCACAGCTCCTCTCTTTCCAGCGACCTCGATCACTCCTCCTGCCCGGAGCCCACTGAAAGATTTCATGGGAGATCCAGCCACGGGAATCGGCCGCAGCTGAGGGAAAGGGGATGGAAGCTGTTGGGTACCGGGGAACGGGATGGGACTTTGGAGTGTTTTGCCGTGACACGACAGCGCACAGGGAATTCTGGGAGTTCTTTTGCAGGACCGAGGCACTATGCTGCCAGGTCGTCAACGTTTTGCAACATTTGGTTGCAAAGACAGCGAACATTGGAAAAACCCAGCAGGTCTGGTAGGGTGGCACAGTAGCACAATGGTTAGCACTCATGCTTCATATCGCCAGGGACCCGGATTCAATTCTCGGCTTGGGTCACTGTCTGTGCGGAGTCTGCACGTTCGCCCCATGTCTGCGTGGGCTTCCTCCGGGCGCTCCGGTTTCCTCCCACAAGTCCCAAAAGACGTGCTGTTAGGTGAATTGGACATTCTGAATTCTTCCTCTGTGTAACAAACAGGCGCCGGAATGTGGCGACTAGGGGCTTTTCACAGTAACTTCACCGCAGTGTTAATGTAAGCCTACTTGTGACAACAATAAATATTATTGGGCGGCGCAGTGTCGCAGTGGTTAGCACTGCTGCCTCACAGCGCTGAGGACCCGGGTTCGCTCCCAGCCCCGGGTCACTGTCCGTGTGGAGTTTGCACATTCTCCCCATGTCTGCCTGGGTCTCACCCCCACAACCCAAAGATGTGCAGGGTAGGTGTATTGGCCACGCTAAATTGTAATGAAATGAAAATTGCTTATTGTCACGAGTAGGCTTCAAATGAAGTTTCTGTGAAAAGCCCCTAGTCGCCACATTCGGGCGTCTGTTCGGGGAGGCTGGTTACGGGAATCGAACCGTGCTGCTGGCCTGCCTTGGTCTGCTTTCAAAGCCAGCGATTCAGCCCTGTGTGCTAAACCAGCCCCTAATTGTCCCTCAATTGGATTCCTGGGTGGCGGAGAATTCCGGCCACGGCGGGGGCGGGATTTACGAAGGCCCCGGGCGATTCCCCGACCCTGCGGGGGGGTCGGAGAATTCCGCCCCTGAAGTGGGAGATCAGGTGGGGTTAAAACAAAAAAGATTTGGATTTATCAAATGTGAAAGCAATGAACAAGGAACCAATCCAAGGGGCTGCGAGTCTCACCTTCATCCTTGGCATTCTCCTCATCTATCTCCACAGATACCTTCTCTTCCCAGGATGGCGAATGAGTCGGCTGGACGCTAGCATGGGTAACACCCTGAGCTCTTTGCAGTTTCTCTACATCCGAGCCACTTTTACTATGGAACAGAGATAATATCGCATTAGAATTCACGTGTGAAGACTCAGAGTTAGAGGGAGACAGTGACATTGTGATAATGGCACTGGACTAGTAATCCGGAGGCCCAGGCTAACTCTCTGAGGACACAGCTTCACATCCCACCATGGTCACTGCTGGAACTCAAATTCAATGAATAAATCTGGAATTGAAAACCAGTCTCAGTAATGGTGACCCTCGGGGCAGCACGGGGGCGGCGCAGTGGGTTAGCACTGCTGCCTCACGGCGCCGAGGTCCCAGGTTCGATCCCGGCTCTGGGTCACTGTCCGTGTGGCGTTTGCACATTCCCCCCGTGTTTGCGTGGGTTTCGCCTCCACAACCCAAAGATGTGCAGGGTAGGTGAATTGGCCACGCTAAATTGCCCCTTAATTGGAAAAAAATAATTTGGTACTCTAAATTTATTTAAAAAAGTAATGGTGACCCTGACAAATATCATCGATTGTCGGAAAAATCCATCTGGTTCATTCATGATAATTTGTCCCTTATTGTCCAAAGATTTAGGAGGGGTTACTGGATTACGGAGATAGGGTGGAGGCGTGGGTTTAAGAAGGATGTTCTTTCCAAGGGCCGGTGCAGGCTCGATGGGCCGAATGGCCTCCTTCTGCACTGTAAATTCTATGACTCTGTGTCCTTTAGGGAAGGAAATCTGCCGTCCTTACGCGGTCTAGCCTACACGTGACTCCAGACCCACAGCAATGTGGTTGTCTCTTAAAATGCTCTCTAAAATGGGCCAGCAGGCCACGCAGTTCAAGGGCAATTAGGGATGGGCAATAAATGCTGACCCAGCCAACGATACCCACATCCCATGAATAAAAAAAAAATCATAAAGGGAGACATTCGGACAATTCGGACAGTAAAATGGACCCAGCAAGACACTCAGTTCAAGGGTGATTAGGATGAGCAGCAAATGTTGGCATTGCAAGCGATGCACACATCCTATGAAAGAATGAAGAGTGAGTTAGATGTTATGATGTACAAGGCGTCTTGATCAATGATAATCTGGTGTCTGTTATATATGTGGGTCATTGTAGTCATGTGCAAACTCTCTTTAACAACCGGGACATGTGTGACACCATCAGCTACTTCACAGGCCTTCGTCCTCAGTCGAGTACCAGCTCGTGGACAGCGGAGAACTATTTAATAAACCTCTGTTCATGTTGCTGGCAGCATTATTTTTCAGCTATTTCTTTTGTGCTGTTAGTCTCAAGATATAACAGTTTACAAAAGGGAAAGCGACAACGAGGAATGGGTCGGAAAAAATACTTTTCAAGAAAAAGTCGATGTGCGATGTCAATGTGGACTAATGGAGCTGCTTTAACAGCTCAATCGATCAAGCAGATTAACAGAAGGCCAGAAATCGCACCCAGCATCAAAGCCGACAAGGGATTTGCGGCCAAAAAATTCGAAGGAAGGGCCAGTACGGATCTTAAACCGGCAATCCGAGGGGTTCAGGAGGATGCAGACCTCGCCACGTGTGAGACAGTAAAACGGAGGTAGAGCGGGTCAGAATGCAAAAGATTCTCGGGCGGCATGGTGCCTCACGGTGCCCAGGACCCAGGTTCAATCCTGGTTCTGGGTCACTGTCCGTGTGGAGTTTGCACATTCTCCCCGTGTCTGCGTGGGTTTCACCCCCACAACCCAAAGATGTGCAGAGTAGGTAGATTGGCCACGCTAAATTGCCCCTTAATTGGAAAAAAATAATTGGGTAATCTAAATTTAAAAAAAAAACAAAAGATCCTCACAGCTTGCGATGCGAGTTAAAGCTGTAACAAGTTGGTGATTCAACTGGAATTAACTCAACCATCAATTTAAGGGAAGTTGGGAGAACATTCAATACCATTAAAAAAGACGTGAAATTTTGTCAGGGTGGGTTCATTTGTTGAAGATTCAGAGAACTGGAAATCATACTCAGAAATATTCCATTATTATATTCTAGCTAATAAGATTTCAGAAGATATTAAGGCGCCTCCATTTAAAAAAAAAAAATTTACAGTATCCAATTATTTTTTTTCCCCAATTAAGGTGCAATTTAGTGTGGCCAATCCACCTAACCTGCCCATCTTTTTGGGTTGTGGGGGTGAAACCCACGCAGACACGGGGAGAATGTGCAAACTCCACACGGACAGTGACCCAGGGCCGGGATCGAACCCGGATCCTCGACGCCGTGAGGAAGCAGTGCTAACCACTGTGTCACCGTTTGCCCCCCCCCCCCCCCCCCCACATTCCTGAGTTCAGCCAGAGGGAAAACTTTCAATGTTTTAAGAAGCTTAGTTTAGCCCCAGAAATATTAGGAGACCATTATGCATTAAAGCCATTAATCATTGCAGGGTACAATGTTGGATCGATGGCGAAAAACGTTTGTTTGTCATTCCAGCACGATATTTTGAAATGATATCAGTTCAGCACCGACTTACGCGGGCAGTGGAGATGTGCTCCGTGTCCAACACAGGCCTGGCCAAGGCATCACAATAGTTGTACATTCCGTTCCCTCGTTGAGTCAAGGGGCACTCGATCACCTCGCCGATTCACCAAAATCAGCTCTCATTCACCAACAACAATTTGCCTTTAAATAGCACCCACAGAGTAAGGCCTCAAGGAGTCGCACAGGCACGTTACCAAACAATTTAATACCGAGCCTCATAAGGAGATAATCAGGTAGATGGTTGAACACAATCAAAACAAGGGGAAGGGGAAGAGGGCAGCAGAGAGGTTTAGGGAGGGGACTTCCGCAGCTAAGGCCTCAGGTATTTTAACGGACTGTTTCTGCTCTGTGTTACGGGATAAATGGCAGCTATGTAGAAGATTTTCCCATTTATTTTTTACTCGTTAACGGATTGATCGAGGGGCAAGACATTGGCTCAGGACAGAAAGCAAAACTCCCCTGTTAGGCCAGCATTTATGGCCCATCCCTAATTGCCCTTGGGAAGTTGCTGGTGAGCTGCCTTTTTGAACCGCTGCAGCCCATGTGGTCTAGGTATACCCACAATGCTGTTAGGGAGGGGGTTCGATGCAGGAACGGAAGATATATTTCCAAGTCAGGATGGTGTGTGGCTTGGAGGGAAACCTCCAGGTGGTGCTGTTCCCATGTCCTTCTTGTCCTTGCTCTTGTCCTTCTAGATGGTAGAGGTCGTGGGTTTGGAAGGTGCTGCCCAAGGAGCCTTGGTGAGTTCCTGCAGTGCATCTTGTAGATGGTACACACGGCTGCCGCTGCGCGTCGGTGGTGGAGGGAGTGAATGTTAGTGGATGGGGTGCCAATCAAGCGGGGCTGCTTTGTCCTGGATGGTGTCGAGCTTCATGAGTGTTCTTGGAGCTGCACTCATCCAGGCAACTGGGGAGTATTCCCTCACACTCCTAACTTGTGCCTTGTTAATGGTGGGCAAAGGGCAGCAGGGTGGCGCAGTGGTTAGTGCAGCCTCACGGCGCCGAGGTTCCAGGTTCGATCCCGGCTCTGGGTCACTGTCCGTGTGGAGTTTGCACATTCTCCCAGTGTTTGAATGGGTTTCGCCCCCACAACCCAAAGATGTGCAGGGTAGGTGGATTGGCCACACTAAATTGCCCCTTGGTTGGTAAAATGAATTGGTGGACAGGCTTGGGGGGGGGGGGGGGGGGGTTTCCCCCCATCTTTAAAATATTTTAAACATCTTTACATTCAAGATATTATCCAGGCTGATATTAGATATCACGGGCCTCACGGTAGCATGGTGGTTAGCATCAATGCTTCACAGCTCCAGTGGTCCCAGGTTCGATTCCCGGCTGGGTCACTGTCTGTGTGGAGTCTGCACGTCCTCCCCGTTTGTGCGTGGGTTTCCTCCGGGTGCTCCGGTTTCCTCCCACAGTCCAAAGATGTGCGGGTTAGGTGGATTGGCCATGCTAAATTGCCCGTAGTGTAAGGTTAATGGGGGGATTGTTGGGTTACCGGGTATACGGGTTACATGGGTTTAAGTAGGGTGATCATTGCTCAGCACAACATTGAGGGCCGAAGGGCCTGTTCTGTGCTGTACTGTTCTATTTGGGGATATTCACCTTTGGCCTGAACATATATTCGGCCTTATTTTGCGGGGGTTATGGAGGACCCTGAGCCAAAGGAGAAGATGGTTAGAGGGATGATCAGAAGTATGGTCCAGGTGGTGGGTTGAAAGGCGGAGAAAGAAGCAAAGGATGTTGAGGGGGAGATTCCAAGGTGTCATCGTCATCGGCCGTCCCCCAATTCGAGAATGGCGTCGACTCAGGATTGCGAATTTCTGCCGTTGGTCTTCACGGCGACTGAATAGGCTGATTCTCGACCGGCAGATCTTTGGGCTCATGGAGCAGAGATGTCCCACGGGGAGCAGGATTTGCTTCCTTTCTCTTTCCTTCTCTGCTGTCGCTCTGCCTCACCATTAAGATGTTGGGGTCCGAGGCATGAGGCGGCTTGATGGACAAGTTGTCACCATTTTGACCGATTGGTAGCAAGCTCCACCCAGTCATTGATGTCAATGTTGCTGAACTTCAAGGGGAGCTTCAGGGTATCTTTGAAGTGTTTTCTTTGACCTCCACAGGAACACTGGCCATTTCGAGTTAAGAGAACGGGGCATGGCGAGGGCAACACGTTTTCAGCCCCCCAGGCACAATGGCCCACCATCAAAGACAATGTTGCAGGAGCTTTGCCTGAATTCTCCCGGTGTCTGCGTGGGTTTCCTCCGGGTGCTCCGGTTTCCTCCCACAGTCCAAAAATGGGCAGGTTAGGTGGATTGGCCATGCTAAATTGTCCCTGAGCGCCCAAAAGGTTAGGTGGGGTTACTGGGTTACGGGGATAGAACATAGAACATAGAACATTACAGCGCAATACAGGCCCTTCGGCCCTCGATGTTGCGCTGTCCTGTGAAACCCCTCTAAAGCCCATCTACACTATTCCCTTATCGTCCATATGCCTATCCAATGACCATTTGAATGCGTTTAGTGTTGGCGAGTCCACTGCTGTTGCAGGCAGGGTATTCCACGCCCTTACTACTCTCTGAGTAAAGAACCTACCTCTGACATCTGTCCTATATCTATCTCCCCTCAATTTAAAGCTATGTCCCCTCATGCTGGACATCACCATCCGAGGAAAAAGGCTCTCAATGTCCACCCGATCTAATCCTCTGATCATCTTGTATGCCTCAATTAAGTCACCTCTTAACCTTCTTCTCTCTAACGAGGTGTGGATAGGGTGGAGGTGTGGGCTTACGTAGGGTGATCTTTGCAAGGGCAGGTGCAGACCCGATGGGCCGAATGGCCTCCTTCTGCACTGTAGAGATTTTATGATTCTATGAACCCTTGCCTGGTCTAAGCAGCTGACTCCAGACCCACAGCAATGTAGTTGACTCTTAGCCACCCTCAAAGGGCAATTAGGGATGGGCAAAAAATGTTGGCATTGCCAGTGACACCCATGAAAGAATAAATACTAAACAAACAAGCATCCTGCCTATTTCCCGTTTGCATGAAACAGTAATGTGAGTGATGGAGGCTGTGCGGCGCAGTGGGTAGCGTTCCTGACTCTAAACTAGCAGCTCCGGGTTTGAGTCCCATCCCAGGACTTGACGGCCGAGGAAGGTGCGTTCATAACACGGCCAATCAGGTTGTGAGTGTTCACTGGCAAATCCTTCCAATGACTGGCGGTAAGAGCAGGAGAGAATCCTGGTCAGCCATTAAATGGAAACATATTGGTGCTTCTATCATCTCTATCCAGGGCTCCAGGGTACAACATGCATTGTACCTGTACGTTGCCACAGCAATTCTTGGCTCAGTTTGCTAGATAGCCAGATTGCTGCCGACAGCATGGGGTTCAATCCCCATTCTGGCTGGGGTGGACTGAGGACCTTTCCCCCACCCATGACAGGACATAGAACATAGAACAGTACAGCACAGAACAGGCCCTTCGGCCCTCGATGTTGTGCCGAGCAATGATCACCCTACTTAAAACCACGTAACCCGTATACCCGTAACCCAACAATCCCCCCATTAACCTTACACTACGGGCAATTTAGCATGGCCAATCCACCTAACCCGCACATCTTTGGACTGTGGGAGGAAACCGGAGCACCCGGAGGAAACCCACGCACACACGGGGAGGACTCCACACAGACAGTGACCCAGCCGGGAATCGAACCTGGGACCCTGGAGCTGTGAAGCATTGATGCTAACCACCATGCTACCGTGAGGCCCCGAAGGAGTCGCAGCTCTGTGGATCGGACCTATCTTCGAGCGAAGAAATGTGGGTGAGATGTCCATATGGGCCCTCAATAAATTCCCCCTTTGGTATGTCACGAAATAGATGATCCATTTCCCCAATAACCTGTTTGGCATCTCATTTGCCTGCCACTTCAAAGCTATCGCTGCATCAAACATTAACAAAAGAATGGTTGGTGGATAATTCTCTCTCTCTCTTTGAAGCTGTTTGTTTTGATACAGTCCCTGTTAACAGCCTCTCCCTGTGTTAATCAGCCACAGTGTACACACACTGACTCTTGTTATTATATATCATTGTTGGTCCCCAAGTGATAATTATCCACGGCACGCAAACCTCGTAAAGCTCTCAGATGCTTTCTTTTACACCCAGGCGAATTTGTTCCTCACCTGTCAAGCGTCGATTTCCCCTCTCCCCGGTAAACCTTTGGGGAATGGTAAGAGGTACTGTGTCCGGGACTGGACACCACACTTTAGGAAAAATGTCAAGGCCTTGGAGAGATGGTATGGAGGAGGTTTACTGGAATGGTACCAGGAGGTAGGGATTCTGTTACCTATGATCTGGGATGTGCTGCCTGACAGGACAGATTCAGTTGTAACTTTCAAAAGAGAATTACAAAAATAACCAAGGACATGGATTATGGCAAATTTAATCTCCGCACCTGCGGGTGGCCAAGCCAATGACAGACACTTCCTTCCCAACAACTAGAACACGGTAGCACAGTGGTTAGCACAGTTGCTTCACAGCGCCAGGGTCCCAGGTTCGATTCCCGGCTTGGGTCACTGTCTGTGCGGAGTCTGCGCGTTCTCCCCGTGTCTGCGTGGGTTTCCTCCGGGTGCTCCGGTTTCCTCCCACAAGGTAATAGATGAATTGGACAGTCTGAATGCACCCGAACAGGCGCCGGAATGGGATGACTAGGGGTTTTTCACAGTAACTTTGTTGAAGTGTTAATGTAAGCCTAATTGTGACAATAAAGATTATTATTACAACTCTTAACAGCAAACGAAAATTCCTCAAAGTCAATAAAAAATATAGATTTTTAAAAATATATATATTGTTAATAAGCTTGCCCAACGAGCGATGGCACCATTGAAGACTGAATGTCTTATGTTGTAACAAACAATTCTATCCATTACAAGGGGAAACATTTTTAAAATAAATTTAGAGTACCAATTCATTTTTTCCAATTAAGGAGCAATTTAGCCTGGTCAATCCACCTAATTATTACCCATCCCTAATTGCCCTTGAGAAGGTGGTGGTGAACTGCCTTCTTGAGCCGCTGCAGTCCCTGCGGTGTATGTACACCCACTGTGCGGTTAGGGAGGGAGTTTCAGGATTTTGACCCAGCGACAGTGCAGAAACGGCGACATATTTCCAAGTCAGGGCGGGGAGTGACTTGGAGGGGAACCAACATATTACTCATAATCCTCAAGCAAGCGGGTCCTGTCAGGACCCCTCGTGTCGCTTTCAATTCCCTCACCGGGGGCGCGGGAAGGGGAATGCACCTCGACAATATCTACCTCGGAATACAACCCCACACCACAGGACAGGACTCAAATCAGCTCCAGGCCACAAACAGATATCCAGAGGTCGCCTTAATAAGGCATCTGCTGTCAGAGGAGGTCGCGTCAAAGCATTCAGCTACAAGTAATAAATATTGTTTGTTTCTTAAGGAATCGTGAGAGAGTGCTATAAACATGTCACATCCCGTTCTCATCTCTCGCCTCGAAAGCCTCATTGAACACATCTTTCGGCTGGGGTGAGGGAACAGCACATATATCTACTCCAAATGTCACCCCCTTTTCGCTCGCAATCATTCCATATCTTTCATCAAAAGGGGATTGTCTGGCATAATGCCACAATTAACCAGGGTCTTATGATGACAGCAACTTGCATTTGGAGAGTGCCTTAATGTAGTAAAATGACCTGAAGGCACTTCAATGGAGCGTTACCAGACAAATTGTGGCACCAAGCTACATACAGAAATATTAAGATCACGCGACTAAAAGCTTGGTCAATAAGATTAGTTTTAGGGGGCAGATTAGAGGAACATAGAAAAATACAGCACAGAACAGGCCCTTCGGCCCACGATGTTGTGCCGAACCTTTGTCCTCGATTAATCATAGATTATCATAGAATTTACAGTGCAGAAGGAGGCCACTCAGCCCATCGAGTCTGCATTGGCTCTTGGAAAGGGCACCCTACCCGAGGTCAACACCTCCACCCCATCCCCATAACCCAGTAACCCGACCCAACACTAAGGGCAATTTTGGACACTAAGGGGCAATTTATCATGGCCAATCCACCTAACCTGCACATCTTTGGAAGAGAGCGTAATAAAGACAGTGTCACTGAATCACAGAATTGTCACGGCACACAAGAAGGCCATTCAGCCCATCACCTCTGCTCCGGCTCTCCAAACGAGCATCATGACTGAGTGGCATTCCCCTGCCCTTGTCTCCATATTGTCTCTCCATGTTCTAAAGCTCCTCTGCATTGAACTTCATCTGCCATCTCTCTGCCCACGCCACCAACCTCTCCATGTCCTTTTGAAGTTCTGCATCGTGTTCCTCACAGCTTACAATTGTTTCAAGTTTTGTGTCATTTGCAATCTTTGAAATTGCCTGCTGCACACCAAGGTCGATATCTTCGATAGATATCTGGCGAAGCAAGGATCCCGATACTGACTTGGGGCAGCACGGTAGCATGGTGGTTAGCATAAATGCTTCACAGCTCCAGGGTCCCAGGTTCGATTCCCGGCTGGGTCACTGTCTGTGCGGAGTCTGCACGTCCTCCCCGTGTGTGCGTGGGTTTCCTCCGGGTGCTCCGGTTTCCTCCCACAGTCCAAAGATGTGCGGGTTAGGTGGATTGGCCACGCTAAATTGCCCGTAGTGTCCTAAAAAGTAAGGTTAAGGCGGGGGGGTTGTTGGGTTACGGGTATAGGGTGGATACGTGGGTTTGAGTAGGGTGATCATTGCTCGGCACAACATCAAGGGCCGAAGGGCCTGTTCTGTGCTGTACTGTTCTATCTATAAGACCCCTGGGGAACTCCACTGCAAACCTTCTTCCAGCCCGATCTTTGTTTGAAGATCAGACCATATATAGTTTAGGGTCACGGGGAGGATAGGTAGACAGTCTGAACTGTAGGATTGCTCACGTGTTCTGTCTGCAGGGTACACGGGATTATACATCACATCCTGCCTAGTTGTGGGTAGGAATGGGCAGCGGTTTAAGACATACATCACATCGCAACAGAGGGAACTCAGAGTTCAAGATCTAGGCAGCCAAAGGCGCGACCGCCAGTGGTGGAATGATGAAAATTCGGAGATGGGGAAAGGTCCAGAATGGGAAGAATGAGGATCACCCTGAGGACTGGTTTTTTTTCCCCTTAAAGCTGTACTAGTCTGAATACATCCAATCTCATCTGATCTCAGAAGCTAGGCAAACTGAGGCTGGATTAGTACTTGGATGGGAGTCGGCCTGGGTATATCAGGGGCAGTAGGCCAGGGGCGGCACGGAAGCACGGTGGTTAGCACTGCTGCCTCACAGCCCCAGGGTCCCAGGTTCGATTCCCGGCTTGGATCACTGTCTGTGTGGACTTTGCACTTTCTCCCCGTGTCTGTGTGGGTTTCCTCCGGGTGCTCCGGTTTCCTCCCACAGTCCAAAGATGTGCAGATTAGGTGGATTGGCCACACTAAATTGCCCCTTGGTGTCCAAAAGGTTAGGTGGGGTTACTGGGTTACGGAGAAAGGGTGGAGGTGTGGGCTTAAGTAGGGTGCTCTGTCCAAGGGCCAGTGCAGACTCGATGGGACGAATGGCCTCCTTCTACCCTGTAAATTCTATGATTCTATGACTGTAAGGCTGGAGGAGATTACAGAGATAGGGAACATTGAGCAATAGCTGCTGTACCCTTGGGTTTATTGGAAGGGCTGAAATTGACAGATCTCTTTTTGATCTCTAGACAAAATCGAGGGATACGAGGAGCAGGCGACAAGGTTGAGTTGAAGCGGAGGATCAGCCATTGAATCGGATTGAAGCAGGCTCGAGACGGCTCCACTTCTGCTGCCCATATTTCTTACATTCTTATATTAACTTCACAATGAGCAGCGTTAGACTGCTGCCTTGCACACCCTGCCAAGAATGTTAAGAAGGAGCCACATGCTGAGGTGGGTGGGGCAGGGGGGGGGAGGAGGAAATATCGGGCGTATCTGGACGGATGAGCTAAGAGGTTGATCTTATTGTTCATGTGACTTCTGATCTGTGTTTAAATCATCACTTTGCTGGAAGTACACCAGCAACAGTTATTTTTGTCTCATTACTTTGTGAATGCTACCCACCCAAATTAGATCATTCTGTCCAAGTTTTAAATCACAAGAGAAGCTGAAATAAATCTCGAGTAAAATTCCACAGAGAACTCAATTTTCCAAGTACATGTGCCAGTGAGGAACACTCCCACCTTGGCCACAGCACATCAGCAAATAGAGAACGGGGGTCAAAGAATGATTTTCATTTATGTCAGTACATAAGGAATACAATCATAGAATCCCTACAGTGCAGAAGGAGGCCATTCGGCCCATCGAGTCTGCACCAACCCTCCGAAAGAGTACTCTACCTAGGTCTCACCACCTGCCCTATCCCCGTAACCCCACCTAACCTTTGTACACGAAGGGGCAATTTAGCCTGGCCAATCCACTTCACCTGCGCATCTTTGGACTGGGAATCTTTGGAAGAGGAGCAAGAGTAGACCTCAAACCTCCCCCACCATTCAATAATCTCCCTCCACTCCGTACTTTTAAACATTAATTCTTTCTGGCTATCGGATATGGCGGGCTTTCTTGGCCTAGAGAACGTCAAGTTCGCCTTGAGAGGTTGGCTACTCAGGTTCGCCTGAAGATGCCAGCCATTTATTGGCTTCTTCGCAGAGGAGAGTAAGCGTCGGGGGGGGGGGGGGGGGGGGGGGGGGCAAGGGTAGAGTAGAGTAGAGTAGGGGGATATGGAGGCAGGTCCGTGCGTCAACAGAGCCGTGGTTTGCACTATGTTTAATTTGTAATTTGTGTCTTGCTTGACTACTTTTTTTTGTACTGTACAATGTCACTTTTTATATAGGCCTAAAATCCTCAATAAAATTTTTTGTTAAAAAAAAACATTAATTCTTTCACGGGATGAGGGTGCTGCTGATAATGCCATCATTGCTTGCCCATCCCTAACTGCCCTGGAACGGAATGGCTTGCTGGGCCATTTCAGAGGGCAGTTAAGTGTTAATGGCATCAGGGGCTGGTTTAGCACAGTGGGCTAAACAGATGGCTTGTATTGCAGAACAAGGCCAGCAGCGCAGGTTCAATTCCCGTACCAACCTCCCCGAACAGGCACCGGAATGTGGCGACTAGGGGCTTTTCACAGTAACTTCATTGCAGCCGACGCGTGAGAATAAGCGATTATTATTATGTGGCCGCCCCATTGACCTGGAGTCACATGTAGGTCAGACCTGTTAAGGACGGCAGATTCCTTTCCCTAAAGGATATTATTATTAAGGATATTACTGGCATGTCCAGTACTGGCTGGCATCTTGAACGTGAAGCTAATTTTATATTTTAAAACACTAGACAAGGCTCCAAAAACAAAAAGGAGGCTCCTCACATGTCACCAGATTTCTTTTGTGTATTAGAAGCATTCCTCTGGTGAATAAAGTTATTTTGGGCTTTGTGTGGGCGGGTAAAGCCCCACGAGTGAAGAAGGTGTTGCTGGAGCACCGTCGGGGGGAGGGTGGGTTGGCGCTGCCGAACTTCTGCACCTACTACTGGGCGGCTAATATAGCCATGATTAGGGAGTGGGTAGTGGGGGTGGGGTCGGTGTGAGAGCGGATGGAGGCGGCGTCATGTAAAGACACCAGTCTGGGAGAATTGGTAACGGCACCTCTGCCGTTCTTGCCGGCCCCGTACTCCACAAGTCCGGTGGTAAGGGCGGCTCTGAGAATCTGGGGCCAATGGAGGAGATATAAGAGAGTGGAGGGAGCATCGATTTGGACCCCGATTTATATTAATCATCGGTTTGTACCGGGTAGGCAAGATGGCGGCTTCCGGAGATGGCAAAGAGCAGGGTTTGGAAGGATGGGGGATCTATTTATAGATGGGAGCTTTCCCAGCTTGAAAGCCTTGGAGGATAAATTTTAATTGCCAGCAGGGAATGGTTTTAGGTATTTGCAGGTGCAAGACTTCCTGGGAAAACAGCCTTTCCGCTGCTGCCGCCACGGGGGATACAGGATAGAGTAGTTTCCAGTTCCTGGATGGGGGAGGGGAAGGTATCGGATATTTACCAGGAGCTTTCGGAGGCGGAGGAAACTCCGGTGGAGGAGCTTAAGGGCAAGTGGGAGGACGAGCTAGGAGGAGAGATAGAGGCGGTCTATGGGCGGATGCCCTAAGCAGGGTTAATACATCCTCATCGTGCGCCAGGCTTAGCCTGATACAGTTCAAGGTAGCCCACCGGGCACACATGACGGTGGCCCGGATGTGCAAGTTTTGTGTGGTAGAGGACAGGTGTGCGAGGTGCGCGGGAAGCCCAGCAAATCATGTCCACATGTTTTGGGCATGTCCGAAGCTCAGAGGGTTTTGCTAAGGCAATGTCCACGGTGCTAAAAACACGGGTGGTGCCAAGTCCGGAGGTAGTGATCTTTGGAGTGTCGGACGATCCGGGAGTTCAGGGGGCGAAAGAGGCCGACGTCCTGGCCTTTGCCTCCCTGGCAGCCCGCAGACGGATCTTGTTAATGTGGAGGGACTCGAAACCCCCGAGTGTAGAGACCTGGGTTAGTGACATGGCTGGGTTCCTCAGTCTCGAGAAAATAAAGTTCGCCTTAAGAGGGTCAATGGTTGGGATCACCCAGAATTGGCGGCCGTTCGTCAATTTTCTCGGGGGAAAATGAAAATGTCAGCAGCAGCAGTATTCCAAAGTGGGGGGGGGGGGGGGGGGGGGGGGATTGTCGTTTTATGGTTGGGGGGTGTGAAGATTGGGATGGGGGGGGGAGAAATGTTTATTGGACATGTTTATGTCATTGTTAATTTTTATTAAAATTTTCAAATACCTTAATAAAAATATATTTGAAAAAAGAAGCACTCCTCTATCTCAAGAGGGAATAAAAGAACATTCTAGAATGATATGACTGAATTCCCTTCCCTGAAACCATTCAGAAGAGGTCTATTGGTTTTAAACGAGCCATTCTAATACAAAAACACTCGGCTGTCTCCAACCCTCAGAGGCAGCATCCCAGGATGTGGAATTGAAATGAACACCCCACCGGGTGTGGAAAACCTGGGGGAAAACCGCATGGAGGCAGCCAAATTGTGGTTGCTTGTTTAACAGTTAGTTCCGCCATAGCCATCAGACGTACCAGTCTAGCCAGTCTGCGGAGCAGAGTCAGACATCAGACAGACATTAGACAGCCAGAGTGTCTAACCTATCCCCGTCGAAAGTTCACCTGAGAACTAACCTTGTAGCTATTCAATTATTTGGAATCTCACAACCTGTGAGCCCCTCTTTTATAAGACCCTCACTTCAACTTTAAATCATCGAATCGCTTCCGCCTGCCATGTGGGAGAGCGGAGATTATAAACCAGATACTGTGTAATGTGCATTAACTTTAGCTGTAGCCAGTATTTGGACTGAATTATATCGAGGGATAGGGGTGTGGTCGCCACGCCCGAGCCGGAATCAGAACTTCTTTTTAGATTTAGATTACCCAATTCACTTTTTCCAATTAAGGGGCAATTTAGCGTGGCCAATCCACCTACCCTGCACATCTTTGGGTTGTGGGGGCGAAACCCACGCAAACACGGGGAGAATGTGCAAACTCCACACAGATCGTGACCCAGAGCCGGGATCGAACCTGGGACCTTGGCGCCGTGAGGCAGCAGGGCTAACCCACTGCGCCACCGTGCTGCCCCGGTTGGAATCAGAACCGACGTTGAGCCAACATGTTCCATGCCAACCCTCCCTGCAGCCATTATGCCCGGAGGGGCAACAAAATGAGGGGCCAAGTGGGTCTTCAGCCCCTCTCTGGGGTGGAGGGACCGTCCTCTGACGCTGCCAGCCAATCAATTGGCCAGCAGCCCCTTCAGTCCCAGCAGCACTAAGAACACATCATTGGCTGATGTTGGAACGGCGGGTGAGGGAGGGTGAAAGCCATTGGATCCTCAGAGTAGCTACGTCCAGCGACATGGTTATGGTGGGGTAGGTTACGGCTGTGGGCAGGTACGAAGGTGAGGGGGAGGCAGGTGTTGGATCTCAGGAGGTCCGCCACGGGATGGGCAAAGGGAAGTCCTCGTAAAGCCAATCCCCCCAGGGCGGCGCGGCGGCGCAGTGGTTAGCACTACTGCCTCACGGCGTCGAGGACCCGGGTTCAATCCCGGCCCCGGGTCACTGTCCGTGTGGCGTTTGCACATTCTCCCCATATCTGCATAGTTCCCACCCCCACAACCCAAAAAGATGTGCAGGGTAGGTGGATTGGTCGTGCTAAATTGTCCCTTAATTGGAAAAATAATTGGGTCCTTCAACTTCTAAAAAAAAATTAAGCAACACTTCCCTTCCTTAATTAGCTATATAAAAATAAACACTCTGCCCGCACCTGCTCTGTCGCCCAGACCAAATGTTTTATGGTGTGGGTAGTGTATTATCCTAATTGACCCTTGATTGCGTATCTGAATAAGGTGGGCTGGCTGTCAATCTTGGCACCTGCCCACCCTGTATGATGGGGATGAGAATGTAGTTGGGCAGGAAGATGATGGGTCCCCCAACTACCCAAAGCACACCCAGCAAGGAGACGTGAAATACAATATGTGCTGTGTGTGTGTGTGAGAGAGAGAGATCAAGGAGGAGGGGGTGGCATAGTGGTATTGTCACTGGACTAGCAAATGAGGGGCTGTTTAGCTCACAGGGCTAATCGCTGGCTTTGAAAGCAAGCCAGCAGCACGGTTCGATTCCCGTAACAGCCTCCCCGAACAGGCGCCGGAATGTGGCGACTAGGGGCTTTTCACAGTAACTTAATTTGAAGCCTACTCGTGACAATAAGCGATTTTCATTTCATGAGACTAATGCTCCAGGGACCCAGGTTCAAATCCTGTCATTGCAGATGGTGAAATTTGAATTCAATAAAACATCTGGAATTAAAAGTCTAGTGATGACCATGAAACCATTGTCGTTTGTCATAGAAACCCACCTGGTTCACTAATGCCCTTCAGGGAAGGAAATCTGCCGTCTTTACCTGGTCTGGCCTATATGTGCCATGAGGCAGTAGTGCTAACCACTGTGCCTCTGTGCCGCCCTGGGGGGATTGGCTTTACGAGGACTTCCCTTTGCCCATCCCGTGGCGGACCTCCTGAGATCCAACACCTGCCTCCCCCTCACCTTCGTACATGCCCACAGCCGTAACAGCAAAGTGGTTGACTCAAGGGCAATTAGGGATGGGCAATAAATGCTAGCTCAACCTGCGATGCCGACATCCCATGAAAAAAGTAGGTGATGTTTAATTAATTCTCACACACAGAATATGTGTGTGAGAATAAAGAACTTTTATTTTTAAATTCACAAAAGCTTGCTGCTGAATTATTTTATTAAACATTTAGGGGGCGATTCTCCGAGCCCCGCGCCGGGCCGGAGAAGCGCTGCAACCGTGCCACGCTGCCCCGACGCCGGCGTGCGATTCTCCGAGGTGCGGAGAATCTGTGCCATTTGTGCCGGCGCGTTTGGCGCGGCGCCGGCCGCGGGCCACTGGAATCGGTGGGGCCGCCGATTGTCCGGCCCGGATGGGCCGAGCGGCCGCGCTGATACGACAGAGTCCCGCCGGCGCCATTCACCCCTGGCCGCTGCCGGTGGAAAGTCTGCGCAAACGGTCGGGGGGGGGGGGGTGGCCTGTGGGGCGGGGCTCCTTCACCGGGGAGGGCCTCCAATGGGGTCTGACCCGAGATCAGGGTCCACCGATCAGCAGGCCGCCCATTTGGCGCTGCAATAGGAGGCCGGAGTGGCGTGAACCTCTGAGAGCCAGAATCGGTCGCCCCGGGCTCGGTTCGCACTGTCGTGACGGCATTCACGACGACGCGGACACTTGGGCTCCATATTGGAGAATCGCCCCCTTAGTTTATTACGAAATCTCTATTATTTGGGATATACACACCGAGGGTAAGAAAGGGCACACCTCTTCCCACAAAAACCAACCAATTATAGGCAGCAGGAGAGAGGATACCTTCTGTCTGTGACGATGGTGTCATGACACCATTACCGAGAAGAATTTTCAATTCCCCATTTTATTAATTGAATTCAAATTTCTCCAGCTGCCGTGGTGGGATTTGAACCCGTGTCCCCCAGGGCATTAGCCTGAGTTTCTGGATTGCTAATCCGACAATATTACCATTATGCCACCATCCCTCATCCTCTTTCCTGCCTACTCTCCATATCCACTGATTCCCTGAGCCTAAACTCTGTCGATCCCAGGTTTTGAATCTCCTCGAGGCGGACGATGCCAAGGATTGACAATTTATAAAGCTCATTTTGCAACCTGTGAGCAATGCAACACCAACAAAATAAACTCTTTAGTGATATTGGCTGAGAGGTAACTATTGGCTGGAGAGGGGGAGGGGAAACACTGGGGAGAATTTCCCTGCTCCCCTTTGGAAATAATAATCTTTAATAATCTTTATTATTGTCACAATTGGGGCAGCACGGTGGCGTAGTGGTTAGCACTGCCACCTCATGGCGCCGAGGACCCAGGTTCGATCCCGGCTCTGGATCACTGTCCGTGTGGAGTTTGCACATTCTCCCCGTGTCTGCGTGGGTTTCACCCCCACAACCCAAAAAGATGTGCAGGGTAGGTGGATTGGCTGTGCTAAATTGTCCCTTAATTGGAAAAAATGAATTGGGTACGCTAAATTTATTTATTTTTTAATAATTATTGACACAAGTAGGCTAACACTGTAATGAAGTTACTGTGGAAATCCCCTAGTCACCACATTCCGGCGCCTGTTCGGGTACACTGAGGAATTCATGATGTCCAATTCACCTAACAGCACGTCTTTCGGGACTTGTGGGAGGAAACCGGAGCACCCGGAGGAAACCCGCGCAGACACGGGGAGAACGTGCAGACTCCGCAGACAGTGACCCTAACCGTGAATTGAACCTGGGACCCTGGCGCTGTGAAGCAACAGTGCTAGCCGCTGTGCTACCGTGCCGCCGAAATCCTTGGGATTTTTTGCAATCCCCCCGAGAGGGCAGGCGGGGCCTGGGCTGAATGCCTCTTTCAAGCTGCAGCACTCGCTGACAGTACAGCACTCCCTCAGCACGACACTGGTGTCTCAATCTGGATTTTGTGATCTCGTCGAGAGGAGGTTGGGGTCGGGGGACTTAAACCCACAACTTTGCGAATCGGGGGCACAGTTCTTTTTTTAAAATAAATTTAGAGTACTCAATGCATTTTTCCAATTAAGGGGCAATTTAGTGCGGCCAATCCACCTAACCTGCAAATCTTTGGGTTGTGGGGGTGAAACCCACGCAAACACGGGGAGAACGTGCAAACTCCACACGGACAGTGACCCAGGGCCGGGATCGAACCTGGGACCTCGGCGCCGTGAGGCAGCAGTGCTAACCATTGTGCCACCGTGCTGCCCCAGTTTACAGTACTGAGGACTGGGGACAAGGGCCCCTCACAGCAGGTCAGGAAACCAGTTCTCCTATATTGGCCGGTGCTGTGTTAACCCCATTGGAACAGGCACAGAACCACAGGCAACTTTTCACTTCTTAATAGAGGCATGATGATCAGAGGATTAGATAGGGTGGACAGTGAGAGCCTTTTTCCTCGGATGGAGATGTCCAGCACGAGGGGACATAGCTTTAAATTGAAGGGAGATAGATACAGGACAGATGTCAGAGGTCGATTCTTTACTCAGAGAGTAGTACGGGCGTGGAATGCCCTGCCTGCAACAGTAGTGGACTCGCCAACACTAAGGGCATTCAAATGGTCATTGGATAGACATATGGACAATAAGGGAATAGTGTAGATGGGCTTTAGAGGGGTTTCACAGGTCGGCGCAACATCGAGGGCCGAAGGGCCTGTACTGCGCTGTAATGCTCTATGTTCTTTTAAAACGGACTCGCAACATATTACAAGCATAATCGGCAGCAGGTTACACCATGCCTAAGGCTGCATAATAGGATGTTAAAAGAGGGCGCTCAAGCGTGGTATTGTGAATATAAAAGGTGGTGTTGGATGGGTTTATGGCTAGTCTGTGCGCTTTGTAAAATATTTCAGTTCACAAGGTAACGATGCACCTGGCATTATGAGTCTGGATGACATTTGAAATTGGATTGCAGCCATTCTGATTAATTTGACTTTTGTGTTTAAAGTAACCTGTCGCCATTCTTCAAGAAAAAAATAACCTTTGTCTTGAAAGACTCGAAAGGCACCACATGAAAAGTGCCAGGAATGTTCACTTTTTCTGTAGGCGGAAGCAGTCCACGGACCTGGAACCTGCTGGAAAATGACTCCTCACTTCTTACCATAGAATTTGCAGTGCAGAAGGAAGCCATTCGGCCCATCGAATCTGCATCAAACCTTGGAAAAAAGCACCCTACTCGAGCCCACACCTCCACCCTATCCCCGTAACTCCAGCTAACCTTTTTGGACACTAATGGAAATTTATCACGGCCAATCCACCTAACCTGCACGTCTTTGGACCGGAGGAGGAAATCGGAGCACCCGGAGGAAACACACGCACAAACGGGGAGATGTGCAGACTCCGCACAGACAGTGACCCAAGCCGGAATCGAACCTGGGACCCTGGAGCTGTGAAGTAACAGTGCTGACCATTGTGCTACCCTGCCGCCGTTCTTCCGAATTCACATCTCATTCTATAATTGTTCAACCCACTGCTGCTGTCAGCAATGCCTTCTCCAATATTCCTTTTGCGATAAAGTGATTTGCCTCCTGTAGTGGAGAATTCCACAGCTTCACCGCCCTCTGAGTGAAGAAGTTTCCCCTCATCTCAGTCTTCATTGGCCCATCCCGTATCCTGAGGCTGTGACACCTTGTTCTAGACTCCACCCCTTCCTCCCCAAGCCAGAGGAAACAACATCCCTGAAACCAACCCTGTCCGAATTTTATACCTTTCAATGAGATCCCCTCTCATTCTTAATTGCGTACAGTTCTGATCACTGCATTATGGGAAGGACGTGGAAGCTTTGGAACGGGTGCAGAGGAGATTTACCAGGATGTTGCCTGGTATGGAGGGAAAATCTTATGAGGAAAGGCTGAAGGACTTGAGGTTGTTTTCGTTAGAGAGAAGAAGGTTGAGAGGTGACTTAATTGGGGCATACAAAATGATCAGAGGGTTAGATAGGGTGGACAGCGAGAGCAGCTTGAAAGAGGCATTCAGCCCAGGCCCCGCCTGCCCTCTCGGGGGGATGTGGCTAGCACGAGGGGACATAGCCTTAAATTGAGGGGTAATAGATATAGGACAGAGGTCAGAGGTGGGTTTTTTACGCAAAGAGTGGTGAGGCCGTGGAATGCCCTACCTGCAACAGTAGTGAACTCGCCAACATTGAGGGCATTTAAAAGTTTATTGGATAAGCATATGGATGATAAGGGCATAGTGTAGGTTAGATGGCCTTTAGTTTTTTGGGTTTTTTTCCATGTCGGTGCAACATCGAGGGCCGAAGGGCCTGTACTGCGCTGTATCGTTCTATGTTCTATGTTCTTAACTCCAGTGAATACAGTCCCAGCCGACCCAATCTCTCCTCAGCCGACAATCCTGCCATCCCAGGAATCACTGGTGAACCTTCGCTGCACTCCCTCTTAGATAAGGAGACCAAAAATGCACACAACACTCTGGGTGTGGTCTCACCAAGGCCCTGTACAGCTGCAAGACGACATCCTCGCTCCTGTACTCAAGTCCTCTTGCAATGAAGGCCAAGGTACCATTTGCCTCCTAACTTGATGCACCTGAATGTTTGCTTTCAGTGACGGGTATACTAGGACACCCAAGTTCCTTTATACATCAACATTTCCCAATCGAAGGCCATTTCAATAGTACTCTGCCATGCTGTTCCACCAACCAAAGTGGAGAACCTCACATCTGTCAGGGCAGCACGGTGGCCTAGTGGTTAGCACAACCGCCTCACGGCACCGAGGTCCCAGGTTCGATTCCGGCTCTGGGTCACTGTCCGTGTGGAGTTTGCACATTCTCCCCGTGTCTGCGTGGGTTTCGCCCCCACAACCCAAAAATGTGCAGAGTAGGTGGATTGGCCACGCTAAATTGCCCCTTAATTGGAAAAAATAATTGGGTACTCTAAATTTATAAAAAAAAAACTTCACATCTGTCCACCTCATACTGCATCTGCCACATATTTGCCCACTTGTCTAAATCACCTTGAAGCCTCTTAACATCATCCTGACCGCGCACATTCCCACCAGGTTTTGCGTCATCAGCAAACTTGCAAATATTGCTTT
Organism: Scyliorhinus canicula; assembly: GCF_902713615.1. Lineage (NCBI taxonomy): Eukaryota > Metazoa > Chordata > Chondrichthyes > Carcharhiniformes > Scyliorhinidae > Scyliorhinus > Scyliorhinus canicula. Next base: position 7,606,613 of record NC_052169.1, on the reverse strand, counting down.
GGATTCCCTCATCCAAATCATTGATGCATACTGTGAATAGCTGGGGCCCAATCACTGATCCCTGCGGGACCCCATTAGTCGTTGCCAGCCACTTCAAAAAAAAGGCCCATTTATTCCTACTCTTTGTTTCCTGTCCGCTAACCAATTCTCAATCCATGCCAACATATTACTCCCAATCCCATGCACTTTAACTTTACATCCCGAGTAATGGAACGTTATAGCTACACCCACAGTCAAAGTTATGACATGCCTGGGTCCTGCTACCCTGTCAACGTGCTATCTTGGCTTTGCATGTTCCGCGGCTATTTTACAAGTATTTTTGAGTAATCGGGGGGGGGGCTTTTGCGATTTTCCCGGTCGGGCACTTAAGGAAGGAGTAAGGGCAAGAGAAAACCAAATGAGAAGAGTGAGGCCGAGAGAGAGAGAGGCGGGAGGAGAGGAAATATAGGAGGTGAGAAGAAGAGAGAGATAGATAGGAATAAGAAAAAAGTGAGGATGGAGGGAAAGAGCAGGAGAGTGAGGAGAGAAGGAAGGGGGAAGAGAGGGGTTGAGGAACAGAGAGGGATAGAATAGGGAGGAGGAGGTCTGAGGCAGAGAGGAGGGAAGGGTAGTTAGTGGATTACAATGAGGGAAGAGATAGAATCATAGAATTTACAGTCCAGAAGGAGGCCATTCGGTCCATCTGCACCGGCCCTTGGAAAGAGCACCCCACCCAAACCCACACCTCCACCCCATTCCCATAACCCAGCAGCCCCACCTATCCTTTTTGGGCACTAAGGGGCAATTTAGCATGGCCAATCCACCTAACTTGCACATCACTGGACTGTGGAGGAAACCCACGCAGACACGGGGAGAACGTGCGGACTCCACACAGGCAGTGACCCAAGCCGGGAATCGAACCTGGGGCCCAGGGGCTGTGAAGCAACTGTGCTAACCACTGTGCTACCGTGCCACCCCTTGGAGAGCGAATGTGAGAGAGAGAGAGAAGGCGAAAGTGGAAGGGGCAGGACAGAAAGGGAGAATGAGACGGAGCAGACGAAAGATAAAGGTGGGGTGCAAGAGGGAGAGATGTGTGAGCAGAGACAATGAGAGAGAGGGAAGCATTTTCTCAGTTTGTTAACGTAGGGAAGCTTTGGTGGAGAGAACTGTGGCCTTGTGCCACCTGAGCTGAGCTATGGTTTTTCATAGATGTGACCCACCACATGAAGCCAAGAGGAGAAGGAACAAGTAACATTTGACATTCAGGTACAAGGCTCTTAAGTGAGAATCGAATTAGACTGAAGTGTGATGCCTCCCATGTGTGAATAGGCAAACAGCACTCACCATCTAAGCTCGCACACAAAGAGAGGCCTCTCAAGCCAGGTACTGGTGGACGGCCAGACGCCAGAAGAACCAAGAGAGAATGCAAATGAAAATTGGACCAATAAAACAATTGACACTGACAAACCTCCTGTGGCATTGCTCACCCTGTGTGAGAGGTTACAGGTTATTGTATAGCTGCAGCACCAGCTAGTGGCCAGAGTCTGCAACTACCAGCGCAGCACGGTGGGTTAGCACTGCTGCTTCACAGTGTCAGGGACCCGGGTTCGATTCCGACCTCGGGTGACTGCCTGGGCGGAGTCTGCACCTTCTCCCCGTGTCTGCGTGGGTTTCCTCCGGGCGCTCCAGTTTCCTCCCACAACCCAAAGATGTGCGGGTTGACTGGGGCTACGGGAGTAGGTTGGGGTTGATGGGCGGCTCTTTCAGAGGAACGGTGCAGACTCGATGGGCCGAATGGCCTCCTTCTGCAGTGTAGGAATTCTACGGATTCTACCGCCTCGCATGGATCCATTTAAATGGTATTTCCCATTGTAACTGTTTACAAAGGGAGCTGTAATTTTAAATGTTGGAATTGAAAAAGCATTCGTGACAATTCTTTTTTTTTTATAAATTTAGATTACCCAATTATTTTTTCCAATTAAGGGGCAATTTAGTGTGGCCAATCCACCTCCTCTGCACATCTTTGGGTTGTGGGGGCGAAACCCACGCAGACACGGGGAGAATGTGCAAACTCCACACAGACAGTGACCCAGAGCCGGGATCGAACCTGGGACCTCAGCGCCGTGAGGCGGTTGTGCTAACCACTAGGCCACCGTGCTGCCCCATTCGTGACAATTCTGCCAATTGGAAGAAAAGCTGCTGGGAAGGAAATGCAAATAGTCCTGGGTTTCATCCGAATAAATTTGGTCATTACCCTGATTATGTTAAATAATTAACAGATTACATGATTATGACTATGCCCGCATTCGACAAGCGTAGGCCCATTGACGAAGGTTTGTTGAATTGTTAATTGGCTCGGCACTTTCGCTTGAAGTTTCACTCCACCTGCCATTTATCGGCCAAAAGAAATACTTCACCTCACAGGCGGCAAACTTTAAACAGCCAGAGACTTTAGCTCGAGTCACGAAAGTCAGCATCGGGGTTGACGTCTTAATTAAAAAGGGGTTGAATTTCACCTGGCGTGGAGCCGGCAATGGTTGAAACGCTGAACGGGGCCCTCCCTGAAAGGCAAGCGGGTCTCGACATCCCGGGACCAACCCCTTTCCAGCCTCTGTAGACGCTTTGTTCGACCGAGTGCATCAAGTCTTACTGTCAGCCATTCAATCTCACATTATCTAGACAGTGGGCCTGCTATTGTCAAGGAGCCACGAAGCATTCGTCAACAGAGCATGAATTACGATAACAGATATGTTCTCTGATTCCACCCCGCCACCCCCCCCCCCCACCCCACCCCACCCCCACCGCACAGGATGAATAATGGATGTATTTGTCTAATCAAGACCATCCGAGCCAACCTTTCCACTTCACACAGCAACGCTACCCTCACATACACACATATTTTTCTACCTGTTTTGCACAACACCCAAGGATTATAAGGTTTATTAAAAAAAAGGGACTGCTTGGTTCAATTAAATTTATCTTGAGAGCGATAGGGAAGAGCTTATCTCTTCTCTTTGTTTCTAAGCTGCCCCCTGGGGCAGCGATTTGTAATGTTTTATGGCACCTGTTCGGGAAGGCAATGATTGCATTCAGAAAAAGCCACACCGCTAAAAGATTTATGAGAGTTTGTGCATTGTTAAAAATTCATGATCGGTGGCAAGCCTGCATCAAAGCACTGATTTCATCGCATTCCAACCAGGGGCGTCTCTCTCTGTGCCCGAGAACAAAACTCCCACATTAACTGGGCACAAGGATGCATTAGCAATTTCTTCAAAATTACGCCTGGGAGGGCAGCACGGTGGCACACTGGTTAGCATTGTTGCCTACGGCGCTGAGGACCCGGGTTCGAATCCCGGCCCTGGGTCACTGTCCGTGTGGAGTTTGCACATTCTTCCCGTGTCTGCGTGGGTTTCGCCCCCACAGCCCAAAAAGATGTGCAGGATAGGTGGATTGGCCACGCTAAATTGCCCCTTAATTGGAAAAAATAATTGGGTACTCTAAATTTATTTTTTTTTTTAAATTACGCCTGGGTTGAAATGTCGTGTTTGTTCTTCAAATTGAGGGCATCAGTTAATTTTAAATTATCCTCATCGAAAAGACGGGCCTGCGTTTATTTTTTTTTATACATTTAGAGTACCCAATTCTTTTTGTCCATTAAGGTGACAATTTAGCATGTCCAATCCACCTACCCTGCTCATCTTTGGGTTGTGTGAGGGCAGCACGGTGGCACAGTGGTTAGCACTGCAGTCTCACGGCGCCGAGGTCCCAGGTTCGATCCCGGCTCTGGGTCACTGTCCGTGTGTGAAGTTTGCACATTCTCCCCGTGTCTGCGTGGGTTTCGCCCCCACATCCCAAAGATGTGCAAGGTAGGTGGATTGAACATGCTAAATTGCCCCTTAATTGGAAAAAATGAATTGGGTACTCTAAATTTCTTTTTAAAGTCTTTGAGTTGTGTGGGTGCCACCCATGCAGATAGGGGAGAATGTGCAAACTCCACGCGGACAGTGACCCGGGGCCGGGATCGAACCCGGTCCTCAGCGCTGTAAGGCAGCGGCGCGAACCACTGCACCAGCGTGCCACCTGTGGTGATATGCATCACTGTAGGTACACAAGGGGTTAATGTAAATACACATAGACTAGATATACACTAGAGGGAGCACCAGAGACATGACACACAGACATACATCCAATAGGTCAGTAAGATAGGACACGACCAATGGGCATTCACGATACACACAGAGGTGACACTACCACAGCAGGGCATTCCACCAACCCATATAAAAAGGACACAGCACACATGATCTTCCCCTTTCCAGTGGAGACACTCAGTGAGTACAGACACAGGGTTGATTGAACATCACACCCACCACGTGGATTGTAGCAGACTGGTTCGTCAGTCTGAGTAGCTATAGAAGGATTAACAGGAGAGTCGAATCCAAGTAGGAGCATCGTTAACAGTTATAAATGTGTTAAAGCTATCTCCAAGTCTGAACCGTCCTTTGTCAGAGTGCACATCAAGGAAGCAGCTTATGCTACATCAAGAGCATAACAAAACATCACCCTGGGCCTGCGTTTCTATAAAGCATCTATCTGAAACACCTCAATCTGCTTGACGAATCACTTGGAAACTCAGCAGTGAGGGAAAGGTGGCAGCCACTGTGCACACAGCAAGATCCCATAAGCAACAAAGAGGTAAGTGCCCAGCCAGTCTGTTGCTAGTGATTCTTAAAAAACTAAGGACGCTCACGGCTCCGAGGTCCCAGGTTCGATCCCGGCTCTGGGTCACTGTCCATGTGGAGTTTGCACATTCTCCCCGTGTCTGCGTGGGTTTCGCCCCCACAACCCAAAAATGTGCAGAGTAGGTGGATTGGCCACGCTAAATTGCCCCTTAATTGGAAAAAATAATTGGGTACTCAAAATTTATTTTTTTTAAACTAAGGACGGGATTTTGAAAATCTGCCTGAGCCACAGGAATAGGGAGACGGAGAATTTGTCATTTAATAATAATAAGAATAAGAATAATCGCTTATTGTCACAAGTAGGCTTCAATGAAGTTACTGTGAAAAGTCCCTAGTCGCCACATTCCAGGGGCTGTTCGGGGAGGCCGGTACGGGAATTGAACCGTGCTGCTGACTTTGTTCTGCATTTACAAGCCAGCTGTTTAGCCCACTGTGCTAAACCAGCCCCTTCACCTCTGTTCTAAACCTACCAGGGAACAATCATCACCAGTCGGATGAGTCCCATGCAGTGTTATCTGAAAAAGGCGACACCTCTGACAATGTAGCACTCCCTCAATACTGTAGCCAAGGTTTGTGCAATGATCAAGTTGCCACAAACAACAATGTGATAATGACCAGGTAATCGGTTACATTGATGTCTTCTTCCAGGTGTGTCGTCCCTACCTTGCCAAGACTATTAATGGCGTGTTGACTGTATTGTTAAGATACACGGGTCTGGCCATTGTATAATGAAGTGCCCAGAGCACATATAAAGAAGGCAGGACAGTGCGTCTGTAGTGCAGTGGTTACCACTTTATATGCGAGAGATCTCCGGTTCGAAATCAGGCCGAAACATTATAAAGAAGATGGGCCCTCCATGACTGGTGGGCACGATGGGGGCTAGTGTACTTCATCAGCCCCCAAACCACATTTTGCTTTGCTTCGATAGGTTTCCTTTGAGATTTTTGCCTTTTGTTCCAATGCCCCTTTGAGTAGCTATCACCTTACTTTAATTTGTTAATATGTCAATTTGTTCATTTGAACTTACTCAGGGGAGTATAAAGGGAGAAGGGTGGGACACCGGTAGTAATAGACTGCATTCCAGAATAAACCTATATTAATGCATAGTTTCATATTTCGCTATTGGTTGGGGATCAGATTGACACCCGCAGAGACCCTCGACTGTTTGCAACACACATTCCCAAATTTCTAATATGCCCCCAATACCCACCTAGCCAAGCTTTTTAAAAATTTATTTACGGGATGTGGGCGTCGCTGGTTAGGCCAGTATTTATTGCCCATCCCTTGTTGCCCATCAGAAGGTAGTGGTGAGTTGCCTTCTTGAACCGCTGCTGTCCTTGAGGTGTAGGTACTCCCACTGCGCTGTTAGGGAGGGAGTTCCAGGATGTTACCCCAGCGACAGTGAAGGAACGGCCGATATATTTCCCAGTCAGGGTGGTGAGTGACTTGGAGAGGAACCTCCAGCTGGTGGGGTTCCCAGGTATCTGCTGCTCTTGTCGCTCTAGATGGTAGTGGCTATGGGTTTGGAAGGTGCTGCCTAAGGAGCCTTGGTGGGTTACTGCAGTGTATCTTGTAGATGGTACACACGGCTGCCACTGTTCATTGGTGGTGGAGGGTTTGAATATTTGTGGCGAGGGGAGCAATCAAGCGGGGCTGCTTTGTCCTGGTTGGTGTCGAGCTTCTTGAGCTTCACTCATCCAGGCAAGTGGAGAGAATTCCATCTCACTCCTGATTTGTACCTTGTAGATGGTGGACAGGCTTTTTGGGGGGGTGGGGAGGAGTGGTTCAGGAGGTGAGTTACTCACCATAGGATTCCTAGCCTTTGACCTGCCCTGGTAGCCACAGTATTAATATGGCTAGTCCAGGTCAGTTTCTGATCAATGGTAACCTACAGGATGTTGATTGTGGGGGATTCAGTGATGCTAATGCCGTTGAACGTCAAGGGGCGATAGTTAGATCCTCTCTTATGGGAGATGGTCATTGCTTGGCACTTGTGTGGGTGAATGTAACTTGCCACTTGTCAGCCCAAGCCTGGCTATTGGATAAATGTTCCCCATTAGTCCATTTTAAGCACCAAGGTGAATGAGCAGGACCTCAGTTTAAGATGGTAAAACAACAACTTGTGCATTTCACATTGGAACAAATACTCTCGGGCAAGTCGCAGGAGTCTAGTCAGATACACATTGGTGCCAAGGCCTACAAATCAACATTAGGGCAGATGCCCAAGAGCGTGGTTAAAAATGTACTTTTTGAGGAGAGAGAGAGAAGTGAAAACGTTTAGGGAGGAAATTCAAAAGCAAAGGCCCAGACCGCTAAAGCATGGGCTTCAAAGGGAAGATCATTAAAATTAGGGCGGCACGGTGGCACAGTGGTTATCACCGCTGCCTCACAGCGCCAGGGACCCGGGGTCGATTCCGGCCTCGGGTGACTATCTATGTGGCGTTTGTACGCTCTCCCCACGTCTGCGTGGGTTTCTTCTGGGTGCTCCGGTTTCTTCCCACAGTCCAAAGATGTGCAGGTTAGGTGGGTTGGCAATGCTAAGTTGTCCCTTAGTGTCCAAAAGGTTAGGTGGGGTTACTGGGTTACGGAGAAAGGGTGGAGGCGTGGGCTTAAGTAGGGTGCTCTGTCCAAGGGCCAGTGCAGACTCGATGGGACGAATGGCCTCCTTCTACCCTGTAAATTCTATGATTCTATGACTGTAAGGCTGGAGGAGATTACAGAGATAGGGAACATTGAGCAACAGGATGCGCAGGATAGGTGGATAGGTGGGGTTACAGGGATAGAGCGGGGCGAGTTGGCCTAAATAGGGTGCTCTTTTGGAGTTTCAGTGCAGACTCAATGGGCCAAATGGCCTCCTTCTGCAATGTTGGGATTCTGTGGTACATTAAAAGACCAGACCTCGAATCCTAGAGGTGACCAGCACCTTGGGTCTCACCGTGTCCAAGGTTAGCAAGTAAGAACAGAGCATGCAGCAGGACCCTGACATTGGCTGGAGTTCAAGTAATTAACCTTCCGTTTGATGCAATAAAAAACTGCAAATGCTGGAAAGCCTCTTTTGAGTTCCTGTTTAATGCAAAATAACTCATAAATCCTTGCATCACCAATACTCTGAAGAAATGTGGAGAGATGCCAGCCATTTTAACAAGGCAGAGGCCAATATTGGCCAACCCATCCCACCCCACAGAATGCCAAGCTCCCATAAAGTAATTGCATATTAATGCTGACATTTGATTTATGAATGGCTGTATTTTACTGTAGTTTATGAGCTTACTGACCCAGTTCTGCGATGTGGAAATCAGAGGTGACTTCCAGCGTAACAGCAACTTCAAGCACAAAGCACTGCTTTTTATTACATAGACACGGTACGTTCATTTGAAGGATCGATGTCAGGGGCAGGACAGCCTTTCTAAGTTCAAAGAAACTGTGTCTGAGAAAGGGCCTCACATTTTACCTTGCGGCGTGACAGGTACAAAGCTGATATTTTCTGTTGTGTATTTCAGAGAATGCAAACCTTGCCTTTCTGTAAAATTGTATTTTTGCAATACTGGAGTCTCACCCATGGAGTTGCTCGTGAGTAATCTCACAATAAACTGGGACACACGGTGGTGATGTCTAGTTGCTACCCCATCCCGAAAGTAAACTGGCAAACCCGCAGTGGTTAGCACTGCTGCCTCACCGCGCCGAGGTCCCAGGTTCGATCCCGGTCCTGGGTCACTGTCCGTGTGGAGTTTGCACATTCTCCCCCTGTCTGCGTGGGTTTCGCCCCCACAACCCAAAGATGTGCAGGGTAGGCGGATTGGCCATGCTAAATTGCCCCTTAATCGGAAAAAAAATGAATTGGGTACTCTAAATTTAGAACATAGAACAGTACAGCACAGAACAGGCCCTTCGGCCCTCGATGTTGTGCCGAGCAATGATCACCCTACTCAAACCCACGTATCCACCCTATACCAGTAACCCAACAATCCCCCCATTAACCTTACACTATGGGCAATTTAGCATGGCCAATCCACCTAACCCGCACATCTTTGGACTGTGGGAGGAAATCGGAGCACCCGGAGGAAACCCACGCACACACGGGGAGGACATGCAGACTCCACACAGACAGTGACCCAGCCGGGAATCGAACCTGGGACCCTGGAGCTGTGAAGCATTTATGCTAACCACCATGCTACCGTGCTGCCCATTTATATATTTTTTTTAATTGGCAAACCCAACTAACTGGCAGTTGACGGAGTTAAATGGAGGACAATTCTAATGGCTCTAAACTTCAGGCTGCAGTTCAATGACTTCTAGCCTTTCTCCTTTGCAAGACTGCTTTATATCTGTGCCACAACACACAAGATGCATGCGTGCATGCACACTCACACACACACATACAAACACACACACATACAAACATACACACATTCAAAAATTTCTTAAGCACTGCATTATTTTTTTTACGGCAATTGAGGGCATTTTTTAAAGTAAATTTAGGGGAGCCAATTATTTTTCTTTTCCAATTAAGGGGCAATTTAGCGCGGCCAGTCCACCCAACCTGCACATCTTTTGGGTTGTGGAGGTGCAACCCACGCAGACACGGGGAGAATGTGCAAACTCCACACGGACAGTGAGTGACCTCGGGCTGGGATCGAACCCAGGACCTCAGCACCGCAGTCCCAGTGCTAACCACTGCACCGCATGCCGCCCTATTAAGGGGCAATTTAGCATGGCCAATCCACCTAGTCTGCACCTCTTTGGGGTTTTGGGGGTGAGACCCACGCAGACAGGGGGAGAATGTGGAAACTCCACACGGACAGTGACCCAGGGCCGGGATTGAACCCCCCCCCCCCCCCCCCCCCCCCCCCACCACACCCCCAACCTCAACCTGTCAAAGACCCTGCTCCCTGCAGGGAGGGGCCCACAGGGGCCGACTGGTTTCCTGGCTTGGTGCTCTCCCCCACCATCGCCCCCTGCTGCCGGAGGCCCCATTACAATACATGTCCCGGTGCGAAACCACGCAGTGGGAACGTACGTTAGGAATTTGGCTCAGAAAGTCCTCGTTTAGGGAGGCAGGGGGAGCCGTCAGAGAGCATAACCCTGTTATACATGGGCCCACTCACCACGTCTCCGTTACTGACTGAAACTCATTCATTCCCCATCACTCTATCCGGCAACACCAAGAGCTCGGTACTCACGCAATCCCGAAGGGTTGAGGCACAGAACCGTCACGGAGGGCTGGCAGGTCAGTTGCTCCATGCAGGATTATGCTAATAGACTCCTTGCCAGGTCTCGAAACATGCTCGTCGTTGGTTGGAGATGTGAGCGTGGGTTCAGTCCTTCCAGGAGGTGTTTCAATGACCTAGGCCGAGGAGAAAAACATTAGTCCCTTCAGAATTAGACACACGGCCTCTCGATCCACATCTCGGCAGGTTTGGTTGGGCAGGGAAGCCATCACTGCCCCGCCACTGGCTAATTTCTTACAACATATTAGAAGGCCATTCAGCCTATCAAGTCCATGCCAGCTCTCTGTAGAGAAATACAGTCAATCCCATTCCCCCTATAGAATCCTACAGTACAGAAGGAGGCCATTCAGCCCATCGCGTCTGTCCCAACCCTCTGAAAGAGCCCCCTATCTAGGTCAGCTCCCCTGCCCTATCTCTGTAACCCCGTGCATTGATCACGCCCAATGCACATAAACAGCCCACCTTTGGACACTAAGGGGCAATTTAGCGCGGCCAATCCACCTAACCTCCACATCTTTGGACTGTGGGAGGAAACCGGAGCACCCGGAGGAAACCCACGCAGACATGCAGAGTTACCCAAAGCCCGAATCAAACCCGAGTCCCTGGCGCTGTGAGGCAGCAGTGCTAACCACTGTGCCACCATGCCGCCCATTCTACCCCGGAGCCAGGAAAGTTTAGTTCCCTCAACTGCCCCTGATAAGACTGGCAAGAAGGCACAGCTTGGACAGAAGAACCATTAAAACTCAAGAGCAAGTCCCCTGTTGGGCAACAACCCGTTTCGTGGACCTAAACCAGATTATTACAGCCCTCCTGCTGAACTTGTCAATCGGGTTCCCGGGGAATCTTCGAGCCCGCATAAACCTTTGCTTCCTCGCTGGGTCAGAATGGAGCACAACGGAATCAGAAAGGGGAAGAGATTATTTCAACTCTTTCCCTCACAGGAATTATTGTCAAACAAAATTTGATACCGAGACACATATCAGGAAACGTTAGGTCAGGTGATCAAAAGGGGCGGCACAGTGGTTAGCACTGCGGTCTCACAGCTCCAGGGACCCAGGTTCCAATTCCAGCCTTGGGTGACTGTCCATGTGAAGTTTGTATGTTCTCCCGCGCGTCTGTGTGGGTTTCCTCCGGGTACTCCGGTTTCCTCCCACAGTCCAAAGATGTGCAGGTTGGGCGGATTGGCCACGCTAAATTGTCCCTTAACGTCCAACTGTTAGGTGGGGTTATGAGGGTTACAGGGCCGAGGTAGGATGCTCTTTCAGAGGGTCAGTGTAGACTCGATGGGCCGAGTGGCCTCCTTCTGCACTGTTGGGATTCTATGATTCTAAAGAGGTGGGTTTTTTTTAAAATTTAGATTACCCAATTATTTTTTCCAATTAAGGGGCAATTTAGCGTGGCCAATCCACCTACCCTGCACATTTTTTTGGGTTGTGGGGGGCGAAACCCACGCAGACACGGGGAGAACGTGCAAACTCCACACGGACAGTGACCCAGAGCCGGGATTCGAACCTGGAACCTCAGCGCCGTGAGGCAGCTGTGCTAACCACTAGGCCACCGTGCTGCCCAAGAGGTGGTTTTTAAGGAGCATCTTAAATGGGAAGATAGATTTTTGAGAGGCGGAGAGGTATACGGAGGGAATTCAAGAGGGTTCCTATGAAGTCTGAGACAGAGCTCTCCACTCTCCATCGAGGGAAAACAATCAAATACCAGCCCCACCATTAACTATTCAAACACTCCATACGAATGGCTAATTCACATGTAAGCCCCTGCCCAAACACAGGAGAGCGGGTCACCCCGGTAGTAGTGTCTAGGCAGAAGCTCTACTTCAAGCACAAGACGTAGAGGTGAATTGTCGCTTCCCCCAGCCGCGTGTTCCGTGGCAGTGAGATTCTCCGTTCCCACCACCGGCCAATGGGATACCCCATTGCGGCCACCCCACCCCACCCGGATGCCTGTGGCCGGGGAAGCGCTGTCGTCGGTACGGAGAATCCCCCCGCAGGAGAATTCACCCCCTAGTTCCTGAGGATGGGAGGGAGCGGTGTCATGGGAATGTCACTTTAAGAAATGTTTGGCGGCTCATGTTACTGCAGTGGTGTCAGAGTGTGGGTGGAGCTGGGCTGTCTGTCAGCTTTTTACTTTTGTTTTAGGCTGTTTGCTGCAGGGTGTGTTTTAGTTTCGTTTTCAGTGTTGGAGCTGAAGCCAGACAGAGCAGGTGTACTGTTGATCTCTCTGCCATGGAAAGACCATCTCTTGATCATTTGGTGAATTCAGAATTATAAATGTTTTCAGTAGTGAATGTAAACCTGATGTGCTTCTGTTAAAAGGAGTTTCTTCTGTCTTCTGGATGTTGTTTGGGACGTTATTAAGGATTACTAAGTGTTGTATTCTTTGGGGGTTGTATTTGATTTGATGGTTGCTAAGATGTTCACTGTATGTTTTAATAAGATTAACTTGAGTTCATAGAATAAACATTGTTTTGCTTTAAAAATTACTTTTCGATTTCTGCTGTACCACACCTGTAGAGTGGGCCGTGTGCTCCCCATACCACAACCTAGTAAAAGTTGTGGGTCAGGTGAACTCCATGATACACTTTGGGATTCTCTAAACCCTGGCCCGTAACAGCAGGAAAGAGTAAACAGTCCATGAAATGGGAAAAAGAGTCTCCTCTCATGCACAGAGTTGCTGTAAACCATTTTGCAGATCACTGATCTGTTACACAACATCCAGAGCATCATCCAATCCAAGCCAGGTTTGCCCCTAAATTTCAAAACGTCCTGTTTAAATTCCAAACACACCACAGACTCCGATGCTTCGATTATCCGCTTACATAAAGAGCTCGCTGATGAGTGCATTAAAATGCCTCGAGCCAGTCTCAATTATGACTGAACTACTTAATAATAACCTTCATGCACAGAAACATGTTGCTATTGAGCGAACATGCAGAAAAGCAAAATAATAATCCACATTCACGTGCATAATAGGAGCCTCTAGGTCAGCCCCTTGCCAGTGCGATTACTGAGAGCTCCAACTACACCAACAAACGCATGAAAGGAGGCTGAGCGAGAAACTTCAGCAGTTGACAGAGGCTTTGTTCCAGTTAAATTGATGAGGGGGGGCTCAGTGGGGTCAGAATTTAAAGTTGCGCAAGGCCGGGTCCAGGTTACATGTTCACGAGTGGTGCTCCCCCCCCCCCCCAGGGAAGTTTGCAATGGACACTGACTCTCCGAGTCCGTTCACACAAGAGCTGGAGCAGGTCTCGGCTGAGGGGCAAAGACCCCCCCCCCCCCCTCAGGTAGAGCATAGAATTATTGGGGCGGGGGCAGCGCGGTGGCCTAGTGGTTAGCACAACCGCCTCACGGCGCTGAGGTCCCAGGTTCGATCCCGGCTCTGGGTCACTGTCTGTGTGGAGTTTGCACATTCTCCCCGTGTCTGCGTGGGTTTCGCCCCCACAACCCAAAAATGTGCAGAGTAGGTGGATTGGCCACGCTAAATTGCCCCTTAATTGGAAAAAATAATTGGGTACTCTAAATTTATTAAAAAAAAGAAAGAATTATTGGGGCGAACGTAATCTCCCAAGAGATTGGTTTGGATTTCCTCAAGCTGGTGGACTGGGTCAAAGAGGAACTCCCCGGATTTTCAACTCTTTGCCCCCAAAATTGCTCCTCGATTTTTAACCTGTTTCTACGCCTCCCCCCGAAGGACCACATGGTTTTGGGCAGGGTATGGGTGGGGTGGATCCGGGGGGGCGGGGGGGGGGGGGGGGGGGTTTAAACAAATGATGATGCAAAGGCTGGATGGGCCAGAGAACTTTTTCCTGTTTGGCAATATTCCCAAAATATAGATGCACGGAATGGAGCAAAATTGACATTGCTTCAAAGAAAATATGTTCACTGGCGTAAATTTTAGAAAATGCTCATTATTTTCACACTCCAGTAATTCCTGCCATGAGAAAAATAAGAGAGAACTGATTCACAGGGGTTTTTGAAAAGTTGTAATAACTTTTCAAAAACAAGTGTTGAAAAATTTGATTGAATCTATGCAACAGTTTTTTTTCCTTAAATGGCATAAATATGATTCTACTCTGTTGGGACAACATGTTGGTCAATCCAAAGTCATCAACAAATTTAAACTTTTTAGAAACTCCGTTAGACTTCACCGTAATGGCACAAGCCATTCGGCCCATCGAGTCTACTTCACCATTTATTGGATCTTCTGCATCAAATCCACTTCCGTGCCCGCTCCCCGTATCGCTCCATTCCCTCAGAGACCAGGGGCTGGATTCTCCGACCCCCCGCCAGGTCGGAGAATCGCCGGGGGGGGGGGCGGCATGAATTCCGCCCCCCGCCCGTCTCCCGAAGTGTCCGGCACTAGAGATTCGGTGGGGGCGGGAATCGGGCCTTTCGGCAGGCCCCCCCCTCCCCGGCGATTCTCCGGCCCACGATGGGCCGAAGTCCCACTGCTGTTATGCAGTTCCCGCCGGCGGGAATCAAACCACCTGCCTTACCGGCGGGACCAGGCGGCGCGAGGGGGGCTCCGGGGTCCTTGGGGGGGGGGGGGGTGCGGGCCGATCTGGCCCCGGGCGATGCCCCCACGGTGGCCTGGCCTGCGATCAGAGCCCACCGATCGGCGGGCGGGCCTGTGCCGTGGGAGCACTCTTTTCCTACCGTGTTGGCCATAGCCTCCGTGATGGCCGACGCGGAGGTGACCCCCTCCCCTGCGCATGCACGGGGATGACGTCAGCAGCCGCTGACGTCCGACGCATGCGCAGACTTCCGCCGGCCGGCGAAGTCCCTTCGGCCCCGGCTGGCATGGCGCCAAAGGCCTTTCCCACCGGCCGACGGGGCGCCAACCATCCGGCGCGGGCCTAGCCCCTCAAGGTGCGGAGAAATCCACCGGCCCGACGCCGGAGTGGTTCACGTCACTCCATCCCGCCGGGACCCCCCGCCCTGCCGGGTAGGGGAGAATCCCGGCCCAGAAATCTGTTTAACACCAGTCTTCATATTATCAGCGATGGAGCATCCACACTCCTCCGAGGTGAAACGTTCCAGAGATTCACAACCATTTGAATGAAGAGATTTCTCCTCATCTCAGTCCGAAAGGATTGGTCCCTTACCCAGAGACTGTTCCCCGCCCTGCCCCCCCGCGTTCTAGATTCCCCGACCAGCGGAAAAAAGCTCTCCATGTCCACCCTATCAAACCCTTTCAGTTTCAGTGAGATCATCTCCCATTCTTTTAAACTCCGGAGAATAGAGGCACAGTTTAGGCAGCCTCTCTTCCCAGAAACCAATCCCATGGACCTTTGCTCTGCTGCTTCCAATGTAAATATAAGCTCCCTTAAAGGCGGAATCCAAAACTATTCCAGTAGTCCCACTAGACAAGGCATAGGCCAAGGTGTTGGACGCAAGTGAGTCTCGGTCGCCTTGCAGTGAGAATTTCTTCCAGCTTTTCTTCATGGGGTATTATTTAGAAGAATGAATCTTTTGGATCTATGAACGGCCCTCAACTAGCGACTGATGGTGGCTGCCACCCATATCCTAGCCATATTTCCAGAATCATTGGGTTCCCAGCTGGAATTCTCCGGCCGTTCGCTGGCGGCGGGATTCTCTGATCACACGGGCAGTGCCCCCCTGCCTGGGGGTTTCCCTCTGTTGTGGGGTGGCTTCAATGGGGATTCCCATGGACATGCGCGGGAGTAGGGAATTCCGCGGCCAGCGAATGATGCCAAATCTCCGTCCTCGCTGGCAGTGGGACGGAGTCACATCTGGGAGTCCAGTCGCCTATCTCTGCAATCTCCTCTCGCCCTCTAATAGCTCTGCATTCCTCCAATTCCTGTCTATCCCTGATTCTCTTCCTAGTCCCATTGGTGGCTGTGCCTTCAGCCACTTAGGTCCCAATCTCTGGAATTCACTCCCTAAAATGCTCCAAACTCTCTCGGCTCCATTACGACAGTCGGTAACACTTTGTTTTTATAAATTTAGAGTACCCAATTCATTTTTTTCCAATTAAGGGGCAATTTAGCCTGGCCAACCCACCTACCCTGCACATCTTTTGGGTTATGGGGGCGAAACCCACACAGACACAGGGAGAATGTGCAAACTCCATATGGACAGTGACCCGGGGCCGGGATCGAACCTGGGACCTCGGCGTCGTGAGGCTGCAGTGCTAACCCACTGCGCCACCGAGCTGCCCAACAGTCGGTAACACTTGTTTTATTGTCAAGTTGTCGTCTAACAGCGGCCCTGCGAAAGCCTTGTGTCATTTTATTACATTCATGGTGCTGTACGAATCCCCATTGTTACTCTCGAAACAAATAGGTTTCACATCAGCAGGATGAGACAGACAGCATCATTCAAGTGGATCAAAGCTATGCATGAAGCAGCGGAGGGTATCTCCATCTGTTGCACTGAGTTGTATCCACTGCAACCGAGAAAAATCAGGTGGCCATGGCTGAGATGAAATTGCAGATTGAACAAACCAGCCTTTTCTTACTTAGAGAGCTCAGTGGAGACCCAAGGCTTTAGTGCAAGAAAGAACCAAAGCGATGGAAAGAGATGAGATAGATCAAGGGTGTGTGAATGGGATCAATGCTGTGGACTAAAGAAGGGAATGTCTGAGGTGTGAGGGGTCCAAAACATTAGTCAATCTCCTATATATTTGGACATGTGAAGACATGCATCGTCTAAGTTGCTAAAGGCACCGCACAGAGCGATGAGCCTGCAGACGTTTGAGGGAACATTGATTGAAGGAACGATAAGGGAACATCGAACATCGGGTGGAGAATTGATGTTTCTTATTACAGTAGTACACTGTGGTGAATGTGATTCACACTATATATAGTTGCCAATATAACTCCGTGTATATATGTTCACTATCCACCGTTGTAAGTGCAGTTGCACTATCCGACCACCAGGGGGAGTCGCTCTGGGAGTACGCGAGAGTTTGTACTGGGCTCCTCCCTTGGCTCCGCCCAGGACTCCTCCCCCTGGGACCGATGTATAAAGATCAGTGCCTTAGAGCCAGCCTGCCAGTCATCTGGAGTTCAACGACGAATAGGCTGGCTCTGTTGTAAGTGTATTAAAGCCTCTGTTCAGATCCAACTACCCGTGTTCGCTGAATTGATGGTTCCATCATGCACCATGAAGAGCTCCAAGGCACAAAATAGAGGCACTGGAATGCCCCGACAGTCAGGAGGGTTTAATTATAGTGTGACTTGTTTACATAGGAAATTTCCATCCTAAATGCCAACATACAAACGCATATTGAAAAACAAATGGTACGGAAAAGTGACAATAGAAGGTAAGGATGTGTGGCCACACATCTATAAGATGCATAATAATATAGAGAGATATGAATAACATTCTGGCAAATCATTTGATAACCATTATTTAATGCACAAAACTGACAAGGTTAGCGGCAAGTGTAATAATGCTGCAATATTCACTTGCCGAGCTACAGACGGAGCGGGCGGGGGGGGGGGGGGGGGGGGTGCAATGTTTTAGTCTTTGCCTCGCTGATTGCTTGCAGGAGGGTTCTGTTGGGGTGGAGGTCAGCTTCTCCGTCCAGGGGGGCAGCACTTTGGCGCAGTGGTTAGCATTGCTGCCTCACGGCGCCAGGGTCCCAGGTTCGATCCCGGCTCTGGGTCACTGCCCGTGTGGAGTTTGCACATTCTCCCCGTGTCTGCGTGGGTTTCGCCCCCACAACCCAAAAAGATGTGCAGGCTAGGTGGATTGGCCACGCTAAACTGCCCCTTAATTGGAAAAAATAAAGTTTTTCCATCCTGCACCTCGGTGTGGCTGGGGGATTGAATGGAATTCCTATACCTTGTAAAAGTTAAGTTCACCTCGAGAGGCGCAATCGAGCAGTTCTACAAAAGATGGTGACCGTCCATTCTGTACTTTAAAGAGTTGGTCACCGTCAGATGCTGTGGGGGGGGGGGGGGGGGGGGGAGAGAGAGAGAGAGAGTTGTTATTTCTTTATATCATTTGTGTTTGAGTGGAGGTTATAATTAGAAAATGTCAAAAGCTTAATAAAAATACTTTTTTAAAAATGCGACAAAAACGTCAACATGTCTAATTGGTTTCTTTTTTTAAAACTTAATAACACCTCAATATGTATAATGCCAAAAGAATACCCTCCCTATCATCCAGAAGTAGAACGTAACAGTACTCGCTGATGATGGGGCATATTTCTTTCTTGAATGCTCTCATTATTGTTTCCAGGTTTAATATTCTGGGTTAGGTGGATTAAGCTTACATAGATTTCTGATCCTATTAGAAATACTCGCTTTCCAGTCAAAATGTGCCTAAAGCCCGGGCCCATTGCTGGATATTACTTTCCCCAAGCTTCTTTGAAAGAAGCGAGCATTGTTTCCTTGACCTTGACGCTGTGCTTATTGTAAATCACGTGTGGACTTTGTCACTGCGGTTTCCGACTGTGAATTTCGCATCTTGCCTCAGGGTCAAGGGCTCCCATTCTAGACCCTCGGGTACACGAAACTTGGCTGACACTCGCAGTGCAGTACCGAGGGCGTGCTGCACCGTCAGCAGTGCCTTCTCTGCCGGGGTTAAATCAAGGCCAGGCGGGCGCAAGAGACACTGGGTGCTATTTTACAGAAGAGCGAGGGTCATCTCTCCAGTGTCCTGGACAACATCAGGAAGACAGATGATCGCATTGCTCTTGTTGCGATGGCTGCGAATTGCCCGCAGTGCATCGTTGGTTGTGAAATGCTTTGGTGGGCCTGAGATCGTCGGAGGCGCTATATAAATGCAAGTCCTTTTTTACCGCCATTTCCTTCCTGTGCAACTGCCCGAGGAACAGCTTGGCTGGGCGAGGTTGAAAATAACATCGACTCCATTTTCCGTAAATTGGCGGTCGTCGAAAATGCCATCTGAGCTCCGTTAATGCTGTCTAAAAATTGTAAGATCGCAGGCAAGGCTTCCCTGAACGGACCTAACTTTATTTATGGGACTAACCGATGTCCAGGAGGGAGTTAATGCCCTGCCAACCCTGATGCTGTACATCACAATTAGAAATTCAGGTGGTCGGGGGGGGGGGGGCGGCATGTGGCGCAGTGGTTAGCACTGGGACTGCGGCGCTGAGGACCCGGGTTCAAATCCCGACCCTGGGTCACTGTCCGTGTGGAGTTTGCACATTCTCCCCGTGTCTGCGTGGGTTTCACCTCCACAACCCAAAGATGTACAGGTTAGGTGGATTGGCCACGCTAAAATTGCAGAAAAAAAAAATAGGGTGTTTTCAATTTACTTAAAAAAATAAATTCAGGTGGTCACTAAAAAAGGACCTTCCTATTTTCCCTAAATCCTCACGACAAACATCCCGTCCCACTTTGGATCGATTGAGTCACGGCTTCAGAGTTTGATGACATTTACGTTTCTGGGAGATTCGGAGCCATTTTCCCCTTGCCAGGAATTTCAAGGAACAACGACTTAGGTCACCGCCCTGGGGCCACAAAAAACAATTACACACACAAGTGGAATATTCATCGTCGGTCGGGGTATTCAACCACAAATAAAATAAAATCAGGGTCATCTGGGAATTCCAGGCCAAGCCTTCTGAATAATTCAACCAAGCCCACAGCTTTCATGGAACGAAGCAAGAACATCCAAAGATCTGCACACAACACGTGGCCAGATCACCCGGAGCCCCGCATTTTATTAAGCAGGCGAAGCAGTTTGAAGTTTTGTAATGCGCATCAACAATAATTCTCGGCATGTTTAGTGGGCGGAAGGTGTTGCAGATGTCCATTATGAATAATTTCTCACTCATTCGACTGCACCAATTGTTAATCTTCTTGCGAGAGCTTCGTCGTGCCCCAGGGATAGAGGGGACAATCCGCAACGACTGACTGCCTCCCCCAGCACAACAATCCTGCAGCCACTGGAACAAAGGAACATAGGGCAAAACGGTAGCACAGTGGTTGGCACAGTTGCTTCACAGCGCCAGGGTCCCGGGTTCGCTTCCTGGCTTGGGTCACTGTCTGTGCGGAGTCTGCACGTTCTCCCCGTGTCTGCGTGGGTTTCCTCCGGGTGCTCCGGTTTGCTCCCACAAATCCCGAAAGACGTGCTGTGAGGTGAATTGGACATTCTGAATTCTCCCTCTGTGTACCCGAACAGGCGCCGGAATGTGGCGACTAGGGGCTTTCCACGGTAACTTCATTGCAGTGTTAATGTCAGCCTACTTTTGACAATAAAGATTATTGTAATAAAGTGCAACCAGACCAATCAAAACCAGGCATGGCTTGACCAAAATGATCCAGCAGGCCTTGCAAGAAGGCCTGACATCAGAGGTGAAGGCATTCTGCGGTGATTAGTTCTCTGTGGGGACGAGAAAACAATCGGCCCAGTGATCACAGGATGAAACTTTTGATAAGCAATGTTGTCTTTCTCTTTCTTTTAAAACTCATTCACAGGATGTGGACGTTGCTGGCTAGGCCAACATTTTATTCCCATCCCTAATTGCCCTTGGGGAGGTGGTGGTGCGGCGTCTTCTTGAACCGCTGTGCTCCATGTGTAGGTCCACCCACAGTGCTGTTAGGAAGGCGGTTCCAGGGTTTTGGCCCAGTGGCAGTGGAGGATCGGTGGTATATTGCCAAGTCAGCATGGCATATGGCTTGGTGGGCTGGCGTTCCCATGAGTATCCTGCCCTTGTCCTTCGACGTGGTAAAGGTAGCAGGTTTGGAAGGTGCTGTCGAAGGAGCCTTGATGAGTTATAATACATGATCAAGACTTGCAGGCACCTATTCCAATAAGAAGATTCACCTTTAGATTGAGGGTGCAAACCGTAAAGAATACCATTAGAGAAGGAAGTATGTTTCGATGTAATGGGCGATGTGTATTTGGCTAGCGAATAACCGTCTAGCACAAATGGAACTTTCCAGAATGCCCCACTGAACGACAATCAGTGTTAGACCTTACGGTCGACAGAAAAAGGGACAAAGGGAAGACAGAAGCAACAACTCAATCAACTGATGGATTATATTCTCACCTTCAGTGTGAATAGGACTAAAGGGCATTTCCAGCCGCAAAGCTGCTCACCCTATGCCTGACCGCTGCCCCGACAAACCCGGCCCCTCATTCCCCCTCTTCAGGGCCTGCGTATCAGCCTGGCCCCAGTGAGAGCCCAGGCGGACGATGATGTCTCTTCAGTGACGACCACCTGTATTTCCAGCAGTGGCCACCGCTGCCGGTGGCGCTGCTGGGGCTGGCGAGCTGGTGACCATTTGATTGGCAGGCAACTCCCGGAGGCAGGACTTCCTCCCCAAAGTGGACAGCAGTCTTGCCCCAAGCCAACCCTCTGATAGAGCACCCGACCTAGGCACACCTCTCCACCCTGTCCCTGTGACCCCAACTAACCTGCAAATCTTTGGACTGTGGGAGGAAACCGGAGCACCCGGAGTAAACCCATGCAGACGCGGGGAGAACGTGCAGACTCCACACACACGGTCGCCCAAGGCTGGAATTGAACCCGGGTCCCTGGCGCTGTGAGGCAGCAGTGCTAACAACTGTGCCGCCCTGCCGCTAGCTTTTCAGACCTTCTCATTTCTGTTGCCATTCTTTTGCTGACCCACACAACTTTTATTTTTGGTTCCCTTTATCATAATCCCCATTAAATATTGTCCCTAACTCTCCAGCGGAGCTTTTACCCCCGCTGTACTAATTAATCTGAAACCCCATCACCACGTACTGGTGTGTTCTGAGCATCACTATTCCCTCCCTCATTATTAGTAATCATTAGTACACACATCTATCGCAACACTTGGCACATTGTACACACAGGGCTCTTAACTCTCGGCACGGGAGGGAATCATTTCTCCAAGGACGGCTGTGTGAAAATACAATCTGTCCAAGTGTTAATGAAACAAAGATTGAAGTGCACTGTGGCAAATTAGCTAGTCAGATGGTGCTGTCTATCTGCCGATTGCTCGGGGCTGACTGAACACCATCAACAGATGGAGCAAATCCAAACTGGTGTCTTGGGGAGATTCCATTTTCACTCTGACTGTGTTGCTTCTTCAACGTGTGTTCAGACCTGCCTCACTCTCCGCGTGAGCGCGGAGGCCGAGGAAACATCCGTCCAATTTGTACAACCCTATCAAACACAGTGCTAATTATTCAGGTATACACCAGGGCAACAATTGACTGCATCACACTGCGTATCCATGGGCCAGAAACTTGGATTCTGATAGCTAATTTACACCCCCAATATAGAGTGTGTGTGTGTGTGTGTGTGCAGGGGTACATGCTCCCCGAAGTCTGAATGTGTGTCTCTATGTGTTTGTGTGCAAGGGTAACTGCATGTGTGTGTGTGTGTGTGCGCGTTTGTGTAAGGATAGGGCAGCACGGTGGCGCAGTGTTTAGTGCTGCTGCCTCACGGCGCCGAGGTCCCAGGTTCGATCCCGGCTCTGGGTCACTGTCCGTCTGGAATTTGCGCATTCTCCCCGTGTTTGTGTGGATTTCGCCCCCCACAACCCAAGGATGTGCAGGGTAGGTGGATTAAACATAGAACAGTACAGCACAGAACAGGCCCTTCGGCCCACGATGTTGTGCCGAGCTTTGTCCGAAACCAAGATCAAGCTATCCCACTGCCTGTCATTTTGGTGTTACTCCATGTGCCTATCCAATAACCGCTTGAAAGTTCCTAAAGTGTCCAACTCCACTATCACAGCAGGCAGTCCATTCCACACCCTAACCACTCTCTGAGTAAGGAACCTACCTCGGACATCCCTCCTACATCTCCCACCCCGAATCTTATAGCTATGCCCCCTTGTAACAGCTACATCCACCCGAGGAAATAGTCTCTGAACGTCCACTCTATCTATCCCCCTCATCATCTTATAATCCTCTATTAAGTCGCCTCTCATCCTCCTTTGCTCCAATGAGAAAAGCCCTAGCTCCCTCAACCTTTCCTCATCAGACCTACCCTCCAATCCAGGCAGCATCCTGGTAAATCTCCTTTGCACCCTTTCCAATGCTTCCACATCCTTCCTATAATGAGGTGACCAGAACCGCACACAATACTCCAAATGTGGTCTCACCAGGGTCCTGTACAGTTGCAGCATAACCCCACTGCTCTTAAACTCAAGCCCCCTGTTAATAAACGCTAACACACTATAAGCCTTCTTCACGGTTCTATCCACTTGAGTGGCAACCTTCAGAGATCTGTGGACATGAACCCCAAGATCTCTCTCAACCTCAGCATTCCTCAGAACCCTGCCGTTGACCCTGTAATCCGCATTCAAATTTGTCCGACCAAAATGAATCATCTCGCACATATCAGGGTTAAACTCCATCTGCCATTTTTCGGCCATGCTAAATTGCCCCTTAATTGGAAAAAATGAATTGGGTACTCTAAATTTATTTTTTAAAAAGGATGACTCTGTGTGTGTGATGCCTGTGCATGTTTCTGCGAGTGTGTATGCGAGTCTCTGCATGTGTATATGTAGGGGTATCTCTGCATATGTGTGTATATAGTTATATATGTATATGCATGTGAGTGTGTCTCTACACATGCATCCATATGTTTGTCTGAGTATTTACCTGTGTACTGTTATTGTGTGAATGCATGTGGATGTGTGTATGTGCCAGTGTCCATATCACTGTGTGTGTGTATGTTTCTATGGGTCCAGGCAGAGAGAGACTTACACTTTTAGGGGCTTTGCTGGGGCGCCATATCAGACCCCGCCTCCTGGTGACATCAAGCCCCGCCTCCTGGTGACATCAAGCCACCCTCCCCAGTCACATCAAGCCCCGCCTCCTGGCGACATCAAGTCCCGCCTCCTGGTGACATCAAGCCCCGCCTCCTGGTGATATCAAGCCACCCTCCCCAGTCACATCAAGCCCCGCCTCCTGGTGACATCACGTCCCGCCTCCTGGTGACATCAAGCCCCGCCTCCTGGTGACGTCAAGCCACCCCTCAGTCACATCAAGCCATGCCCCCTGGTGACATCAGCCCCCCCCCCCCCTTCTCCCTGGTGCCATTAAGCCACACCCCCTGGTGACATCAAGCCAAGCTCCCAATGACTGGTTACCTGACTGCTGCTACAGCTGGCTATCTGACCTGGCCTCAGCTCTTTCTTGCCCTCACTGCCCGGCCCAGCTGCTGACCAGCCAAGCCCTCTCACTCTCAGCCCTGCCAGGCTGGCCTCTGGCACTGGTTGAGTCAGCCCACTTCCACTGGCCGCTATTCCACAACACACAACACTGGTGCTTGCCTGGCCTACTTCACAGCTCCCGACTGCTGGCCAGCCCACCCCTTGCTCAAGTGGGCGGGCCTCAGGCCTCAAAAACCTTGTGTGCTCCTGGCTGGCTGCCTGGCGCCTGGCTGGCTGGCCTGGTGGCCGCTGTTCTTTTTGGCTAGTTTCCACCCTCCTCAGCCCTGGCCTGGCCTGGCAGTCGATCAGCTCCTCCTCAATGGCCGTTGACCAGCGTCTCTTTCTCACTGAAGACTTCACAGCCTCGCACCCCGATGTTAGGTCGGGGCCCTCACCTTTGCTTCAGGCTGCCCACCAGACTGATAACCGGAAACCGGGCTGCTGCTTTGCACTATTGCTCAATAAAAGTTGAGAAAACTTCACACCAATTCAGGGGATCCGTGTCTGAACTGCTCTCAGCCTCCAGCGTCTGACAACCTGTTTCCCCGCTCTCAAGGGGAATCCACCAATCAGAGACCATGTTGTTCTGTATTGCCTGCTGATAGGCTCAATAAATATGAATGAGCCCATTAGCAAATTTAGCTAAAAAGGCTCGGATTGGTGTACCCTTGGCGTTCCCAACACAACAGTCACATCTCCATATAGCGCTGTTCCCATTGTACAGGGCCCTGCGCTGTAGCGCTATTGTGTCTCATTGAAAGTCTTCCTCTGGGTCCATATCTGTCTGCTATATATATATAATAATCTTTATTGTCACAAGTAGGCTTACATTAACACTGCAATGAAGTTACTGTGAAAAGCCCCGAGTCGCCACATTCCGGCGCCTGTTCGGGTACACCGAGGGAGAATTCAGAATGTCCAATTCACCTATCAAGCACGTCTTTAGGGACTTGTGGGAGGAAACCGGAGCACCCGGAGGAAACGCACGCAGACACAGGGAGAACGTGCAGACTCCGCACAGACAGTGACACAAGTGAGAATCAAACCTGGGGTCTACGAAGCAACAGTGCTAACCTATGTGCCCTTGGAAAGAGCACCCCACCCAAACCCACGCCTCCACCCTACCCCCGTAACCC
Source organism: Scyliorhinus canicula (assembly GCF_902713615.1). Classification (NCBI taxonomy): domain Eukaryota; kingdom Metazoa; phylum Chordata; class Chondrichthyes; order Carcharhiniformes; family Scyliorhinidae; genus Scyliorhinus; species Scyliorhinus canicula. The sequence continues at coordinate 7,581,421 of NC_052169.1, read as the reverse complement.
CACCTAACCCTTTTGGACACTAAGGTCAATTTAGCACGGCCAATCCACCTAACCTGCACATCTTTGGACTGTGGGAGGAAACCGGAGCACCCGGAGGAAACCCACGCACACACGGGGAGGATGTGCAGACTCCGCACAGACAGTGACCCAAGCCGGGAATCGAACCTGGGACCCTGGCACTGTGAAGCAACAGTGCTAACCATTGTGATACTGTGCCACCCTACTTTGGGAAGGAAATCTGCCATCCTTATTTGGTCTGGCCCACATGTGACCCCAGAACCACAGCAATGTGGTTGACTCTTAAATGCCCTCTGAAATGGCAGAGCCAGCCATTCAGTTCCAGGGTAGTGAGGGGACTAAACCTGGGACCCTGGCGCTGTGAAACAACTGTGCGTACCATGCCCCGAAAATTTTCATTTCCTGTGCGGGAATCGAACCCGGGCAATGGCAGTTAAAGCACAGAAACCTTACCACCAGATATATTTTTTTATAAATTTAGAGTACCCAATTCATTTTTTCCAATTAAGGAGAAATTTAGTGTGGCCAATCCACCTACCCTGCACATCTTTTGGGTTGTGGGGGCGAAACCCACACAGACACACAGAGAAGGTACAATCTCCACACAGACAGTGACCCAGGGCCGGGAATCGAACCTGGGTCCTCAACGCCGTAGGCACCAATGCTAACCATGCTGCCCCAATATATATGTATATGACAGGTGGGAATAGGCTTGTGCTCGGCGACGAAGCCCTCAGCAGTCAACCAGCCTGACGCCACTCCCCGTCAACAGCCGCCAATGAGAAATGGCCACTTGGGCAAGACTCAGGAGTGTGAACCTTGGAACAATCCTCCATTGAGGAATCAAATTGGGGAAGAGAGATAGAGAGAGAGAGAGAGGGAAGGAAGGAAGGAAGAAAGACCGCCAAACTGGGATTCCGAGATTCACGTGGAAACTAATGAATATGGATCTGCTCCAGTAAGGGCATTGTCTCTCCTTCAAGCTGGAATAATCTGCCCCTGTGTATTCCATTTCTCCGAGCAGTAATTGTATTTGCATATTGTTTGCGTGTTGTCAGATCTGCTCGAAGAGACATAAAGTAAATCGCAAATCACAGGGCCATTCGAAATCGGGCTGTCTTAATATTTTGTCAATTGGCTGCATTTGCAGCCTATTTGTTTCATGACTTTAACCAAATCAATCCAATTTACCTTGACAAATACCATCACCGCAGCAGTGACAGTAACTGCGAGAGAAAAGGCAAACTGAAAATTACAGTAATTGGAATCACAAAATGGCAGCTGCCGTTCTTTAGCCCCAAGGTCAGAAGAGAATCAAGCTGCTGAAAAGTAGCTCTTTTTGTACTGATTGCAATTTCGGATGCTGGCTCTCGTCTGGGACTGAGAATTAACGTCCCCCCGTAATTTCGTCACGCGCGAAGGAAAAACACTCCACGTGAAACGGGCTGGCAAAGGAAGCAGGTAAGGAAGGGCCCACGTTTTGGTTTTGCCCGCCAGCTCAGGGCGCACCACGGCCAATGAAGCTCTTTCAGAGGGCAGTCACTGTCGTAGCATCGGAAGGCGGCAGCTGAATTCAGTCACAGCCTCCCGGAAGAGCGGGCTTGATGTCTCATCCGCGACACGGCAACTCCAACAGGGCAGCACTCAGAATCGCGGCAGGGCTAGTGTGCAGAGATGTTTCCTCTCGAGGTGCACGGTAGCTCAGCTCCAGGGTCCCAGGTTCGATTCCCGGCTTGGGTCACTGTGCGGAGTCTGCACGTTCTCCCCGTGTCTGCGTGAGTTTCCTCCGGGTTCTCCGGTTTCCTCCCACAAGTCCCGAAAGACGTGCTTGTTAGGTGAATTGGACATTCTGAATTCTCCCTCTGTGTACCCGAACAGGCGCCGGAATGTGGCGACTAGGGGATTTTCACAGTAAGACCATAAGACATAGGAGCAGAATTCGGCCACCTGGCCCATCGAGTCTGCTCCGCCTTCATTGCAGTGCTAATGTAGGCCTACTTGTGACAATAAAGATTATGGCCAGGATTCTCTGAAATCTCGGCCAAGTGTTGCCGCCGGGGTCAAAGCCGCCGCAAGCGATGCCAGTGTCAACGAGCTTCCAGGCCCAGGCATTCACCCCTTCCTAGGGGGCTAGTACGGCGCCGGAGTGCTGTCTGCTGCTCCGGCTCCGAAAGCCGGTGCGCCATGACCGGTGCGGATATGTGCATGTGCGCGGCACAGCCGGAGCGGGTCTGCGCATATGCACCACGATCGTCTCCGCGCCGACCTGCATACAACATGGCAGAGCCCTACAGGCTCCCGGCGCAGAGGAATGAGCCCGTGATCGCGGGTCTGCCCACCGTGGAGGCCCCCCCCCTGAAGTCGGCTCCCCCCCCCCCCCCCCCCAGGACGGCCCCCGCAGCCAGAACTCTGAGGTTCCGCAGGGTAGGACCATGCGCAAACGGCGCCGGCGGGACTTGGCGGAACTCAGCGGGCACTCGGCCCGTCGAGCCATGAAGAATCGCCGGGGGGTGGGGGCCGCTTTCAACGGCACCCGACCGGCGCGACGGCGACCCCGCGGGTACGATTGGCGCCGATTCTCCAGTCGCCGGAGAATCGGCGGCCAGGCGTCGGAGCGGCGTGGCGTGACCCACCTCGGGCTTGGAGAATCCTGGCCGATTATTATTATATATCCAAGTCAGGATGGGAGTAACTTGGGGGGGGACCCTGCTGTTAGTTGGGTTCCCAGGCTTTTGTCCAAGGTCATACCTCACTTTAGCCCTCCCCCCTCGGCCTCTCAAACATGGCTCCCCCCCCCCCTCCCCAATCCGACTCTCTCCCCTCACTGGGGCTCGCCAGCCAGGCCCCGCCAATACCCTGCACTTGCCTTCGCTCCAACCTCCATTAACGCCTCTTCTGCAGAGATTGGCTGTCAATTCCAGAAGTGACCACCACTTCAACCTGGCGCTGCTGCGACTACATGGTTGCCTCTTGGCCGCGAGTTCTCTAAGGCCTCCTTTTCCAAGAAGTTTCTTCCTGAGTCAATTAATGTCCCACCGAAAGTTAACTGACTGTGGGGCAGCTGGTATCATAAGGCCATAAGACACAGAAGCAGAATTAGGCCACTTGGCCATTCAATCATGGCTGATATTTTTCTCATCCCCATTCTCCTGCCTTCTCCCCATAACCACTGCTCCCCTTATTGATCAAGAACCTATCTATCTCTGTCTTAAAGACACTCCGTGAATTGGCCTCCACAACCTTCTGCGGCAAAGAGTTCCACAGATTCACCACCCTCGTCCCTTTAGTCTGAGATTGTGCCCTCTGGTTCTAGTTTCTCCTACAAGTGGAAACATCCTCTCCACGTCCACTCTATCCAGGCCTCGCAGTGTCCTGTAAGTTTCAGTAAGATCCCCCCCTCATCCTTCTAAACTCCAACGAGTACAGACCCAGAAGTCCTCAACCGTTCCTCACACGACAAGCTCTTCATTCCAGGGATCATTCTTGTGAACCTCCTCTGGACCCTTTCCAAGGCCAGCACATCCTTCCTTAGATACGGGGCCCCAAAGCTGCTCACAATATCAGCCTGAACGCGTTGCCCGCTGACCCCCTTTGGGTGGCGGGGTGGGAAGCCCCATCAGCTCAAACTTGCTGCCCGTAATTTTAAACGCCTCCATTAAATCTTTCCTTAACCTCCTGTGGCCTAAGGGAAAACAATCCCAGCTTCTTCAGTCTGTCCACCTTATTGATGTCCCTTCTCCCTGGTGCCAGTGTGGCCAATCTCTGCTCACTCGTCAATGCGTTGAAGCACATTTACGAGGAGTGGTCAGGGATGCAGGCTGCACGGTGATGGACACCTGCACACATCCAGTCTCACCGTCTCCAGCGTCCCCCCTTCCCCTCACGATGGGATTAACACTTGCTGGGGCGCTGCAGTCTCCAGTCTCTGACTCAAATGGCCATGCTTTCTGCATTAGCCCAGACAGCGAGAGGCGGTCAGCTATTCCACTGCGAAGGCATCATACCCAAGTAACATTTAGATGAGCACTTGAAACGCCAGAGAAATCAAGGCTACGGCCAAGCGCTGGAAAACGGGACTGGTATAGACAGGTGCTTGTAGCCGGTACAAACCGGACGGGCCGAAGGGCCTTCCTCTGTGCTGTAAAATTCCATGACTTTCTAACTTTAGGTTGGATCGTCCCCAAGACTCACTTCCCTCATGCTATACTCAAGCAGCATCAGCTTATGCGGGTCCCACACAATAAGCTTCAAGTCTACGCTAATAGGCCCACGGAGGATCCTGTTGAAAGCTCACTTGCTGGAGCTTTATTTTCCTGTCACATGACAATACATTGATCCCACAGCACAGAAACAGGTCACTCAGCCCAATTGGGCCATTCTGGTGTTACAGCTCCACGTGAGCCTCTTCCCATCTTACATCCCATCAACATGTATTTCCGATCCATTCTTCCTCATGTACTTTCTGAGCCTCCCCTTAAAGGCATCCATAACATTTGCTACTTTATCCAGTAGCAAGTTCCATATCGTAATCAAATTCTAATGTTCCCCTCTTTGATTTGACAGTGACTCTCGTACATTTGTGACCCTTATTTTATTTTTTTTCTATAAATTTAGAGTACCCAATTCATTTGTTTTAATTAAGGGGCAATTTAGCCTGGCCAATCCACCTACCCTGCACATCTTTGGCTTGTGGGGGCGAAACCCACGCAAACACGGGGAGAATGTGCAAACTCCACACGGACAGTGAACCAGGGCCGGGATCGAACCTGAGACCTCGGCGCCGTGAGGCAGCAATGCTAACCCACTGCGGCACCGTGCTGCCCTCATTGCTGGACTTTCCCACGAGTGCAAACTCTGTTGGGGAGATGAGGTGATTGGCTAAGGCCCCCGGCGCCCCACACCAGAAGTAGGCCGGAAACGGAAATTCGAGGCGTGCTGGCCAGCTGTTGTCCATCGGCAAGACGTCCTGCAGCAAGTCACCATTTCAAATGAGACGGAGAAGGTAGCGCCCTCCACCTGCATGTTCCCCTCCGAGCCATACACCATCCTGACTCGGAAATATATCGGCCGTTCCTTCACTGTCGCCGGGTCAAAATCCTGGAACTGCCTCCCTAAGAGCGCTGTGGGTGGGCCTACACCACCCGGACTGCAAGAGGGCGACTCACCTTCTCAATGTGGGAAGGGCAACAAACACTGGCCTGGCCAATGGTGCTCCCGTCCCTGGGTCGAATGAAAAGAAGATAGAGAAGAGAGCAAAGCATTCCTAAAGAAGATTGGCGCTCACACGTTGTACAAAGAATCGGACGCCTTTATTGAATTTAAAGGCACAATCCAAACGCGGAAATACTCTTGTGGTTGACCATCATCTAAACCCCTCTCTGGGTCATTGTAATTGACTTGGGGATCACAATATGCAAAAGGCATAATTGTGTCCGTCAATCAACTCAGCATCGTGTGGATTTGTTAACTATCTCCTGTCGACATCTCCATGTTTGAAACCCAATGAGCAGCACAAAGGCTCGATCAATACGTAATGCCTTTTAGATCAATTTAAAGACGCCCAATATTATTTAAAATGAGAGCAGAGGGAGGGGAGCTGGGCCAGTGGTTTGCTAGCTGGGGTGTGTCATTGGCTTGACCCCAGGCCAGGCTGACTGGGTGAATCCTCTCCCTCTCCTCCGTGTGTCACACTGTCAGCGGGCGGCTCCTTCACCTTGGAGTTAGCAGGTCGGGATGGGGGGGGGGGGGTTTCCAGCTCTCACTCCAGAGATCTGAGCACCGAATCCCGGCTGAGCCGCCCAGCGTAATGCCGAGGGATTGCTGCATTGTCAGAAGCGCCACCTTCCGGATGAGATATTAAACCGTCTGCCCTCCCCACGTAGACGCAAAAGATGAAAAATGGAAAAATGAAATGAAAATGAAAATCGCTTATTGTCACGAGTAGGCTTCAAATGAAGTTACTGTGAAAAGCCCCTAGTCGCCACATTCCGGCGCCTGTCCGGGGAGGCTGGTTCCATGGCACCATTGCAAAGAAAAGTAGGAGAGTTCTCCCCTCCCCCCAACCCCCCCACCCCCACCCCACCCCCACAATGCCCTCAGCAAAGTTCATCTCTCAGCCAAACATCACCAAAAACACGATCATCTGGTCATCATCACATTGCTGTTTGTGGGATCTTGCTGTGCACAAATTGCCAGCTATGCTTCCTGCATTATAACAGTAACTACACTCCCGGCACGATGGTTAGCACTGCTGCCTCACAGCGCCAGGCACCCAGGTTCCATTCCAGCCTTGGGTGAGTGTCTGTGCGGAGGTCTGCACGTTCTCCCCGTGTCTGCGTGGGTTTCCTCCCACAGCCCAAAGATGTGCAGGTTAGGTGGGGTCGCAGAGGTAGGACGGGGAAGTGGTCCTAGGTAGATTGCTCTTTCAAAGGGTCGGTGCAGACTCGATGGGCCAAATGCTCTCCTTCTGCACTGTAGTGATTCTATGGAAAGTTCGTCATTACCTGTAAAGTATTTCGAGACGTCCTGAAAGAGACGATGGGCTCGATCCACTGGTCACGCTGCACCCCGAAGGCAGAGCGGCAGGGCCAGTAGATGCTGGGTAGATCCCTCAAGAGGGCTATGCTCTCCATGATCTACCCGAGGCATGGGACATAACCCACTTGCCTCAGAGATATCAGGCGAGTGCTGCTCTGTGTTGGTCTCTACAAACAGGGGCTGAAGAGATCAGGCCGCTATTTAAAAGTGACGGTCAAATCCTCTCCTACACTGAGGAGTTCCAGCAAGCGGAGCTCTAACGATGGCCAAGAAACCATTGTCGATTGTCGTAAAACCCCATCTGGTTCACTAATGTCCTTTAGGGAAGGAAATCTGCCATCCTTACCCGGTCTGGACTACACGTGACTCTAGATCCACAGCAAAGTGGTTGACTCTTAAAGTGCCCACAGGATTGGGCAATAGATGCTGTCCCAGCCAGCGATGCACACATCCCATGAACGAATTAAAAAAAAGTTCCCTGCTGAGGCCCTGAATATAACCAGAGTCCCAGTAGATAACGTGGTAGTGTGGTGGTGTTTCTCGGTGCTGCGAGTGCAGGGAACCACCCGGCTAAATGTGTTTGGGACGGGACTGTGTTGCCATTGGTTAGATTCCATGGTTAGATTCCATGGTTAGATTCCATGGTTAGATTCCATGGTTAGATTGCATGGTTAGATTCCATGGTTAGATTGCATGGTTAGATTGCATGGTTAAATTGGATGGTTAGATTGCATGGTTAGATTCCATGGTTAGATTGCATGGTTAGATTCCACGGTTAGATTCCACGGTTAGATTCCACGGTTAGATTGCATGGTTAGATTCCATGGTTAGATTCCATGGTTAGATTCCATGGTTAGATTCCATGGTTAGATTGCATGGTTAGATTCCATGGTTAGATTCCATGGTTAGATTCCATGGTTAGATTCCATGGTTAGATTGCATGATTAGATTCCATGGTTAGATTCCATGGTTAGATTCCATGGTTAGATTGCATGGTTAGATTCCATGGTTAGATTCCATGGTTAGATTCCATGGTTAGATTGCATGATTAGATTCCATGGTTAGATTGCATGGTTAGATTCCATGGTTAGATTGCATGGTTAGATTCCATGGTTAGATTCCATGGTTAGATTCCATGGTTAGATTGCATGGTTAGATTCCATGGTTAGATTCCATGGTTAGATTCCATGGTTAGATTCCATGGTTAGATTCCATGGTTAGATTCCATGGTTAGATTGCATGGTTAGATTCCATGGTTAGATTCCATGGTTAGATTCCATGGTTAGATTGCATGGTTAGATTGCATGGTTAGATTCCATGGTTAGATTCCATGGTTAGATTGCATGATTAGATTCCATGGTTAGATTCCATGGTTAGATTGCATGGTTAGATTCCATGGTTAGATTGCATGGTTAGATTGCATGATTAGATTGCATGGTTAGATTGCATGATTAGATTGCATGGTTAGATTGCATGATTAGATTCCATGGTTAGATTCCATGCTTAGATTCCATGGTTAGATTCCATGGTTAGATTGCATGATTAGATTCCATGCTTAGATCGCATGGTTAGATTGCATGGTTAGATCGCATGATTAGATTCCATGGTTAGATCGCATGGTTAGATTGCATGGTTAGATTGCATGGTTAGATTCCATGGTTAGATTCCATGGTTAGATTGCATGATTAGATTCCATGGTTAGATTGCACGATTAGATTCCATGGTTAGATTGCATGATTAGATTGCATGGTTAGATTGCATGATTAGATTCCATGGTTAGATTCCATGCTTAGATTCCATGGTTAGATTCCATGGTTAGATTGCATGATTAGATTCCATGCTTAGATCGCATGGTTAGATCGCATGGTTAGATTGCATGATTAGATTCCATGCTTAGATTGCATGGTTAGATTGCATGGTTAGATCGCATGATTAGATTCCATGGTTAGATCGCATGGTTAGATTGCATGGTTAGATCGCATGATTAGATTCCATGGTTAGATTGCATGGTTAGATTGCATGGTTAGATTCCATGGTTAGATTCCATGGTTAGATTGCATGATTAGATTCCATGGTTAGATTGCACGATTAGATTCCATGGTTAGATTGCATGATTAGATTCCATGGTTAGATCGCATGGTTAGATGAGATTGCATTAGGTTACATTAGATTGCATGGTTAGATTCCATTATAAATGCAAGTTATAATAAAGCAAATTAGCACGGGCAAGAAAAATGTCATGTATATAAGCAACAACTGTTTATAAATATGAGAAAAGCCAATAAAAAGATTTTTTTTAAATAAATAAATGCAAGTTATAAATTAAACCCTTTAAAGTGAAGTTATACTGAGGTAGTGCTGCATCAGTATGTAGCTAGGGGTATGGTTTGTATCACTGCGACTTGGAGGGCGACACAGAAGGAAACGTCATTCCTGATGTAAAATAATGATTATATTTTTTTTTAACTAAACATTTAGAGTAGCCAATTAATTTTTTCCAATTAAGGTGTAATTCAGCGTGGCCAAATTGGGTTGTGGGGGCGGAACCCACGCAGACACGGGGAGTGTGTGCAAACTCCACACAGTGACCCAGAGCCGGGAATCGAACCTGGGACCTCAGCGCCATGAGGCATCAGTGCTAACCACTGCGCCACTGTGCTGCCCAAATAGTGACCATGTTGATCTGGGATGGCAGATCCCACACTCGCAGTGCCGAAGATTAAATGGTGCACAGAGGGAACCAACTGGGAAAAGCTCGCTGACGCAGTTCGGACACTGGACTAGGGGTTCTGTGTGATTACGAGACAGGGACCGGGATTTTCCGACCTCACCGCGGCAGAACCCGCCTCAGGGCAAAATTCCATTGGATTTCGGCAGGACTGGACGATCCAGCACTACGACGTTCCCTGAGGGATGATTTAGTAACACAACCCCTTCCAGATTCAGGCTGTGACCTACTGACTTCAGAGGAACGCTGCAATGTACGCATTGTGCCACGAACAATAGAAATCCGTGCTCCGGGATGTGAGTGGTCACTTCCCCAGGGGGCAGCGATTGGCAAACATGCTTATTCCTCACTGTTTGCCCAAAATCATTAATCCTCGGGAATATCCACCTGCATCCGTGAAATTGAAATCAATAGCACGGCAAACACCAAACATCCGCCTTCACCCTCTCCCGAGAGTATGTGCATCAAATATTCAACAAAAGCCTTCCCAATTAAGCCACTGTCAGGAATGAATTGTCCCTCCTTTGCACGAACTGAAGCTCGAAGTGGTTTTGCAATACCCGGGCACTACAATTAGTCAGAAATCACCCATTCCTCCTGCCGTCTCATTACATTCAACTAAAATGTTACCTCTGCGGCATTTACAATTTCAGCAAGGGTGGCAGGGGGGGCACAGTGGTTAGCCTCACGGCGCCGAGGTCCCGGGTTCGATCCCGGCTCTGGGTCACTGTCCATGTGGAGTTTGCACATTCTCCCCGTGTCTGCGTGGGTTTCACCCCCACAACCCAAAGATGTGCAGGGTAGGTGGATTGGCCACGCTAAATTGCCCCTTAATTGGGAAAAAAAAACAATTGGACACTCTAAAAAAATTTTTAAAGCCCACAGAGAACCTTCAAATGTTAGCGTTTGAGCTAACCTGTAATAAAAGGAGTTTTATTTCTGTAGCATCTATCACCACATCAGTGACTCTCAATACACTTCACAGCCAATGAGGTGCTGTTTGAAGTGTTGCAATGCAGAGACCGCAGCAACCAATTGGCAGTGAGCTCCAATAGGCTGAAAAGTGATAATGAGCAGACAATCTGTTTTCTGGTTGATTTTTGGAGAGGAGAAGGTGGAGGGGGGGGGGGGGGAATACCCCTGCTCCTCTTCAAACAGTGCCACAACGTCTTTTATTCCCACCCAGTGCTTTGGCACAGTGACAGGGACCCGGGTTCAATTACGGCCTTGGGTCACTGTCTGTGCGGAGTCTGCACGTTCTCCCCGTGCCTGCGTGGGTTTCCTCCGGGTGCTCCGGTTTCCTCCCACAGTCCAAAGGTGTGGAGGTTAGGATGGATTGTCCATGAGCGCCCAAATAAATGTGCAGGTCAGGTGGTCTTATGGGTTTACAGGGAAAGGGCGGGGGAATGGGGCCTAGGTAGAGTCAGAGGGTCAGTGCAGAGCCGATGGGCCGAATGGCCTCCTTCTGCACTGTCGGGATTCTATGACCTCGGTTGGTAAGCCCGTCGGAAAGGCAGCACCTCCGACAGTGCGGCACCTCCCTCAGAGCTGGGCTGGGATTGTCAGGCAGAGGGTTGTGCTGACGTCTCTGGTGTGGAACTCGAACCGAAGACGCGTCTATCAGGAAAAGGTAACGAGTGAAATGCAGTGATGTGGTGACATGACACCATCGTGGCCTCGACAAGACTACCAATCTAGTGCCAAATTAGAAGCAGTTTGGTGCCTTGGCCCATAGATTTGGCCATTGAAGCTACCCCATATCATAGAATGTACAGTGCAGAAGGAGGCCATTCAGCCCATCGAGACTGCACCGGCCCTTGGAAAGAGCACCCCACTTAAGCCAACACCTCCACCCTATCCCCGTAGCCCAGTAACCACACCAAAACTTTTTGGATACTAAGGACAATTCATCATGGCCAATCCACCTAACCTGCACATCTTTGGACTGAGGAAGGAAACCGGAGCACCCGGAGGAAACCCACGCAGACACGAGGAGAACGTGCAGACTCCGCACAGACAGTGACCCAAGCCGGGAATCGAACCTGGGACCCTGGAGCTGTGAAGGAACTGTGCTAACCCCTGCACTACCGTGCTGCCCTTAGAAATAGAACCCTCACAGCCAACATGCACAGAAAAGATGAAGAAGACAATTTTGACAATTATACGTCATGAAGCTACTACAGAAACAAGTTGGAGTCAATCTTTCATTGACTGTAACCTTATTTCTAAGCGGCAGTGATGGCCTGAATTGAATTGTCACAATATTATCTGCAGACGTTATTGATTTTGCTCAGCATCTGGGCCCTTTTGATTTCCGAAAAACAATCTTGAAACAAATACATTGAATGGTTTCTATTCAGAGAAGCCGATCAATTGCTGACTCGCCCTTTCATCAGCCGTCTTTGCAAAGGGGACATTAAATTGCCTTCAGAGCAATGAGCTGAAATACTCTGCCCATTATTTTGAATGGTGTGTGAAAAGCCGTTTTCGCCAGGCCCGACTGCCAATAAAAGAAGATAAAAGTGTGCTGGAATAATGATGCTCAAAAGTGGAGGGATGGGGCGCCCAGGCCCCCTCCCGCAAGGCGTGCTGAATTTGCCGATCAATAAACCAGACAAAAAAGCAAGGGGATACTTTGAGCAAATAATCCCAGCTCCCTAAATCATGCATGAAGCCTTCAATCATAAGAAAAATTCACAGGCATACCTGGAGCTTTGTGAATCTGAAATGAAGACCGTGGTCATATTTGAAGTTCTGCAAACTGAGTATGGATCTCTGTATATAAAACGTAGAATTCTGTATAGAACTCTGTATATCGAATGTGAATCTCTATATATAAAACATCGAGTGTGGAAATCTGTATATGAAACATAGAATTCTGTATATCGAGTGTGGAACTCTGTATATCGAATGTGAATCTCTGTATATAGAACAGTACAGCACAGAACAGGCCCTTCGGCCCTCGATGTTGTGCCGAGCAATGATCACCCTACTTAAACCCACGTAACCCGTATACCCGTAACCCAACAATCCCCCCCATTAACCTTACACTACGGGCAATTTAGCATGCTCTCAGTAGTGAATGTAAACTTAATGTCCTTCTGTTAAAAGATGTTTCTTTTGTCTTCTGGATGTTGTTTGGGAAGTTATTAAGGTTTACTTAGTGTTGTATTCTTTGGGGGGGGTTGTATTTGAATTGATGGTTGCTAAGATGGTCACTGCATGTTTTAAAAAGGTTAACTTGAGTTCATAGAATAAACATTGTTTTGCTTTTTAAAAAAAATCAATTTCTGCTGTACCACACCTGTAGAGTGGGCCATGTTCTCCCCATACCACAATCTATTAAACGTTGTGGGTCAAGTGAACTCCATGATGCACTTTGGGGTTCTCTAAGCCCTCGCCCATGACACAAGCCTAGATTGTGCAACATAAGCCTAGATTGTGCAACATATGCCACACGAGCAGTATAACTACAATCCGTGCTACCTCTCCAAAGTGACTTGTTCGCAGGTTACTGCGTGCAAATGACCTGCCAATTTATAACAAATGTACCTTAATAATGACATTTCCTGACAGAAGAGTTTGCTTGTAAAGTTTGGTAAATTGATTTATAATTGTCGTTTTAAAACACCTGATGTTTTATTTCATTGCTCATCTCTTGCTTGTCATTAATGTGAAATGACCCTTTTCGATTTTTGTTGTTGCTCCCTGGACACTTTGTTATAGCTGTTGTGTTTCTGGCCTCTTGACTGTTCAATCGAGCATTGTCCTCTTGCCCGCAGTAAGTCTTAATAACAGCTCAGGACATGTCAAAGGCAATGGCTTGTGACTAACAATCTGAAATGTCTAGCAACCCAGAGCCCCTTACATGTTCTAGGTGGCAGGTTGAAGCTGACAGGCCGAGATTAAGGACATGCTGGAGTGTGATTTCCCCACCGATTGCCACCAAAGCCTTATTTATCGGCAGCCGAAGGGGAATAGACAGTAATAATTGCGCAATCAGCCCATGATACCCGTTTTACACCACGTAACAGATTAATAACAACCTTTATTAGTGTCACAAGTAGGCTGTGTTACTGTGGAAATCCCCTAGTCGCCACACTCCGGCGCCTGTACGGGTACACAGAGGGAGAATTCAGACTGTCCAATTCAGGGGGTAGCATGGTGGCACAGTAGTTAGCATTGCTGCCTCACGGCGCCGAGGTCCCAGGTTCGATCCATGCCCCCCCCCCCCCACAACCCAAAGATGTGCAGGGTAGGTGGATTGGCCACGCTAAATTGCCCTATAATTGGAAAAAATTAATTGGGTACTCTATATTTATTTTTAAGAAAAGAATGTCCAATTCACCTCACAGCTCGTCTTTCAGGACTTGTGGGAGGAACCCGGAGCACCCGGAGGAAACCCACGCAGGCAGGGGGAGAATGTGCAGACTCTGCACAGACAGTGACCCAAGCCGGGAATCGAACCCGGGACCCTGGAGCTGTGAAACAACAGTGCTAACCACTGCGAATTGAGATGCTTCTCAAACAGGTTCACTGTCCTTGGCTCAACAACCCTCCCTGGTGTCTTTGTCACAGGGTCAGCAGAGCCTCAGTGGGTAACACACTCGCTTCAAGGGTCAGAAGGCGGCGAATTCAAGTTCCACCCCGGAGACATGAGCATCTCAGCTGTCCCTCCCAATGCAGGGCTGAGGCACTGGTGGGCGACCAGAGGCGACGTTAAACCAATCTGCCCATCTTCCCTCTTACGCGTTGACTGTGCCCACGTGGGGTTGGTGAAGCTAAAAGTGAGACACGGCCGCTTCCTTCGCTGGAGAGGATAAAAGCCAATCACGGCTGGTATCTGAAACAAAAAACAAAACCTGCTGGGAAATCTCAGCAGGTCTGACCTCGGGCGGCATTCTCCCCTACCCGGCGTGACGGAGGGTGCCGGAGTAGGGGAGTGGCGCCAACCACTCAGGGGTCGCGCCTCCCCAAATGTGGGGAATTCTCCCCACCTTTGGGGGCCAGCCCCGCGCCGGAGCGGTTTGCAGCAGAAGACTGGCGCAAAAAACCGGCGCCCCCGGCAGCGGGGCTGGCCAAAAGGCTTTCGCCGGTCGGCGCATGCGCCGGCAGTGACGTCAGCGGCAGCTGGCCGCTGACGTCACTGCCGGCGCATGCGCGAGGTGGGGTTCTCTTCCGCTTCCGCCATGGCGGAGGCCGTGGCGGCCGCGGAAGAAACTAGTGCAGCCAGGGCACTGGCCCGGAGTCTGAGGGGGGGGCCCCGATCGCGGGCCAGGCCACCGTGGGGGCACCCCCCGGGGTTCGATCGCCCCCCGCCCCCCCAGGACCCCGGGGGCCTGCTCGCGCCGCTGAGCCCGCCGTTCCAGAGGTGGTTTAAACCTCGGCGGCGGGAGAGGCCTCCCAGCGGCGGGACTTCGGCCCATCCGGGTCGGAGAATCACCGCAGGGGCCTCTCCAATCGGCGGGGCGAGATTCCTGCCCCCGCCACTTCCCGGGTGGCGGAGAATCTCCGACCCTGCGTGGGCGGGATTTTAGGCGCCCCCAGGCGATTCTCCGACCCTGCTGGGGGTCGGAGAATTTCGCCCCTCATCTCTGTAGCTCCCTTCTCCGACCTGCTGAGGTCGTCCAGCATTTTCTATTTTTATTTACTCCAACCCACCAGTGTCCCAGCCATCCCCATTTACAAATATCCATCACCAATGTAATTGCCATTAAACCTTAACAATGTCATTGATAAAAGATTGACGTCAAATGAACATAAAAGAGCCCATCACAATCTTTGAAGAAGAGAACGGGAGATCCAGCATTAGGGCCAATGAAAGAGAGTAAAGAGTTACGAGGATAAGATGGGAAAGTGGAGTTGAGGATAGTCACATCAGACCAATCATGATCTCATTGAATGGCGTAGCTGACTCAATGGGCCAAGTGGCCTACTTCTCCTTCTACATCTTCTGGTCTTATAATCGTCAGCCAACGTTACCACAAAAACTGATTATCTGGGTTATGATCACATTGCTGTCTGTGGGAGCTTGCTGTGCGCAAATTGGCTGCCGCATTTCCCACGTTCTAACAGTGACTACATTTCACAAAGTATTTCACCAGCTAGAAAACGCTCTCGAACGCCATTTCGAAGGATGAGTGGCGAGTTCTCCCAGTGTGCTGGCCAACTCTCTCGAACAATATCACCAAAAGCGGGCCAGCTGGAGATTCATCTCGCTTGCTGTTCGAACGGACATGCTCAAACTAGTTGCTGCATTTTCTGAATCGCAACTTTGAACAGGGAAACATTTATTTATGAATTAATTTAGGTGCACTCTCAGGCTATGGGCGCCACGGTAGCACAGTGGCTAGCACTGCGGCTTCACAGCTCCAGGGTCCCAGGTTTGATTCCCGGCGTGGGTCACTGTCTGTGTGGAGTCTGCAAGTTCTCCCCGTGTCCGCGTTGGTCTCACCCCCACAACCCAACGATCTGCAGGGTAGGTGGATTGGCCACGCTAAATTGCCCCTTAATTGGAAAACCAAAATTGGGTCTTATAAATTTATAAAATAAAAGCTGGGGAGTTATCCTCATGTACCCCTCAATCAACATCACCAAAAAACAGATGACCCACACGTGAGCACATTGCTCCATGTGGGAGCTTGCTGTGCACAAATTGGCTCCTACATTCTTCCTTCTTAGGCAGTCCTTTAGGGCCGAGGATGACTTGCTTCCAGACTAAGAGTGAGTTCTCAGCTGACTGAGGAGATCGACGTACGACCTACTCTCTCTGTCACAGGTGGGGCAGGTGATGGTTGGAAGATTGGGTGGGTGGGGTGCCCAGATGGGTGAGCTGTCCGGGGTGAGTGGGTGGGGTGTGGGTGGGTGGGGTGTGGGTGGGTGGGGTGCCCCGCGCGGATGAGGTGTCCTGAGCTGGGTGGGTGGGGAGCTGGTGGGTGGAGTGCCCGGGCAGATGAGGCGTCCAGGGCTGGGTGGGTGGGGTATGGGTGGATGGGGTGTGGGTGGGCGGGGTGTGGGTGGGTGGAGTGTGGGTGGGTGAGGTGCCCGGGTGGATGAAGTGTCTGGGGCTGGGTGGGTGGGGTGCCCGCGCGGATTAAGTGTCCGGGGCTGGGTGGGTGGGGTATAGGTGGGTGTGGTGTGGGTGGGTGGGGAGTGGGTGGGTGTGGTGCCCGGGCAGATGAGGCGTCCAGGGCTGGGTGGATGGGGTGTGGGTGGGTGGGGTGTGGGTGGGTGGTGTGGGTGGATGGGGTGTGGGTGGGTGTGGTGTGGGTGGGTGGGGAGTGGGTGGGTGTGGTGCCCGGGCAGATGAGGCGTCCAGGGCTGGGTGGGTGGGGTATGGGATGGGGTGTGGGTGGGCGGGGTGTGGGTGGGTGGAGTGTGGGTGGGTGAGGTGCCCGGGTGGATGAAGTGTCTGGGGCTGGGTGGGTGGGGTATAGGTGGGTGTAGTGTGGGTGGGTGGGGAGTGGGTGGGTGTGGTGCCCGGGCAGATGAGGCATCCAGGGCTGGGTGGATGGGGTGTGGGTGGATGGGGTGTGGGTGGATGGGGTGTGGGTGGGCGGGGTGTGGGTGGGTGGGGAGTGGGTGGGTGGGGAGTGGGTGGGTGTGGTGCCCGGGCAGATGAGGCGTCCAGGGCTGGGTGGATGGGGTGTGGGTGGATGGGGTGTGGGTGGATGGGGTGTGGGTGGATGGGGTGTGGGTGGATGGGGTGTGGGTGGGCGGGGTGTGGGTGGATGGGGTGTGGGTGGATGGGGTGTGGGTGGATGGGGTGTGGGTGGATGGGGTGTGGGTGGATGGGGTGTGGGTGGGCGGGGTGTGGGTGGGTGGGGAGTGGGTGGGTGGGGAGTGGGTGGGTGTGGTGCCCGGGCAGATGAGGCGTCCAGGGCTGGGTGGATGGGGTGTGGGTGGGTGGGGTGTGGGTGGGTGGGGAGTGGGTGGGTGTGGTGCCCGGGCAGATGAGGCGTCCAGGGCTGGGTGGATGGGGTGTGGGTGGGTGGGGTGTGGGTGGATGGGGTGTGGGTGGGTGTGGTGTGGGTGGGTGAGGTGCCCAGGCGGATGAGGTGCCCGGGTCGCCGCGCGCTCCATTCACCGTCTACGCCTGGTTCCAGCTTGATCTCAGTGACGAAACCCAAGGTGCTCACCTCCTTCCCGGATGCTTTTCCTCCACTTCAACTCATCTTAAACTCTGCTGGCCAAATCCTAATTTGCGCCCAGTCTCGTTCGCTCGCTTCCCCTCCCAACTTTGCTCGCTGACCTCCACTGCCTCCCGAGCTATCCACACCACCATTTCAAAATTCTTATCCCCGTTTCCAAATCCCTCCATGTCCTCACCGCTCCCAATATCTGGAACCATTTCCTGCCAGCCAGCACCTTGGAACATTTCACTGTGTGAAAGGCGCTCCATAAACACCATTGTTGGTTTAATGATTCACTGGACCTGGCAAGGATAAACAACAGACTTCAAAAAAGGGGTGAAAAATAAATGGAGGGAAGAAATTGAATGACTCCACACTGCCTATCAGTCCAGCATGAGGGCCAAATTCCAAATTCCACAGATAGCTTCACAGAGAGGCGTTTGCAGACATGACACAATGGGCTGGGCCCCAAGAGATGAGACCTTCCACTAAATAAATGAATTTAGTTTCAATAAACTCCAGCTTAATAAAGGAAAAATAGGCTACAGGACAGCTGCAGTGATCAAAGAACATAAGTAGATAGGTAGGAGGAGCAGAAAGAGGCCATTCGGCCCTTCGAGCCTGCTCTGCCAGTCAATGGCATCATGGATGTTTTGATTGTGGTCTGAACTCCACTCTTCCTCCTGTCCCCCGTAACCCCTGCCTCCTTTGCCATTCAATGATCCAATCCCCACTGCTCTCTGGGGCAGAGAATTCTAAAGATGAACAAAACCTTGAGCGAAGAATTCCCTCCCCATCTCAAGTGGGAGAATCCTGATTCTAAAACTGTGCCTCTGGATCTGGAATCTCCCATGGAGAGGGGCGGGGGGGGGGGGGGCGGTGATGACACCATCAATTCACGCGACACGTGGTTAGAAGTGCACAGTGGTTTTAATCGTCTTACAACAGAGCCTGCCTGTGACAGGATGAACTCCAGATGAACTGGCAGGCAGGCTCTCAGCATCAACCTTTATACTTCCGGTTAGGGGGAGGAGCCGTGGGTGGAGCCAAGGGTGGAGCCCAGTACAAACTCCCGTACACTCCCAGTGCATCACCCCCTAGTGGCAGAGCAGCGCAACTGCTCGTGTGCCGAGCTTACAGAGACATAGTACAATACGGCGCCGAGGTCCCAGGTTCGATCCCGGCTCTGGGTTACTGTCCGTGTGGAGTTTGCATATTCTCCCCGTGTCCGCATAGGTTTCGCTCCCACAATCCAAAAATATGCAGGTTAGGTGGATTGACCATGCTAAATTGCCCCTTAATTGGAAAAAAATAAGTGGGTAATCTAAATTTTTTTTTAAGAAGACCCCTCATTTCAATAAGATCGCCTCCCATTCCAATCTACACTGGGTCGAGGCCCAACCTTCTCAATGTTCCCTCATTAGACAAAGCTGCAACGATACAGTCAGCCGGTTATCTCTCAAATTAACCTGAAGTGATTTATCACAAGACAGGATAAAGGAGCCTTTTATTAAAAGCAGGATTTGCCCATCAGTCTAAGGTTAGGTGGGCTTTCACTTTCAGTAAAAACAAATTGATGGAATTATGGAACTTATGACTTGTGCTGGAGCAGATAAGACACCTTTGTTGAGTAAGGGATTTATTGAAACGGCATTGGTGGAATTCCTGAGGGTTTAAGTAATAGAGCGCGGCAACACAAAGTGCAAGATGCTCTGCTGTCGGTCACTGGTTCTTAGATTCACTCATGTGCACGGGACTTCTGCTGTCTCAAGTCTCCTGACACGGTTAAAAAGCTATTAGCAGCAAACCCCCCCTCACCCCACCCCCCAACTCCATGGCAACGGGAACATCAGAGAAACTTTCCGCGTCTTCAGCATGAAAGATTTGGAATTAATCCCTGGGGGAAAGACGAGATCGCAATTCCACGGTCCTGACAGAGCAAGCTTACTGGAAACAAGGCAACATTCAACGCGATTGTTTGCAAAGGCGGTAATCCATGATTCCCCTCAGCACGTTGGATACCCGAAATAATCATTCAGACACCAACAAGTTCCGTTTGTACAGACCCTCTTAACACCAATCAACATCCCACGGGGCGCTGAACAGGACCACAATGAGGTCAGATTTGACACGGAGGCATAGAAGGAGATTTTAGGACGGGGTCAGGTCTAAGGAGAAGATTGAAAGAGAGGTAGAGAGGCTTGAGGTGGAATTCCAGAGGTTGGGGTCCAGGAATCTGAAGGCACAGCCGCCAAAGCTGGAATGATGAGGATCGGTAATGCGCCAGAGGTCAGAATTGGAGGAGGGCAAGGATGGGTAAGGGTCGGCGGGCTCAAGAAGGATTTTTTTTATTTCACGGGGTGTGGGCGTCGCCAGCATTTGTTTCCCATCCCTAATTGGGGCAGCAGGGTAGCATGGTGGTTAGCATAAATGCTTCACAGCTCCAGGGTCCCAGGTTCGATTCCCGGCTGGGTCACTGTCTGTGTGGAGTCTGCACGTCCTCCCCCTGTGTGCGTGGGTTTCCTCCGGGTGCTCCGGTTTCCTCCCACAGTCCAAAGATGTGCGGGTTAGGTGGAATGGCCATGCTAAATTGCCCGTAGTGTCCTAATAAAAGTAAGGTTAAGGGGGGGGGGTTGTTGGGTTACGGGTATAGGGTGGATACGTGGGTTTGAGTAGGGTGATCATGGCTCGGCACAACATTGAGGGCCGAAGGGCCTGTTCTGTGCTGTACTGTTCTATGTTCTATGTTCTAATTGCCCTCGAGAAGGTGGTGGCGAGCTGCCTTATTGAACCACTGCAGTGCCTGAGATGTAGGTACACCCACAGTGCTGTTAGGGAGGGAGTGCCAGAATTTTTCCCCCAGTGACAGTGAAGGAACAGCCGATATATTTCCTAGTCAGGATGGTGAGTGGCTTGGAGGGAAATCTGCAGGTGGGTGGGGTTGCCATGTCGCTGTTGCAGAGGTTGTGGGTTTGGAAGGTGCTGCCGAAGGAACCTTGGTGAGTTGCTGCTGTGCATCTTGGTGATGTTACACACGGCTGCCACTGTGCGTCGGTGGTGGAGGGAGTGAATGTTTGTGGATGGGGAGCCAATCAAGCGGGGCTGCTTTGTCCTGGATGGCGTTGAGCTTCTTGAGTGTTGGAGCTCATCCAGGCAAGTGGAGAGTATTCCATCACACTCCAGACTTCTGACTTGTTGATGGCAGACAGGCATGGGGACTCAGGAGGTGACTTAATGTCCACTGAATTCCCAACTTCTGACCTGCTCTTGTAGACACAGTGTTTATACAGCTGGTTCAGTTCAGTGTATGATCAATGGTAATACTCAGGATGTTGATAGTGGAGGATTCAGCAATGGTAATGCCATTGAATATTAATAGGAGATTGTTAGATTCTCTCTTTTTGCAGAACGTAACTTGCCACTTATCTGCCCAATCCTGGATATTGTCCAGGTCTTGCTGCATTTGGACATGGACTGCTTCATTATCTGAGGAGTCGCGAATGGTGTTGTTTAGCACACTGGGCTAAATTGCTGGCTTTGAAAGCAGACCAAGGCAGGCCAGCAGCACGGTTCGATTCCCGTACCAGCCTCCCCGAACAGTCGCCGGAATGTGGCGACGAGGGGCTTTTCACAGTAACGTCATTGAAGCCGACTCGTGACAATGAGCCATTTTCATCTCATTTTTTTCACATTGTGCAGTCATCCGCAAACACCCTCACATCTGACCTTATGTTGGAGGGACGGTCATTGATGAAGCAGCTGATAATGATTGGGCCTCGGACGCTACCCTGAGGAACTCCTGCAGTGATGTCCTGGAGTTGAGATGATTGACCTCCAACAAACAGAACTCTTCTTCCTTTTTGCCAGGTATGACTCCAACCAGTGGAGAGCTCCGCACCGCCCCCCCCCCCCCCCACCCCATACACACACACACCCCCCCCCCCCCCCCCCGCCCCCCGATTCTCCTTGACTTCAGTTTTGCTTGGGCTCTTTGATGCCACTTTCAGTCAAATGCTGCCTTGATGTCAAAGGCAGTCACTCTCACATCACCTCTTGAGTTCAGTTCTTTGTCCATGTTTGGACCAAAGCTGTAAGAAGATCAAGATCTGAGTGGCCTTGACTGAACCCAAACTGAGCATCAGTGAGCAGGTTACTGCGAACCTGCTTTTGGTGTACAGGACTTCAGTCATTCCTTGATGTCACATGGAGTGAACTGAATCGGCTGAAGACTGACATATGTGATGCTGGGGACCTCCGGAGGAGACCGAGATGGATCATCCACACGACACTTCTGGCTGAAGATTGTTGCGAATGCCTCAGCCTTGTCTTTTGCACCGATGCGCTGGGCTCCTCCACCATTGAGGGTGGGGATATTTGTGGAGCCTCCTCCTCCAGTGAGTTGTTCAATCGTCCACCATCAATCAGGACTGGATGTGGGAGGACTGCCGAGCTTAGATCTGGTTGCGGGATTGCTTAGCTCTGTTTATCACTTGCTGCTTGTGGTGGTATGATTAACATAGCTGCCTGCCATTGGTGCAGAACACCGGCTTACCATTGGCCCTGGTCGGTCATGTGCCTCTCGACCGATTGGTTGAAACCAGTCATGTGACGGCTCCCCGATTGGTCGAGAGGCTGAGTTAACCCCGCCTCCAGGGCGAGGTATAAATACAGTACGCCCGGCGGTCGTCCATTTACTGTAGTCGACCGCAGGGCTAACATCTAGCTTATTAAAGCCTTACTTTTGTACAGCAACTCGTCTCACGTTCAATTGATGGTTCATCACTGCTTTTACTGTTAGGCATGCAAGTAGTCCTGTATCGTAGCTTCACCAGGTTGATAGCTCATTATTTGTATCACACAGTACAACAAAGGGTTTCCTCAATGTGAAGATGCGACTTTTGCCTCCACAAGCACCCTGTGGTGGTCACTAACAAGTCAGCAAGAGATTGACGAAACCACCGACACAGAATGAAAGGCAAGAGGAATGAATCAGCCTATGTGGCGAGCGATACGCTTATCCCATCTCTCCACCGCCCTCAGAACTGGAATCAAACTCGTGCAGCCAAGTGGCGGAGTGGCATTCTCTAACCCTGATCTAACAGTGTGTGACACATGCACTCACATATCTACCCAACTGCAGCTAAATATCATCGTTGTTCATCTCTAAATGGGCCTTTGTGATCAGGGTTGTCTTCCCTTTATCGGAGCGGTGAAGGGAAACACGTGCTCGCAGCTTAATCCCGTGTGTGAAAACTGTAATGCGGCTAAATCTGATTATCCACTGGCCCAGTGAAAAAGACATGGCTGATAATTTGTGGGGAAATCAATCACCTTCACATCCCTGACAGCAGCAGGAAAATCCCAAAGGCAGGAGAAGGATGTGTGCAAAGGGGTCTCTCTCAATCCAGGCAAATGAACAGAAGGACATCGGACAATTCCCGGATATAATTGAGAACGGAATATTTTCACATTAGAAACCATTCCACAGTGTGATCCTGTTTTGCGCCCATATCCAAGTTGCCCGATTATGAGTGCTTGGCGTATGCCGTTTAAAAAAATCATTTTATTGATTTAATATCACGTTCTGACAGATCCATTTCTTGTTTTGGGTTTTCACGGCTGTCAATCTCACAATAATGGGCAAGTCTCCAGGCGCCTGATCCTTCTCTCTGTCTCCAGCCTCTCCTCCATGACCTTACCTGTCTCTCTCTGTCTCTCTCTCTCCCTCTCTCTCTCTCACTCTGTCTCTCCATCTCTCTCTCTGTCTCTCTCTCTCTGTCTCTCCCTCTCTCTCTCAGTCTCTCTCTCTCTCTGCCTCTCTCTCTCAGTCTCTCTCGCTCTCTGTCTCTCCCTCTCTCTCTCTCTCTCTCTCAGTCTCTCTCTCTCTCTCTGTCCCTCTCTCTCTCAGTCTCTCTCTCTCTCTGTCTCTCCCTCTCTCTCTCTCTCAGTTTCTCTCTCTCTCTCTGTCTCTCTCTCTCAGTCTCTCTCTCTCAGTCTCTCTCTCTCTCTGTCTCTCCCTCTCTCTCAGTCTCTCTCTCTCTCTCTGTCTCTCTCTCTCTCCCCCTCTCTCTCTCTCTGTTTCTCTCCCTCTCTCTCTGGCCGCGATTCTCCCAAAGGGAGACAAACTGCCGACGCCGGAGTGAAACCTGGAGTGTTTCACTCCGGCATCGGAGGCCGCTCCTCGTCCCCTATTCTCCCACCCTCAGGGGGCTAGGAGCGGCGGCGCGTCAATCTCGCGCGCCGGGCCTTGACGTTTGCGTCAAAGGGGCGCCGCCTGAATGACGCGGCTGGCAGCGCCTAAATGATGTCACCCGCGCATGCCCGTTTGCCGTCTTCCCCTCCACTGCCCCGCAAGACATGAAGGATTGATCTAGTGGGGCGGCGGAGGGTAAAGAGTGCGTCTTTCAGAGACACCAGCCCGACAATCGGTGGGCACCGATCGCGGGCCAGACCCCTCCTGAGCATCCCCCTGGTGCTCGATTCTCCCTCCGTCCCCCACAGGCCCCACACTCAGCAGTCACGCGCTGTTCACGCCGGCAGCGACCAGGTGTGGTTGACGCTGGCGTGAACCGGTCATATTAGGCAGGCCGCTCGGCCCATCCGGGCCGGAGAATCGCCGCTCGACCGGAACGGCGATTCTCCGAGCGGCCTGTCGCAAAACACGACACGCCGTTTTGGGGGGGGGTGGGAGAATCGCGTGTGGGTGCCAGGGCGGCGTGGCGTGATTCGCCCGGCACTCCCACGATTCTCCCACCCGGCGTGGGGGTCGGAGAATCGCGCCCTCTATCTCTGATTTCTTTTGATTCAACGGAGGCCCTTCTTTTTCACGACTCCACATTCCACCCATTTTCCAAACATGTCCTCGTGTTTGTTGGGGCTGTAATAATCCAGGAGATACGAAGAGCATTTCTAAACAGGTTTACTTTAACTCGAAAGGTTAAGTCGCTGCCAAGGTGTACAGCACTAATGTCCCATCCCGGGACTATTGGAACTCCCGCTCCGTGTCTGGGGGCAGCATTTAAAGGGCTCATTAATGAGAACCAGCTGGGTGGGCCTCCACCGCTACCACGGCAACCCATACCCTACCAGCCCCACAGGGAGATCGATTAGTTTTCCCTCGTGGTCCTTGTGAGAGTTATCACATCCCTCCCCCAATAGGTCCAGCTCATCCCCCCAACTCCCACGACAGTGAGGCCTCCTTTGCATCTTGGCGCACGACCTCGGGTTAACCAGTAGTGGAGATGGATCGGGGGGAGGGATTAAAGCGAATGGGGGATCGCCACTTCCTGGCAGCGCATCTAAGGGCCACCGATGGTGGATCCTCTTCAACGCTGACCCCCAGCTGAGTGTCAGTCATCTCAGTCTCCATTTCTGATCCCAAGTCTCCGTCCTCGAGGGTACTTCCCATGGTCTGAGTCCCCTGCCCGGAGGTGGGCACAAAAGGCATCATTCCGTCCGGAGTTGTTTCAGCTGGGGAGGGTTCCCTGTTCTTCAGATGGCGGAAGTGTTTCCTTACGATCTTCGCTTTATCTTTGATCCTGGGGCAGCACGGTGGCCTAGTGGTTAGCACAACCGCCTCACGGCGCTGAGGTCCCAGGTTCGATCCCGGCTCTGGGTCACTGTCCGTGTGGAGTTTGCACATTCTCCCCGTGTCTGCGTGGGTTTCGCCCCCACAACCCAAAAATGTGCAGAGTAGGTGGATTGGCCACGCTAAATTGCCCCTCAATTGGAAAAAATAATTGGGTAATCTAAATTTAAAAAAATAAAATAAATAAATCTTTGATCCTGTACAAAGCGGGACCAGTCTTTTCCACTACGACTGCTGGGATCCAAGGAGATACAGTTACGCACATAAACTGTGGCGGGGATTTACCAGCACCTTGTCTTGACTCTGCCTTTCCCCCGAGATTGGGGAACAATAGACTGAGTCTGGTCCAGAATCAATGGCCCATGAGCAGCTCCGGCTTGAGTCCGTTGGAGCGTGTGGCCTGGTCCTGTAATCGAAGAGGAACTCAGCCAATTTGGTGTCGAGAGAACCAGTGGTCTGTTTCTTCAGCCTGTCTTTAAATGTTTGGACATTGGAGGATGGATGGATGGTATGGCGCCATTCGGATATGTTTAACCTGGTTGGGCTTCACAAATGCCTGGAATTCTCCGCTGGTGAATGGGCTTCCGTTTCCTGACACAAAGAACAAACAAAGAACAAAGAAAATTACAGCACAGGAACAGGCCCTTCGGCCCTCCCAGGCTGCGCCGGAATCTCCGGTATCCCATGATCGCAAATCGATTGCCGGAGTTTCTCTATGGTCACGTTGGAAGTGGTATAGGACATCCGGTGTATGTCCAGCCATTTAGAATGGGCGCTGACCAAGATTAAGGACATCGATCCCATGAATGGCCCAGCGATGCTGCATGTACCAGCCTCCTGTACCAGCCTCCCCGGATAGGCGCCGGAATGTGGCGACTAGGGGATTTTCACAGTAGCTTCATTGAAGCCTACTCGTGACAATAAGCGATTTTCATTTTTCATTTTTAATGCACCCGTACCCACGGTCTCCCTGGCCATTCCCACGGGTGCAGCGAGGCCGAAGGTGGGAGCTTCTGGTTATTCAGACACGGAGAGCACTGTTTCACCAAGTTCACAACGCCAGTGTCAGGTCTGGGCCACCAGACGTGCGATCATCTTCACCTGAAAAAAAAAATTAAATGAAATATTGGAGATCCCTGGCTGAGCATCGTTTAGCTCCCTCAAGATTGGGTGCTGGCCTGGGCGGGAGGGCGACCACTCAGGCTCCCCCTAGGACGATGCCATCTGCTATGCTCAATTCTTGGTATTTGGATGGGAAGGGCTTCATATTCTCTGTGGGGGGTCCTCGATTTCTGCCACTTAGGATCACGTGGCGCAGTTTTGCCAGCGTGAGGTCCTTCTGGGTCCTCGCCTGGACTTGTTCGCGGATTCGGGCAGAGTATCCAGGAAATTTTGTGTCATTGGGACTTCTTCTATTACTGGCAGAGGGGCCAAGCTTGTGGGCAGCGGTAGACAACTCAGGGCATTGGCGTTGGTGATGTGTGTGACACGGCGGTTCTCATACGCTGCCAACAATAGTGCCCAACGCTGGATCCGAGCTGAGGCGATGTGGGGGTCGTTTTGTCCTCCTTTAAAAGGCCCAACAGGGGCTAATGGTCCGTGATTATCACAAGGCACCGGCCGTAGACGTACAGACGGAATTTCTTTATTCCAAATATCACGCCCAGTTCGTCTTTTTCAATTTGGGCGTAACGTCGTTCCGCCTCTGGCAAGGTTTGCGGTGCGTATACAGTTGCCCGCTTGATGCCATCATCCCGTCGACGGGAGAGGACTGCCCCGCTCTGCACGGAGCGGCATCGCACGTTAGTACCAGCGGCCTTTAGCAGCTGCTGTTTCACTTTTGCGAATGCTTCACCCTGTGGAGCCCGCCAAGACCACCTCTGGAGTTTCCAGGATTTTGACCCAACGACAGCGAAGGAAGGGCCGATATATGTCCAAGCCAGGATGGTGAGTGACTTGGAGGGGAACTTTCACGGGACTGGGTTCCCGTGTATCTGGTGCCCTTGTCCTTCTAGCTGGTAGGGGTCGTGGGTTTGGAAGGTGCTGTCGATGGAGCCTTGGCGCGATGTTGCAGATGGTGCACACAGCTCCCGATGATGTTCAAAGTGATGATGGGATACCGGTCAAGCGACTGCATTGACCAGGATGGTGTCAAGCTACCTGAGTGTTGCTGAAGCCATATTCATGCAACTAAATGGAGAACATTCCATCACACTCCTGTCATGTGTCTTGTAGATGGTGGAGAGACTTTGGGGAGTCAGAGGGTGAGTTACTCTGTAGCATTCCTAGCTTCTAACCTGCTCTGGTAGCCATAGTATTTATATAGCTGGGTCCAGGTCAGTTTCAATCCAATGGTAACGCCCAGGAACCAGATGATGGGGGGGATGTAATCTTACCCAACATGAATTAACCATTGTTTCTGACTTTCTATATCTATCTGTAACTACAAAGTCACCTGAATCAATGTAAAACATATGGATAGAACCAAATCAAACATTTCCTGTATTAACTTTACTCCAAAAGAGCTTGAATGTGTTATCTGATGTGTTGGGTACTCTGGATCCGTGGAGACTGCGTTTACCTCAGCAGTAACACATACAGGCTACCAACACTTGAAATAGTACAACACTATTTTATTAAGCTAGGAGTGAACATGCTTTCACTGTGGGTCAACACTATGTTAGATTAAACTGAAGACCTATGTCTATCCTAACCAGTCTATGCACTCAGCACATGGTGAAGATCTGTGCTACAAGCTGTGAGCTCTGTCCTTCTTAGAGGCTGCATCCCGAATGAGCGGGAAAACTGATGCCCTCTGTCTTTGTAGTGAGTGTGCTCTAACTGGTGATTGGCTGCGGTGTTGTGTGTGTTGATTGGTCTTGCTGTGTGTCAGTCAGTGTGTGTCTGCACCATTATATACTGATGTGTATATTATGACATTATCTAGATGATATTCTCATCCATGTACCACGTCTGAAAGCAAAGGTGAAATGCTATTGCAATTAATTTGAAAAGGGAAATCAAAGAGCAGAGCTATGAGGAAAGAAGATGGAAGCGGGTCCAACTGGTAGCCCTTATTGAGAGTTGGCCCATGTCCTATGGGTCAAATGGCTTCCCTTTGTGCTGCCTTAATCTACAAAGTGAATTAGCTTGGATTCCTCCCCCTTGGGTTGAAGCATTAGACAGTGTAATGCCTTTACAGTGACTCTCTATATACAAGATAAACACCACGGAGGGAATGATGGAACCGTACATCCCCCACCGCTCAGTAACTCTTGAATTCAATTGTTAAAGATTAGACAGGGTCTGACCTTGCATCTAGAAGATAAGTAATAGGTCTAGCTTATTCCAATTATTCAGTTGGGCTCAGCTATTAAATGAGAGGCAGGCGTCGCTTTTCTTTTGACAATGGCATTTGCAGGGAGTTGGAATGTGGCTCAAAATTCTTCCCTTAATTGACCGATTTGAACACAACACAACTGATGGTGCTGACATTGCAATGTGCAAACAAGCTATTGGGTGAAGGAGGACACAACAATCGAGAGGCAAGTTAAATATTAACTTATGATAACAATGACAGGCTGGGAAACGCTGGGGTGTTTAGTGTGAAGCAAGAATATTTGACGGGCACGAGAAAACTGGCAAAGGTCACCACCGCTTAACCACAAGACCATAAGACACAGGAGCAGAATTAGGCCACTCGGCCCATCGAGTCTGCTCCGCCATTCAATCATGGCTGATATGTTTCTCATCCCCATTCTCCTGCCTTCTATCCATAACCCCTGATCCCCTTATTAATCAAGAACCTATCTATCTCTGCCTTAACGACACTCAGTGATTTGGCCTCCACAGCCTTCTGCGGCAAAGAGTTCCACAGATTCACCACCCTCTGGCTGAAGAAATTCCTCCTCATCTCTGTTTTAAAGGATCGTCCCTTTAGTCTGAGGCTGTGCCCTTGGGTTCTAGTTTCTAGAAACATCCTCTCCAAGTCCACTCTATATAGGTTCTCAGTATTCTGTAAGTTCAATAAGATCCCCTCCCACATCCTTCTAAATTCCATCAAGTTCAGACCCAGAGTCCTCAACCATTTCTGATATGAAAAGCTCCTCATTCCTTTGTTTTTAAATTTAGAGTACCAAATTATTTTTTTTTCCAATAAAGGGGTCATTTAGCATGGCCAATCCGCCTAACCTGCACATCTTTGAACTGTGGGAGGAAACCGGAGCACCCGGAGGAAACCCACGCAGACACGGGGAGAACGTGCAGACTCCGCACAGACAGTGACCCAAGCCGGAATCGAACCTGGGACCCTGGAGCTGTGAAGCAATTGTGCTATCCACAAATGCTACCGTGCCGCCCAGTGCATGGGATTGCCAACCCTCCTGATCGCCCGGCATTCTCCAGCAATGAAAGACTACTCTCCCAGACACCTCGCTCAGGAAAAACCTACATGTTAAATGTAACAAATTGGACAAAGAGAGGTCATTGGACATTTTTGTTCTTTGGTTTCAAGAATGTTAGAAATGGGGAGGAAAAGGGCAGCACGGTGGCCTCAACCGCCTCATGGCGCTGAGGTCCCAGGTTCGATCCCGGCTCTGGGTCACTGTCCGTGTGGAGTTTGCACGTTCTCCCCGTGTCTGCGTGGGTTTCGCCCCTACAACCCAAAAAAATGTGCAGAGTAGGTGGATTGGCCACGCTAAATTGCCCCTTAATTGGAAAAAATAATTGGCTAATCTAAATTTATATTAAAAAAAAGAAATGGGGAGGAAAGAAACATTTCCATTTTGTGCGATATCAAGAATCATCCAATCGGTTAACAGAGCCTGTTGTGTTAGGCGAACAATGATAGGAGAGTTGGGGGGGGGGGGGGAAGGTGATGGAAGATCATATGATGAACACACCCAACCAGAGTTGCCAAACCCCACCCTCGCAATGACCTACGACCTCTTGCTGCAGGGAGTATTGGGAGAACCCAACAGATCCCACCGCGCCTGTGGAGTTACGGAGTGAACACATTTCATGTCTGTATGATTGTGATATCTGGGTCCATCGTGTTCCAGACTATTGGCAACAAGGAGGATTCGGCACACAGTGCGGAATTTCAAGCATTGATTGTTGAAGATCTGTTACAGCTCCATTGCGAATGCAAGGTCAACAATACAATCACTACAGGTTGTAGAGAGGAAGACTGTTCCTCTTGGCTTCCCTGTCCTCCAAGTCTCGGAATTGTCTTTCCCCTTTAAGCTCCTTTCACCCGAAACCAAGGACCGTGGTAGTTTCAACCTGACCCACGTGGAAGGAGAGGGAACCTCATGGAATCCCTACAGTGCGGAAGGAAGGGCAGCACGGTGGCCTAGTGGTTAGCACAACAGCCTCACGGCGCTGAGGTCCCAGGTTCGATCCCGGCTCTGGGTCACTGTCCGTGTGGAGTTTGCACGTTCTCCCCGTGTCTGCGTGGGTTTCGCCCCCACAACCCAAAAATGTGCAGAGTAGGTGGATTGGCCACGCTAAATTGCCCCTTAATTGGAAAAAATAATTGGCTAATCTAAATTTAAAAAAAAAAATACAGTGCGGAAGGAGACCCTTCCGCCCATCCAGTCTGCACCGACCCACCGAAAGAGCACACCACGCAGTCCCACCCCCACCCTCCCCCCCGCATCCTATCCCCGTAAACCCACCTAACCTGCACAGTGGTTAGCACTGCTGCCTCGCAGCTCCAGGTGCCCGTGTTCAATTCCGGCCTCGGGTGTCTGTCTGTGCGGAGACTACACTTTCTCCCCCGTGTCTCCGTGGGTTTCCTCAAAGTGCTCCGGTTTCCTCCCACAGTCTAAAGATGCGCAGGTTAGGTCGATTGGCCATGCTAAATTGCCCCTTCGTGTCCAAAAGGTTGGGTCAGGTTACTGGGTTACGGGGATAGGGTAGAGGCTTCCGTAGGGTGCTCTTTCCAAGGCTGGTGCAGCCTCGATAGGCTGAATGGCCTCCTTCTGCACTGTAGATTCTATGATATTATTTTGAAGAAAAGTTTCTCCCCATGTCTTGACCAATAGCCAAGAAAAGAGATTATTGGGTTGTTGTCACATTGCTGTATGTGGGATCCTGCTGTGCGTGAAATAGACTGTTGCGTTCCCTACATTGCTACAGTGCCTACACTTCAAAGTACTTTGAAATGCCCTGAGGACATGAAAGGCGCCATATAAATGCAATTCGCTCTTCTTCTTCGGCAGAAGAAAGTCTACACTGTGCCATGTTGCCCGAATATTTTTCATGAATGTCATTATCCTCCTGTCCTTTAAAGTTGCAGAAGTGAATTACATTTCTGGAATGTGCGACCAAGACATCCAACATTCTTTCATTACAGCCTTTGCCTATTGAGCGTTTAAGATATAAACTGCAAAAAAAAACTAATAATCCCTTCAGGGCACCAGTTTAGATTATCACTGAGATTTCAGAAGTAATTTGCAGAATAAATTTCATCAGGAACAGGGTCCAAAAGTCGCTCTCTGAACGACTGAAGTAATAACTCACATCTTATCTAAAATCCTCACAGGAACATTCGCCTGGTACATTATTTAAGGCAAGTTTCATTTCCTGTGCCCGTGTTAAATATTTCACAGGGTTGCTCATCTGTAACTGCGAAAAGAAAGAAACACCCAGATCGAACCAGGATCAATGGGAGATTAAGGAGTGATTTAACTGAGGCGTTTAAGGGAGTTGATAAGATAGAGACAGAGAAACTGGTGAGGGAACTTCGTGAACAAGAGGAGGGCGCAATCTCAAAATTCGAGCGAGCTCATTCAGGGGGAAGTCAGGAAGCATGCCACAGTACAGGACTGGTTAGCTCAGTTGGTTGGATGGCTGGTTCATGATCTGGAGCGATGCTAACAGTGTGGATTCAATTCCCGTACAGGCCAAAGTTATCGATGAAGGTCCTGCCTTTGCAACCTTGTCTGTCGCCTGAGATGTGCTGACCCTCAGGTTAAATCACCACCACTCAGCTCTGACTCGCCCTCTCCGATGGGGACAGCAGCCAATGTGAAGGAGTTAAGAATTGAAGTTTGTTTCTCTTTGCTCAAGGAAGCAGTTTCTGAATCGGGGCTGGATACATGGATAACCCTAATTTGGAGCTAGATCTCAACGTGATTATTTGGAAATGATTGTGTATTGCCTCACTCAGCATGGAGATTAAGTCGGTTTGATGAAACATCACCAATTTGACAGCACTGAAACAGGCCATTCGACATTGAGGATAAGAATTGGCAAGTCATGCTGCAACTGTATAGAACCTTAGTTATGCCACACTTTGAGTATAGTGTTCAGTTCTGGTCGCCGCACTACCAGAAGGATGTGGAGGCTTTAGAGAGGGTGCAGAAGAGATTTACCAGGATGTTGCCTGGTATGGAGGGCATTAGCTGAGGACAGGTTGAATAAACTCGGTTTGTTCTCACTGGAACGACGGAGGTTGAGGGGCGACTTGATAGAGGTCTACAAAATTATGAGGGGCATAGACAGAGTGGATAGTCAGAGGCTTTTCCCCAGGGTAAAGGGGTCAATTACTAGGGGGCATAGGTTTAAGGTGCGAGGGGCAAGGTTTAGAGGAGATGTACGAGGCAGGTTTTTTACACAGAGGGTAGTGGGTGCCTGGAACTCGCTGCCAGAGGAGGTGGTGGGAGCAGGGACGATAGTGACATTTAAGGGGCATCTTGAAAAATACATGAATAGGATGGGAATAGAGAGATACGGACCCAGGAAGTGTAGAAGATTTTAGTTTAGACAGGCAGCATGATCGGCACAGGCTTGGAGGGCCGAAGGGCCTGTTCCTGTGCTGTACTTTTCTTTGTTCTTTGTTCTTTGTTGTTTAAATGTCTGTGCCTGTGTTTATGCTCCACATTAGCCTCCTCTCACCCTATACTCTTTAACCATGTCAACATATCCTTTCTCCGTCACGTACTTATCTAGCTCCTCCCAAATGCACCTGTGATACTCATCCCAACTCCTCTGTGTGGTAGCAAGTTCTACATTCTGAGTAAAAGATTTTGCCTGAATTACTCATTCACTTTATTAGTAACCATTTTATATCGATCGTCTCTAGTTTTGGATTTACCCACAAGCGGAAACATCTTCTTCAAATCTACCCCATCAAGCCGCTTTATCACTTCAAAGATCTCTCTCTCAAGGTCACCATTTGGCATTTGTCAAAATGATCGATCTTCCCCGACAGTTATAACCCCTCGGTTCTGGTCCAGTCCTTGGAAATAGGTGGCACGGTGGACAGCACAGTGGTTGGCACGGTGGACAGCACAGTGGTTAGCATTGCTGCCTCACAGCGCCAGGGACCCAATTTCGATTCTGACCTCGAGTGACTCTGTGCGTGGAATTTGCAACTTCTCCCCGTGTCTGCATGGGTTTTCATGTGAGTGCGAGTACTGTGAGGGCAGCATGGCAGCACAGTGGTTAGCACTGTTGCTTCACAGCTCCAGGGTCCCAGGTTCGATTCCCGGCTTGGGTCACTGTCTGTGGCGGAGTCTGCACGTTCTCCCCGTGTCTGCGTGGGTTTCCTCCGGATGCTCCGGTTTCCTCCCACAGTCCAAAGGTGTGCAGGTTAGGTGGATTGGCCGTGCTAAAATTGCCCCTTAGCGTCCAACGGTTAGGTGGGATTGTGGGGATGGGGGCGGGTGATTGGGCCGAGGTCACCTTTCGGGGGGGTTGGTGCAGACCCGATGGGCCAAATGGCCTCCTTCTGCACTGTAGCAATTCTATGGGGCGTCAAATACTTTTGGCGGCCAGCACGGTGGCACAGTGGTTAGCATTGCTGTCTCACGGCGCCGAGGTCCCAGGTTCGATCCCAGCTCTGGGTCACTGTCCGTGTGGAGTTTGCACATTCTCCCCGTGTTTGCGTGGGTTTCGCCCCCACAACCCAAAGATGTGCAGGCTAAGTGGATTGGGCATGCTAAATTGCCCCTTAATTGGAAAAAAAATGAATTGGGTACACTAAATTTATAGAAAAAAAAATACTTTTGGCCAGAATTTCCAGACCCGTCCTGTGGCGGGGGCAGAGGAGGCAGCTCACCATTGGCTGCCAGTTGGATCTATGGCACACTGTGTAACTCGCCCGCCCCACAATTGGAAACCTGCCCACCGGCCGGGGGAGGGGGGGGGGCTGTCATAATATACACCAGTATATCATGGTGCAGACACATACTGATGGACACACACAGGGACCAATCAACGTGCACAAACACCGCAGCCAATCACCAGTTAGAACACACACACTATAAAGGCAGAGGGCATCACTTTTCCCACTCATTCTGGATGCTGCCTCTCAGAAGCACAAGAGCTCATCAAGTATAGTACAGACTCACACCACGTGCTGAGAGATTCAACTGGTTCGGACAGGCACAGGTCTCTAGTTAAACTAGCATCGTGCAAACCCACAGTTATAGTATGTCTATTCTTTTATAAGAGTTAATAAAACAGTGTTGAACCTTCTTCAGTGTTGGTGGCATCTATCTGCTTCACAAGTCCACAGTGTGCAACACTTCAGGGGCATCACCAACAGCATGACATGCAAAAACACAATGGGTGTAGCCCTAAGACACATAATCCATGTCGCTCTGATGACCAGAGGTCTAGCAGATAGCCGGCAGTCAGTCCCTGTCGAGTTGCTGTCAACACTGATGAATTAGGCCTTCACTTTAGCAGAACGCTATTAACATCAATTCAGAAACACAATCACTTAGACGGTTAAGGAATAAATGCTGCACGCACTCCCTGTAAATATAGCTGAAGACAGATAGTGCACATTATTTTCTTATTGCTCACATGAGCTAAAACATGCAGCTCTATCTTCCAGCACCCTTCTGAAGAAGTGTATTCGAAAGTACTCTGGCAGAATAGGATTACGGAGACATTATCCTCAAAATTACTGCAGGCGATATTAATGTGTGATGCTTCATGTGTTTGTATATTGCCTTGAATGTTATTTTTAATACAGGCGTATGCCATTTATTTTAAATTTGTTTGTGCATCCATTAAACCAGCTGAGAAAATTGAGGCACTGAACAAGAATCGTAGGTGCTTTTAGCTGGCAGTTCCCAGGGCAGCACGGTGGTGCAGTGGGTTAGCCCTGCTGCCTCACGGCGCCGAGGTCCCAGGTTCAATCCCGGCTCTGGTTCACTGTCCGTGTGTAGTTTGCGCATTCTCCCCATGTCTGTGTGGGTAACAGCCCCACAACCCAAAAGATGTGCAGGGTAGGTGGATTGGCCAAGCTAAATTGCCCCTCAATTAGAAAAAATGAATTGGGTATTCGAAATGTTTTTTTTTTAATCTTCACAGTTCCTGGATTGTAAAGTGTGACGTTGGCACATTACACAGATGTTATACACCGGTTGCATAATGCTTTTTTTTCTTCTCCTTATTAATTCACGGGATGTGGGCGTGGCTGGCGAGGCCAGTATTCATTCCCCTGGAAAGGTTTCAGCTATGGCTTACTGAGTAGCGTACTTGCAATAAGAATCATAAGGTCTCAGCCTCTCAGGGTCATGTCCCACCTCAATCACCATTGACACTGCAGTGGATTCTGTACAGCGCTGGGGGTGTACCCACACCAAAGGGTCCGTAAGGGTTCAAGAAGGCAACTCACCACCACCTTCTCAAGGGCAATTAGGGATGGGCAACAAATGATGGCCTAGCAGCGACGCCCACATCCCGGGAAAGAATCAAAAACGATAACCCAGAGCTGTGAAACACAATGCAAAAACTTCTGGGAATATTTGAGGCCTCATATAATTTCTGTAGTTTCTTTGCTTCTTCCAATTATATTTTATGATTCTCAAGGGCTCTCCCGTGGACTATCTGCCATGTGCAGTGGCGCGCAGTAACATCATACGATAGAATGTATTTATTCTGCTGCTTTGGGATATTTCAGATTACCCGCCCCTTTAAACCGCAATGTCCAATGGCTCGGCACAACATCGAGGGCCGAAGGGCCTGTTCTGTGCTGTACTGTTCTATGTTCTATGTTCAAGGTCAATGTGGCGGATTCCCGGCTGAGTGTGAACTCAACGTAGAATAAACCAGCATTAAATGGCCAACTTTATTTCTCCTGCTTATATAACTATTGAAGTCTGATATCCTGAAGTGTGAAGATTATGGCCCCCCCCCAGCCAGTGCACGATGTGGGGGGGAGGGGGGGATTACACGGGCGAATTCAGCCGAGGCTCAAAGATCACACCAGTGTGAAACGGCAGCGGTGTCTCCGGATGCAGCCGCCTTGACAAATCGAGAACCTTGCTGGAGTCCAGTGTGAAACTAATTTGCTTCCCGTCCAGCACACATCTGGACCAACACGACGTGCAAGAGTCGGGACCTACTAAGCAATGGTAGGACCTGTGGGAGAGGGAGGGGGGATCTGCACTATGGGTATATTTTCCTTGTTATGTACATTGTTGATTTTGTTGCTGTTACAGTGCCAAAGAAATACCTCAATAAAATGTTTATTAAAAAAAAAAGAGTGGGGGCCTACCTGAACAATGCCCGGGGCCGCTTCCGGCGTTTGGGTTGGAGGCCATCAGCGACCCTGGACCCTGGAACGCCAAAGCAGTGGGTGGGGGGATTGGGGGGGGGGGGCACATCCCACAGGTAGATCTTCCAGTCCCAGTGTCTCTAAGGTGGTCCATCTTCCAGCCTCAGGGTGTTCCCGGTGAACCATCTTCTTCCTTCAATGGTGTCAGCGATGTTGGGGGCTTTTTAACTATGGCACCCATATTTAATGATGGCATGACATGAAGCCCACCCCACCTCAGAAGACGTCACAAAACCCCCCTGGATGCATAATTAATTATGCCGGGGACAGAGGGTGTAGCACAGTTTCCTCTTGGACTCGATAGCGGGAATCACTCTCCATCCCTGTCCCTGCCCCCCACCTCTGACCGCCCTGCCCTGCCCCTGACCCCCACTGTCCCTGCCCCCGCCCCTGACCCTGTCTCTCCTCCGCCCCTCTCCCAGCCCCCGCCCCAGCCATGGCACTTAGTCCCCGATGGGAGAAAGCCGCCCTATGTGTCGAGCAACAATTTCCATTTGGATAGTAGCCGTAAGAAAAGTTTCAAATATATACAAGTCTACCTTTGACATGCTTAAAGTCTTGTGCGTTTAACATAAACGTCACCCTCACTTCCTGTCACACTCTCCACGTCACGCCACTGATAACATCATCATTGTTATCAGGGAAGAAAGACTTGCGCAAATATACCACCCCTCGCAACCACCAGACGCCGCAAGGTGAATGACTTTTTGAAGAGTAGTCACAGCTGCAATGGAGCCGATTTGCGCACAGCAAGATCCCAAAAACAGCAATGGCCATCTGTCTTTTTTGCGTGATGTTGATTGATTGGTAAATATTACAAAATGGACGTAAATGCTATTCTTTAAAAAGAAATCCTCGTCACTGCGAGCTCTGATGGTGTAAACAAGATAGAGCCGCGTTTCTAACGTTTACCGAGTTGGCCAGAGCGAGTGTGCGTAAAATGCCACAATTCTACTCTGCAGGCCAGCTTGTCGCTGTGATTAATATCCCCGAATAGAAAGGTTCCAAGGTTCCTGGCCACGAGGAAATGCCCAGACCTGCGTTTCCTTGAAGCTGCAGGAGTTCGGGGCTGAACAGCAACCTGGAACGTCCACAAAAGGCCACACACAACAAGGAAAGGTTGGAGGGAACTTGGCTCCCCACCACGCCCTACGCTCATATTCTCATTCCGAGTTGGAGCGTAGGGTTCCCAGTCTGACGGTTCAGCCGCCACTTAAGAATCAATAATAGTGGGCAGCACGGTGGCCTAGTGGTTAGCACAGCTGCCTCATGGCGCTGAGGTCCCAGGTTCGATCCCGGCTCTGGGTCACTGTCCGTGTGGAGTTTGCACATTCTCCCCGTGTCTGCGTGGGTTTCGCCCCCACAACCCAAAATAATGTGCAGAGTAGGTGGATTGGCCACGCTAAATTGCCCCTTAATTGGAAAAAATAATTGGGTAATCTAAATTTTTAAAAGCAAGAATCAATAATAATCTTTATTAGTGTCACAAGTAGACTTACATTAATACTGCAATGAAGTTACTGTGAAAAGCCCCTAGTCGCCACATTCCGTCACCTGTTCGGGGACACTGAGGGAGAATTCAGAATGTCCAATTCACCTAGGAATCACGTCTTTCGGGACTTGTGGGAGGAAACCGGAGCGCCCGGAGGAAACCCACACAGACACGGGGAGAACGTGCAGACTCCGCACAGACAGTGACCCAAGCTGGGAATCAAATTCTGGGACCCTGGCGCTGTGAAGCAACAGTGCTAACCACTGTGCTATCATGCTGCCCGTAGGGCACCGAACCCCTTCCCGAACTGACTAGATGAACGATACGTCAACTCTTGATCCCTGCCCTTTCCCCTAAACGTCTGAGGGACCGCTGCTATTCACCACTGAAGGTGCGTGTGTTTTCTCCCACTGACCTCTGCAATGATGATGTGAACAGTCAGCTTTACCCCTGTCACTCTTTGCTCTTCAGCAGCTCGTACGTCACCCGCTCGTTCCTTTAGAGCCACAGCCCGGCTGAGGCGACCTGTTATTGTCACCGTTTAGAGTAAACTGTAATTAGAAATTAAATCCGACGCATCGAATGGGGCCAGGAAACAACTGAGACCTCATTTGTCTTCACACAGGCCTGAGCACATCAGTATTCATCTTCACTAATAACAATCCTCAGTCTCAACCTGACAGCTGCGGACGTCGCAATTCTTTTTCCCAAAGGGCCGCTGACCTTCAGACTGATTCATGAATAAAGTGAACTGTACAAGGTTGCGGTTTCGAGCCCCATTCCAGAGATGTGAGCAAATCACTGAGTGCTTGCACTCCAGTGCAGTGCTGAGGGAGGTCCTGCTTTCAGACGAGATGTTAGACCGGTGTTTTTTTACACTTTTTTTCTGGGGATCCATTTTTACCAACCGGCCGACCTTTGCAACCCACGCCAGTCAATCTTCGCGACCCACACCGGCCGACCTTTGCAACCCACGCCAGTCAATCTTCGCGACCCACACCGGCCGACCTTCGCGACCCACGCCAGTCAACCTTCGCGACCCACGCCAGTCAACCTTCGCAACCCACACCGGCCGACCATCGCGACCCACACCGGCCGACCTTCGCGACCCACGTCGGCCGACCTTCGCGACCCACACCGGCCGACCTTCGCGACCCACGCCAGTCACCCTTCGCGATCTACGCCGGCCGACCTTCGCGACCCACGCCAGTCAACCTTCGCGACCCACGCCAATCAACCTTCGCGACCCACGCCGGCCAACCTTCGCAACCCACGCCAATCAACCTTCGCGACCCACGCCAATCAACCTTCGCGACCCACGCCAATCAACCTTCGCGACCCACGCCAATCAACCTTCGCGACCCACGCCAATCAACCTTCGCGGCCCACGCCAATCAACCTTCGCGACCCACGCCAGTCAACCTTCGCGACCCACGCCAGTCAACCTTCGCGACCCACGCCGGCCAACCTTCGCAACCCAACATTTTCTCTTACCTTTAACATAGAACATACAGTGCAGAAGGAGGCCATTCGGCCCATCGAGTCTGCACCGACCCACTTAAGCCCTCACTTACACCCTATCCCTGTAACCCAGTAACCGCTCCTATCCTTTCTGGTCATTAAGGGCAATTTATCACGGCCAATCCACCTGACCTGCACGTCTTAGGATGTGGGAGGAAACCGGAGCACCCGGAGGAAACCCACGCAGGCACGGGGAGAACGTGCAGACTCCGCACAGACAGTGACCCAGCGGGGAATCGAACCTGGGACCCTGGAGCTGTGAAGCCACAGTGCTATCCACTGTGCTACCGTGATGCCCTGATGCGAGGGGTGAGCCTGCCTGGTCCTCGTTTACTTGTTTGCTGCTGACAAAATGGAGGATTCGCAATCGCGCCCAAAGCACGTGACGTCGACGTTCGGGACCTGCTCTCTCCCTCGCTTCAGGCAGGAAGATTGCATTGAATTTTTGAAAGAATATTCTCCTGGGTCAGCGCGCCATTGTCAGGAGGAGGCGGTGCTTCTCGCTGGGCTCCACGCATGCGCGTTGATGAGCAGCACGCATGCACAGTGTGACCCCATTTCTTTAGCTGGTCACGGCCGTCATTTTTAAAGCCTCTCGCAGCCGGCATTGTTAAAAGCCGGCTGCTGCGGCTGTTGCGCGTGAATTCACGCGGTTGGGAACGCCGCGAAGGATGGCTCCGCGACCCTCTCGGTACCCGTCCGCGACCCACCCGTGGGTCGCGACCCCCCCACTTTGAAAATGCCCATGTTAGACTGAACCTCCCTCTGCCCTCCCAGGAGAAGGTTGGCATGATTTTGAAGATCAGCAGGTGGGTATCCCTGGTGGTCTGCCCAATGGTTGCCCCTTGACCAACGTCGCGCCAACAGATTAACTGGTCATTGTCACATTGCTGTTTCGAGGAGCTGTCTGCTGTAAAGATCTCGGCAGAGGCCCATGACGCACTCAGGTTTTCTTTGGTATCCAAAACCTTCGCTATTTGGGAAATGAGTGAAGCCACCAGGTTTAAAAACAAAAAAAATCTCACTTCATCGGAATCGAAGAACATGAATACTGACAACTGCACGCCATGTTAAATAACCGGTAAGGTTAAAGATATTAACGTTACAAATGAACACAGTTACTTATAATCTAAAGCAAACTTCTTAAATCAACTGATGTTGCTCCTAGCATGGTCTCCTGCACTCTTCATTGAACCAGGGTTGATCCCCATGGCTTGGTTCTGGTAGAGTGGGGAATATGCTGGGCCATGAGGTTGCAGATTTTGGTTGAATACAATTCTGCCGCTGCTGGTGGCCCACAGCGCCTCATGGATGTCTAGTCTGAGTTGCTGGATCTGTCCGAAATCTTTCCCGTTTGGCACGGTGGAAGTGCCACGCGACACGATGGAGGGTATTCTCAGCGAGAAGACAGAACTTCGTCCCCGCAGGGACGGTGCGGTGGTCACTCTGGCCGATACTGTCATGGACAGATGGATCTGTAACAGCTAGATTGGTCAGGATGAGGTCAGGTATGTTTCCCTCTCGTTGCTTCCCTCATCGCCTGCCCAAGATCCAGTCTAGCAGTTCTGTCATTTAGGCCTCGACCTGCTCGTTCTGTGGTGGTACCACTGAGCCACTTTTGGTGACGGACATGGAAGTCCCCCACCCAGAGTACATTCTGTGCCCTTGTCACCCTCAGTGCTTCTTCCAACTGGTGTTCAACATGCAGGGGTACTAATTCATCGAGCAAAGTGGGATGGTAGGTGGGGGATCAACAGGAGGTTTCCTTGTCCATGTTTGGATTGATACCATGTGAATTCATGGGATTCCCAGTCGACATTGAGAACTCCCCGGGCAGCTCCTCCCCACCATATACCACTGTGTTGCCACCTCTTCTGGATCTGTCCTCCCAGTGTGACGGGAAATACCCAGGGATGGTGATGGTGGGGTATTGTCCGTCAGGTATCATTCCGTGGGCGGCACGGTGGCACAGTGGTTAGCACTGCAGTCTCACGGCGCCGAGGTCCCAGGTTCGATCCCGGCTCTGGGTCACTGTCCGTGTGGAGTTTGCACATTCTCCCCGTGTTTGTGTGGGTTTCGCCCTCACCACCCAAAGATGTGCAGGGTAGGTGGATTGGCCACGCTAAATTGCCCCTTAATTGGAAACAATGAATTCGGTACTCTTAAAAAAAAAAATTTTTAAGGTATAATTCCATGAGTTTGACTGTGCAAGGTTGTTTCTTGACTAGAGAGCGCTCTCAACTTTGGCACACCCTCCCAGGTGGTAGTAAGGAGGAATTAGCAGGATCGACAGTGCTGAGTTTGCCAATGTGGTTGTTGGTGCCAAGATTGATGGTGGGTGGTCCTTCGGTGCCATTCCAGTTTGTAGCAGTTTGATACAGCTGTGTAGACTGCCAGGCCACCTCAGAGGGCATTTAAGAGTCAACCACATTTTGGTGCGAATCCGACATTATATACTAATAATCTTTATTAGTGTCACAAGTAGGCTCACATTAACACTGCAATGAAGTTACTGTGAAAATCCCCTCGTCGCCACATTCCGGCGCCTGTTCGGGTACACGGAGGGAGAATTCAGAATGTCCAATTCACCTAACAAGCAGGTCTTTCGGGACTTGTGGGAGGAAACCGGAGCACCCGGAGGAAACCCACGCAGACACGGGGGAGAACGGGCAGACTCCGCACAGACAGTGACCCGAGCCGGGAATCGAACCTGGGACCCTGGCGCTGTGGAGCCTCAGTGCTGATTATGCTTCGAAATTATTCCATTGACTGTAAAATGCTTTGGGATGCCCCGGCGTAACGAAGGGCACGAGGAATGCAAGGCTTACGTTGTGGAAATAGTTTATGCCGTTCAGCTCCACAACAGGCACTAAATTTTCATTTTCCAGATCGTTATGCATTTTGCTCCATCCTTTGCTCTTGTCTCTCAATGGGCTGCAGCTACACGTCAATTATGCAGCAAGCACTCTCAACTCATTGTTTCCATAGCTGCGCCAGTTAAGTACTGTTTTGGTGTCTTCAGCGAATGTAAAGCGAAACAACCTTTTAACATTTCAGCTGTCACAAGGCTGAGTTCTACAGATAATTAGAGATAATGGGCGGACGTTAAAAGGTGTTATGTACAAGATCATAAAAACCAGAATGTAAAGCATTAGTGATTTATAAAGCACCTTTGAACCTTGGGTTTATAGCTTTGAACTTCGCCGACAGGTAACAGACACAGCATATTACATTCCAGAAAGGCTGCTTTCAGCTTCCGCCTCGTTTGTTGACAATTTTTTAGTGTATTTTTTTATGGGAAGTGGGCACCGCCGGCCAGGGTACCGTTTGTTGCCCATCGCAATTTACCCTGGAGAAGATGGTGAGTGAGCCGCCTTCTTGAACCGCCGCAGTCCCTGTGGTGTAGGTACACCCACCGTGCTGTTAGGGAGGGAGCTCCAGGATTTTGCCCCAGCGACAGTGAAGGAACGGCCGATATATTTCCCAGTCATGGCGGTGAGTGACTTGGGAGGGTGGGTGTTCCCAGGTATCTGCTGCTCTTGTCCTTCTGGATGAGTGCAATCGCGGGCTTTGAAGGTGCTGTTGAAGGAGGCTGCAGTACATCATGTCGAGGGTTCCACCCGGCTGCCACTGAGCATCGGTGGTGGAGGGGGGTGCATGTTGAAGGTGGCAGATGGGGTGCAAATCGAGCGGGGCGGCTTTGCCCTGGATGGTGTCGAGCTTCTTGAGTGTTGTTGAATTTGCACTCCTCCAGGCAAGTGGAGAGTATTCCATCACACTCCTGACTTAGAGTCATCGAGCTTGACAGCACCAAAAGAGACCCTTCGGCCAATCGTGTGCCTTGCGGATGGTGGACAAACCCTTGGGGAGTCACGAGGTGAGTTACGCATCGGACAATTCCCAGCCTCTGACCTGCTCTTGTGACCACAGTATTTTCTTTCACATAAATTTAGCGCACCCAATTCATTTTTTCCAATTAAGGGACAATTTAGCACAGCCAATCCACCTAGCCTGCACATCCATTTGGGTTGTGGGGGTGAAACCCACGCAGACACGGGGAGAATGTGCAAAGTCCACACGGACAGTGACCCAGAGCCGGGATCGAACCTGGGCGCCTGTGAGGCATCACGTTAACGCACTGCGCCACCGTGCTGCCCAGTAACTACAGTATTTATATGGCTGGGTCCTGTTCAGTTCCTGGTCAGTGGTAACCCCCCCTGATGTTGACAGTGGGGGATTCAGCGATGGTAATGCCATTGAATGTCATGGAGCGATGGTTAGATTATCTCGTGTTGGCGATGGTCAT
The DNA here is from genome assembly GCF_902713615.1 of Scyliorhinus canicula. Classification (NCBI taxonomy): domain Eukaryota; kingdom Metazoa; phylum Chordata; class Chondrichthyes; order Carcharhiniformes; family Scyliorhinidae; genus Scyliorhinus; species Scyliorhinus canicula. The sequence continues at coordinate 7,537,518 of NC_052169.1, read as the reverse complement.
TGTTTGGCATTTGTGCGGTATAAATGCTACTTGCTACTTATTAGCCCACGCCTGAATGTTGTCCAGGTCTTGCTGCATATGGCCACGGATGGCTTCAGTATCTGAGAACAGAGGACTGTATAAACTAAAAGCCCTGATCATCATCCAAATTCTGACAAAAAGCCATGGCCTGAAACATAAACTCACTCCGCATATGTTGAGTGAGTCATAAAGTCTCACAGCAGAGAAGGAGGCCGTTCACCCCATCATGTCCCTGCTAGCTCATTGAAAGAAATATCCAATTGGTCCTAATCCTCTTTCCTCACGGCCTTCTTCTTTTTCATTTTCAAATAGACAGCAATTTTCCCGTTGAAAGTTCCTGTTGAATCTGCTTCCATTGCCCTTTCAGACAGCGCATTCTTAATCATAGCAACTTACTGCATCAAAAAGGTCTCCACAGCTCTCCTGTAGGACACTTGGCAATATAGTGGGGAGGCGGTGGCGTAGTGGTATTGTCGCTGGACTAGCAATCCAGAATAATGATCTGGAGATCCAGGTTCGAATCCCACCACAGCAGGTGATGGAATTTAAACTCAATAAAATATCTGTGATTAAAAGTCTAACGAAGACCATGAATCGATTGTCGGGAAAAGCCATCTGGTTCACTAATGTCACTAGTGGCCATATGCAGCAAGACCTAGACAACATTCAGGCTTGGGCTAATAAGTAGCAAGTAGCATTTATACCGCACAAATGCCAAACAATGACCATTGCCAACATGAGAGAATCTAACCATCATTCAATGGCATTACCATCGCTGAATCTCCCACTGACACTTTGGGGCTTCTCTGCTCCAACGAGAACACGCCGCGAGATTGAAATTCCTCATCCCGCAAATCTCCAAACTGAGATTCCTGCGGTTTCTCCTTTTGCCTCTTTACCTGTTACGCATCTCTGTTCATGAGCACATCTATTCCTGTTATGCTCCCTGGTGGATACCCTGCCTGGCCCGCTAGACTACTCCAGACCCATTGTTCAGCTTTCATTTCTTAATTCTTTCATTGCTTTTTTATTCTCTAATCCCCATTGTGCAGAACCGAATGTAGCTCTCGATGTTTGCACAGCTGACGGAGGGAATTAGAGATAGAAAAAGGCAGTGTATTTACAGCATATAGCGTTACATAATCACAGTCAGTGGACTTCAAAGTAATCATTGCGCGCATCTCTTTGAGTTGTGACGAGACACTGTATTTAAGTGTGAGTCTTTCTTCGAGTCAGTGGTTGCACCTGGTGATTATCTGCATTAAACTGGTTCATCCAACAATTGAGTGACATCCAAGTGTTTACATATTTCTATGCCTGTGCTCCCCATACAATATCTCCGTCAGTTCTCCTTTGTCATTATCTTCGTTAGACAGGCCAGCATTTGTTACCCATCCCTAATTGCCCATGAACTGAGCTCGGCCATTTCAGAGGACAGTTAAGAGTCAACCACATTGCTGCGGGTCTGGAGTCACATGTAGGCCAGACCGGATAAGGACGGCAGATTTCCTTCCCTGAAGGACATTAGTGACCCAGATGGGTTTTTACAACAATTGATAATAGTTCCATGGTCACCGTTACTGAGGCTACCTTTTGAATCCAGATATTTTTAATTAAAAATAAAGTGAATTTATTAGTTAATTGAATTTCAAATCCTCGAACCTGCGTCCCCAGGGTACGAGCTGGCCCTCTGGATTACAAACACAGGGATATTACGACCATATCACCATTCTTCGGTCCACCAGTCCCGTTTACTGGCGCCGTGCCCCTCCGCCGGCAGCGGGATTCTCCGTCCCGGCAGCTGGCCAATGGGGTTTCCCATTGTGGGCACGCCATTGGGAATAGCGTGGGAGGGGTCTTTGATGATGCTGCCCGCTTTCCCCAGGCAGCGGGAGGTGTAGACGGAGTCAGTGGATGGGAGGCGGATTTGGGTGATGGACTGGGCGGTGTTCACGACTCTCTGTAGTTTCTTGTGGTCCTGGGCCGAGCAGTTGCCATACCAGGCTGTGATGCAGCCCGATAGGATGCTTTCTAGGTGCATCTGTAAAAGTTGGTAAGAGTCAATGTGGATGTGCCAAATTTCCTTCGTTTCCTGGGGATGTTTGGGTGCTTTCTTGGTCGTAGCATCGACGTGTGTGGACCAGGCCAGCTGCCACCTTCCCCGGCACAATCTGCTGACACACCATTCAACGATGGTCTCGGTCCCGGCGCCGCCTCGTCACAGCTGCCGCACAAACACTTTTCACGTCCGACACCCGTAAAATGCAGTGGGCAACAAAGAATTGACAAAGATCGGCGTGGAAAATTTGTTGTTACAAAATGCCGAGGGGGGGCACGCTGCTGGTTTGGATGCCCGCTCCCCTTCTGCAAGGTGGGATACTCGCACGAGACGCCGTAATGCCAACACAACTTCATCACACCCTGCTTTATAGTTCACATGGGCAGGTGGGGGGGGGGGCGGTTTTTGGGGGGAGGGGGGGTGAATGCGCAGTGCAGGACTCCCAATTTACCAACGCCAATTCCAGCCCCAGGCATCAGGACAAACTTGACGTTCGATCCGTAAACACTGGAATATCCAATGGCGGGAGAGGTGACGAGTACGGCTCCAATCAGTGTGCACACAGAGGGAGTGCGCAAGGAGCTAACTGGGCACTGGGCAATAAATGCCAGCCTTGCCAGCGATGCCCAGAATGAATAATTAAAATAAAACACAATAATCTGGCTTCATTATTTTGCTTTCCGCTAGCGAAAGAGTGAGGCACGTGGGAGATTAAAAAAAACTAACTCACAAATCCAATTATTTTGTAAGTGACTGTCACAAGGTTCATTGATTGCAATTTAGCCAGTAAATTAGGCGCGATTGAACAACTTCAATGCATATCGAAGTGCTGCCTCCACTTTGGCAGGGATTCACAGAATACCTTTTCCACAGAAAAGAACATTTCAAGGCCGCATTTTTAATTGAAAAGAGGAAAGCATTGTACAAACAAACAGAAGCCACATCTGTCGTCACCTCATCGATGAATGCACTCCTGCACTCCTTCTTTGTGAAAGCCAGATAGCTTCACCCCCCCACCCCCCCCCCCCCCCCCTCCCCGCCCCTCCCGAATCTATTCTAATTTTCTCTCGTCTCTGCCTTTCTGGAGCCCAGTCCCACGGGTGCCTCTCACTCTCTTATGCAGCCCTTTCAGCCCAACCCAACGAGTTTACTTCTCTCGTGAATCTGTGGGATTCGCTAGCCCAGAGTGCGGTGGATGTCGAGACGTTAAGTAAATTTAAGGAGGAGATAGACAGCTTTTTAATTAGTGATGGGCTGGAGGTGGAGAACGGGCGGGCGAGTGCAGTTGAGGCCAGGATGAGATGGGCAGCACAGTGGCACAGTGGTTAGCACGGCTGCCTTACAGCTCCAGGGACCCGAGTTCAATTCCCACCGCGGCTGACTGTCTGTGCGGAGTCTGCACGTTCTCCCCGTGTCTGCGTGGGTTTCCTCCGGGTCCGGTTCCCTCCCACAGTCCAAAGGTGTGCTTGTTGGGTGGATTGGCCATGATCAATTGCCGCTTAGCGTCCAAAAGGCTAGGTGGGATTACGGGGATAGGGCGGGGGATTGGGTCCAGGTCTGGTGCTCTTTCAGTGGGACAGTGTGGACTTGATGGGCCGAAATGTCTCCTTCTGCATTGTAGAGGTTCTATGAGATCAACCATGGCTGTATTGAATGGCAGAGCACGCTGGGGGGGGGGTTGAATTTCGAACCCGAACAGGCGCCGGAGTGTGGCGACTAGGGGATTTTCACAGTAACTTTTTTTTAATGTAAATTTACAGTACCCAATTATTTATTTATTTTTTTCCAATGAAGAGGCAGTTTAGCGTGGCCAATCCACCCACCCGGCACATCTTTGGGTTGTGGGGGCGAAACCCACGCAGACACGGGGAGAATGTGCAAACTCCTCACGGACAAGGACCCAGGGCCGGGATTGTGACAAGGGGCTGGTTTAGCACAGTGGGCTAAACAGCTGGCTTGTAATGCAGAACAAGCCCAGCAGCGCAGGTTCAATTCCCGTACCGGCCTCCCCGGACAGGCGCCGGAATGTGGCGACTAGGGGCTTCTCACAGTAACTTCATTGAAGCCTACTCGTGACAATAATAATAATAATTATTACAATAATAAAGATTCTTAATATGTCAGCGTCTGCTTTTGAAACGGCAGCGCAATGTTGCCTGGTTCCTAGTGATCGTCATGGCTATGTGTCAGTCGTTGACAATCTGTAAATTCAGATCTTGGCAGCTACAAGGGAATCATTAAAGAGGCTGTTTTTAATCTCAAAAGACCAAAAACGTGTAAAGCACTCGCTGCTACACAGGCAGCAATCACGTACGATCAGGTGAAACGAGCTTCATATTTAGGTGGCCACAGCAACCCTGTGTCGATTCAAGAGTTTCCCGGGAGCTGGGAGAACAACGGACACAGTTATTATTCCAGTTGAATGTACTTTAAGTAGCTCTTTCCCCGGAACCGACATCTGTCTCTATCTCCAGTTGCGACAGTCATTCGATTTAAGACTTAATAGAATATAATATGGTCGCCAATGCCGCCTTAGGGCATGGAGAGAGAGAGAGACATAATGGTTCTGGCCTTTACGGATTCCCTGCTTTCGATTCGAACAGGCACCTGAGTGGGAATCGTGCGCGTGCCTTACACAGTGACCCGGGTTAATTGCTGGGCCCGGGCTACACGTGGATTGAGTGCGTCAAAAGGTTTTGGGTTGGGCAGCACGGTGGCCTAGTGGTTAGCACAGCTGCCTCATGGCGCTGAGGTCCCAGGTTCGATCCCGGCTCTGGGTCACTGTCCGTGTGGAGTTTGCACATTCTCCCCGTGTCTGCGTGGGTTTCGCCCACACAACCCAAAAATGTGCAGGGTAGGTGAATTGGCCACGCTAAATTGCCCCTTAATTGGAAAAAATAATTGGGTACTCTAAATTTAGAAAAGGAAAAAAAAAGGTTTCAGGTCACCGGGCCAGTCGAGAAAAATCAGCGTGAAGCAAAACAGTGACAGTCCTCACAATAAAGAAATGAAAGGCAGCAGGGTGGCACAGTGGTTAGCACTGCTAACCCACGGCGCCGAGGTCCCAGGTTCAATCCCGGCCCCGGGTCACTGTCCGTGTGGAGTTTGCACATTCTCCCCGTGTCGGCTTGGGTTTCCCCCCCACAACCCAAAAATGTGTAGGGTAGGTGGATTGGCCGCGCTAAAATTGTTCCTTAATTAGAACTTGTTTTTTAAATAAAAAAAGAAAGACTTGCATTTATATTGCACCTTCCATGACCCAGAACAGCCCAAAGAGATTTACAAAGAATAAAGTACTTTTTGGAGTGTAGTCACTGTTGTAATGGAGGAAACACGGCAACCAATTTACATATGAACATATGAGTTAGAAGCAGGAGTAGGCCACTCGGCCCCTCAAACCTGTTCCTCCATTCAATAAGATCATGGATATTCTGCTTGTAACTTGAGCCCTGCCCCCAATAACCATTCTCCCCCCTTTGCTTCTGAAGAATCTATCTGCCTCTTTTTCAAAGGTATTCACAGACTCTTCCTCATCAGGGCGATCTCCCCAGCACTTCTTTGAACATGGGATCTTGAGTAAGTACTACGGGGTGCCATGGTCTAGCATGCAGTCCAAAAGACAGAGCAGTCGATAGAACAGCACTCCCTCGGTATTGAGCTGCAAGGGTTCCCCAAGATTTTCCACTCGACTCTCAGACTAAAAGACGAAAAGCTTTTAAAAAATAATCTGTATTGTCACAAGTCTTTATTGTCAATGCAATGAAGTTACTGCGAAAATCCCCACGTTGCCATATTCCAGCACCTGTTCAGGTACACAGAGGGAGAATTCAGAATGTCCAATTCACCTAACAAGCACGGGCGAGAATCGTAAAGGCTGCCGTGGGACAGGCTGTGACCCACGGCAGCCTTCACGCCCACTTCCAGGGCCAATGACGTCGACCGCGCATGCGCAGTTGCCATCTGTTCCCTCAGCCGCCCCGCAAGATGTGGCGGCTTGATCTTGCGGGGCGGCGGAGGGAAAAGAGTGCGTCCGTGGTACTGCCGTCCCAATCGGGCCCCCAGATGCCCCAAACGGGCATCTGGCGCCCGTTTCACGACGGCAGCGAGCAGGTGTGTTTGCTGCCGTGTTGAAACGGGCGTGAAGGCCCGGCCGCTCGGCCCATCGGCCTCGGAGAATCGCCGCTCGTGGTAAAAAATGGCGAGCGGCGATTCGTGGCGTGGGTAGGGTGTGAATGGGGGGAGAATAGCGGGAGGGCATGAAAAATGTCAGGAGGCCCCCCCGCTATTCTCCCACCCGGCGTGGGGGGCGGAGAATCGCGCCCCACATTTTTCGGGACTTGTGGGAGGAAACCGGAGCACCCGGAGGAAGCCCACGCAGACACAGGGAGGACGTGCAGACTCCACACAGACAGTGACCCAAGCCGGGAATCGCACCTGGGACCCTGGCGCTGTGAAGCAACAGTGCTAACCACAAACGGTACAGCTCAATGTTCTCAGATTAAAGAAACTGAAGCCCCCAACGTGGGGCTCAAACCCACGACCCTGGGATTAAGAGTCCCATGCTCTACCGACCGAGCTAGCTGGGCTGCTACGAACGTAATCATAGCCAACACCCATATTAACGTAGCCGATACCCCACAGTATTCTGGAGAATGGTCTAAAGAACCAGTCACCATTCTTATGACAACGCTGTACCTTCACTACGAACCCCATCATTGCTCAAATTCCCCTGATTAGCCGGGGCTAATTTATCCTATCGTGCTTTTTATTCTCTTCATTGACATCAGGGTAACTTCCGGCACCCCCCCCCCCCCCCCCCCGCCGCCCCCCCCCCCCCCCCCCCCCCCCCCCCCCCCCCCGCCTAGCTGCGTCGATCCATTTATGAAACGTCTAAAAATATCTGCTCTAATTAATAAAAAATTAATAATTTGTTTTGCCAATATCCTTGTTCACCTCCCTGGAGACTTCAAGCCACAATGGAGCATAATGGAGCATTAAATTGCCGGCGACGGCATCTCCTTAAACACATGATAATCACAAAGTATTTAATTACTTGGGAGGCAGGCACAAAGCTGCAGTTATAAGGCGACTGGTTACCCGTCCTAGCCACAAGCATTCAGCAAGCGTCGGGGCAGAGTCTCCATAGAAGTTGGGGGTGTGGGGGGGGGGGGGGTGACGCGAGGCGGGGGAGCTGACAATTTACAGGTTGGCAGCCGTCATGGGGACTGGCCAGCATTTACCTGCCTCCAGGCAATTTATAGGAGGTTATTTGGGTGTGGGGGGGGGGGGGGGGGGGGGGGGGGAGTTGGTGATGGCTGCCCATTCATCCTCAGGTGGTGGGCAGCCATTTAAATCAACTCTCCCTGTGCCGAATGGAGATTTCCAGGCGCCGTGTGTGGCCCATAATAATAATAATCTTTATTGTCACGAGTCGGCTCACATTAACACTGCAACGAAGTGACTGTGAAAACCCCCTCGTCGCCACATTCCGGCGCCTGTTCGGGTACACGGAGGGAGAATTCAGACTGTCCAATTCACCTCACAAGCACGTCTCTGGGGACTTGTGGGAGGAAACCGGAGCGCCCGGTGGAAACCCACGCAGACAAGGGGAGAACGTGCAGACTCCGCGCAGAGAGTGACCCGAGCCGGGAATCGAACCTGGCACCCTTGAGCTGCGAAGCAACAGTGCTCACCACTGTGCTACCGTGCAGCAGTTGCTGTTACTGCAGACCCTTTGGAGGGGTTTCCTCTCCAGTCAGGCACTTGTGGCTGTTTTTAAATTTGGGACCTTTTTAACGTTTCTTCAGAAGGCACCTCCATCTTGAGGAACCCTCCCTCTCTCTCTCTCTCCCTCCCTCCCACATTGGCAGCACTCACCTCTAACAGGGGGGGGCGAACAATCTGTCACAGCTGGAGCACCTTCTGTTGGCCTCTGGAACTCAGGGTCATCCATTGGACGGTGGGTGCATACTCTGGCCACCGATTGGACAGCAGCAAGAGCTCACCCTGGACACTGATCTGACCACTGATTGGATGTCAGGTACATAATCTGGCCACTAATTGGATGGCCGGTGAAGGGGCGGCATGGTGGCGCAGTGCATACCCTGGCTACTGATTAGATGTCAGTTGCATACCTGGCTGCTGATTGGATGTCAAGTACATATCCTGGCTACCGATTGGACAGCAAGCACATATCCTGGCCACTGATTAGCCGTCAGCTATATGCCCTGGCTACTGATTGGACAGTGAGTGCCACTATTTGCCAGGTAATGCACGGCTGTTTTATTTTGTTCCCTCATTGATTTCATAAGGGCAGCACTGGCAAGGCCTATCCTTGTTGCCTATCCTTAATTGCCCTTGAGCTGAGTGTCTCGCTCAGCGATTTCAGAGGGCATTTAAGAGTCAACCACATCGCTGTGGATCTGGAGTCACATGTAGGCCAGACCGGGTAAGGACGGCAGATTTCCTTCCCTAAAGGGGACATTAGTAAACCAGATGAGTTTTTACAACAATCAACAGCAGTCTCATGGTCCTCATTGCTGAGACTAACTTTGGATTCCCTATTTTAGTAATTCAATATAAAAATCCATTAGCTGCCATGGTGGGATTTGAACCCACATCCCCAGAGCGTTAGTCTGTGCCTGTTGATTATTAGTCCAGTGACGTTACGACTAAACCACCATCTCCCACAGGCGACTTCCTCTCAAGGTGGAGACAATACACAAAGCTACAAATCTTTGACACCCTCCAAAGCCTGTGTCTATCCTGACAGATCTGGGAACAGACCCTGAGGATAACAGTTAACAAACTCCAACACCTTATCAGAGAGCTGTCTCAACTCAACATCATTTTTAAAAACAGAATTGTTGGTGGCATCTTCCCTGATATTTCACCTTGTTACTTCGTCCCAGATACGACAGCTTTTTAAATCTCCTGTCAGTGTTTATTAAGTTGCCTGTATTGCGTGCGTTCTGCTTCCAGTTAAAGTCCACAACTGTATTTAATGGTTCACGGCTCCTGCTGCTCAGCTGTTTATATGTCAACCTTTAACACAGCGCAATAAAAACGCGCCATTGTAATAATCTGAAATCTCGCTCATCTGCCGGGGATCGAAAGCTTCTCCCTCCCCAAGATTTTACTAAATGCTACAAAGGAACATTAGGGAGCAGGAGGAGGCCATTCGGAACTTCGAGCCCTGCTCCACCATTCACTTTAAAAAAAATAAATTTAGAGTACCCAATTCATTTTTTTTTCCAATTAAGGGGCAACTTAGCGTGGCCCATCCACCTACCTTGCACATCTTTGGGTTATGGGGGCGAAACCCACGCAAACACAGGGAGAATGTGTCCACACGGCCAGTGACCCAGAGCAGGATCAAACCTGGGACCTCGGGCACCGTGAGGCAGCAGGGCTAACCCACTGCACCACCGTGCTGGCCCTCTCTCCGCCATTCACTGCGATGATGGTCGATCCTCGATCCCAACGCCATATTCCCGCTTTCTCTCCATACACCAGTAGTGCCATTAAAATCTAAAAAGGTTATCCATCTCTTTCTCGGATATATACACCTCCCCAGCCTTCTGTGGTAGAGAATTCCACTGGTTCACCACCCCCCTGAGTGAAGAATTTCTCCTCACCTCAGTCCTAAATGGTCTCCTCCACATCCTGAGATCGTGACTCCTTGTTCTAGATTTCCCAACCAGGGAAACATCCTTCCTGCATCTGGTGTGTCCATCCCTGTTCGAATTTTACACCTTCCAATCAGATCTCCTCTCATCCTCCTAAACTCTAGTGAAGACCGGTGCTATGTCTTTTCGTCCGACGTCACTTCGTCCAACGACACTTCGTCCACGTCTTTTGGTCCAACGTCTTTTTGTCCGCCCGTCTTTTGGTCCAACGTCTTTTTGTCCGATGACTTTTTTCGTGAAAGACTTTTTGTGACTTGTTACGTTTTTTTGTCGGATGATTTTTTTTGTAAAAGACTTTTTGTAACTTGCTTAGTAGCACTCCACTCCACTCCACTCCACTCCCCACATTAACTTTTTGTAAATAGAAATCTTCTCTAATGCACATAGCAAGGTATAATATGCAATAAAGGATTTTTATTACCGGTCTCTTTCTTAATTCGGGAATTTTAAGTAATTAATAAACTTCTAGATTTTTTAACTGCATTTTTAGATTTTTTAAACTGCATTTTTCAACTTGCATTTTATCAATTACTTGCATTTTAGCAATTAAATTCACTTGCTGTATTGTACTTGCATTTTATCAATTAAATGGTTTTATACGGAGTTAATTTGTAATTGGATAATTGGACGAAGTGACGTTGGACCAAAAGACGGGTGGACAAAAAGACGTTGGACCAAAAGACGTGGACGAAGTGTCGTTGGACGAAGTGACGTCGGACGAAAAGACGCAACACGGTGAAGACCAGCCCAGTCGACCCAGTCTCTCATAGAACATAAATCATGGGCGGAATTCTCCGCCACCCGGAATCGGCGGGGGTGGGAATCGCGCCGCGCTGGTCGGCGGGCCCCCCGCGGCGATTCTCCGGCCCGCGATGGGCCGAAGTCCCACCGCTGACAGGCCTCTCCCACCGGCGTGGATTAAACCACCTCTGGTGCTGGCGGGATTGGCAGCGCGGGCGGGCTCCAGGGTCCTGGGGGGGGGGGGGGGGGGCGCGGGGCGATCAGACCCCAGGCGGGTGCCCCCACGGTGGCCTGGCCCGCGATCGGTACCCACTGATCGGCGGGCGGGCCTGTGCCGTGGGGGCACTTTTTTTCTCCCGCCCCGCCATGGCCTTCACCATGGTGGGGACGGAACAGACCCCCTCCCCTGCGCATGCGCCGGTATGACGTCAGCAGCAGCTGACGCACCGGAGCATGTGCGGACTTCCGCCGGCCGGCGAAGGCCTTTCGGCCCCGGCTGGCGGGGCGACAAAGGCAGCTCGCGCCGGCCGGCGGAGCGGGAACCATTACGTCTCGGGCCTAGCCCCTAAAGGTGCGGAGAATTCCACACCTTTGGGGAGGCCCGACGCCGGAGTGGTTCACGCCACTCCATCCCGCTGGGACCCCCCGCCCGCTGGGTAGGGGAGAATCCCAGCCCATAGGATTTACAATGCAGAAGGAGTCCTCATAGGACAGTTCCACCAAGCCTGATATTGGCCTTGTGAATCTCCACTGCACTCCCTCCTGTCCCGACCTGATCTCTACTTCAACTCCATTTGTCCAATTTTCCTCCACTACCCTTCCAGCAGCAACAACTTACATTTCTGCAGCACCTTTACCCTAATGAACTATCCCAAGTTTCTTCACAGGAGCATTATAAACTCAAATATGGCACCGAGACACACAAGGAGACACTGGGGTAAAATATCCAGTCCTGCCCACAGCAGATATCGTCCAGGATGACGGGGCCAACAAAAGGTCCGTTGGGCGAGAATTTCTGGTCTCGGAGCGAGCGAGCAGATGAGACCTGAAGTGTTGGTTAGTGTAGACTTGAGAGATGAACAGACACTTCCAACACTGATGAAGGTTCAACTCAATTTTATTAACTATTTCTAACTAACTAACACACGATGACTGTGGGTCTAAATGATGCTAACTTAAACTAGAGACCTAAGGGGCCTCACGGTAGCATGGTGGTTAGCATAAATGCTTCACAGCTCCAGGGTCCCAGGTTCGATTCCCGGCTGGGTCACTGTCTGTGTGGAGTCTGCACGTCCTCCCCGTGTGCGCGTGGGTTTCCTCCGGGTGCTCCGGTTTCCTCCCACAGTCCAAAGATGTGCGGGTTAGGTGGATTGGCCATGCTAAATTGCCCATAGTGTAAGGTTAATGGGGGGATTGTTGGGATACGGGTTACGTGGGTTTAAGTGGGGTGATCATTGTTTGGCACAACATCGAGGGCCGAAGGGCCTGTTCTGTGCTGTACTGTTCTATGTTCTATGTTCTATAAGCCTTGTCCGAGCCAGTTGATTCTCTCAGCACGTGGTGGGAGTCTGTGCTGGGCTGGATGAGTTCTTGTTACACTGAGAGGCAGCACCCAGAATGAACGGGAACCGTGGTGCCCTCTGCCTTTATAGTGTGTGTGTTCTAACTGGTGATTGGCTGCGGTGTTTGTACATGTTGATTGGTCCCTGTGTGTGTCCATCAGTGTGTGTCTGCACTATGATATACTGGTGTATATTATGACAAGACCTGGAAAATTTCTCCCACTATCATGTCAGATGATCAAACGCTTGGTGAAAGTGGTGTCTGGGGGCAGCACGGTGGCGCAGTGGATATCACTGCTGCCTCACGGCGCCGAGGTCCCAGGTTCAATCCCGGCTCTGGGTCACTGTCCGTGTGGAGTTTCCACATTCTCCCTATGTTTGCGTGGGTTTAGCCCCCACAACCCAAAGATGTTCAGGCTAGGTGGATTGGCCATGCTAAAATTGCCCCTTAATTGGAAACAAATGAATTGGGTACTCTTTAAAAAAAAAACTGGGATGCACTATATGGCTAGAATCAGAGGATCACAGAGACCTGGGTAAATTGTGGGACTGGAGGAGATTACAGAGATGGGGAGAGATGAGATCACGGATGGACTTTCGAATAAGGATGTTGCTCGATCGGGGCCAATGTAGGTCAGCGAGCACGTGGGTGATAGGGGATAGAGGGCACAGGCAGCAGAGTTTGAAGTTCACAGAGAATAGAACATGGGAAACGGCCCAAAAAACCCACCCATCTCAGCCATGAACATTCCAATTGAGCCCAATATCCATGGCCTGTGGGGGGGGTTTCAGTTCCAAGTTTCTACCAGGCTGCGTGTGAAAATCAGAGTTTCTCGATTGCAATGCGAATGACCCAACCATGAATTTTTAAATGAAGTCCCTTCGCACTGTTGCTTCACAGCGCCAGGGTCCCAGGTTCGATTCCCGGCTCGGGTCACTGTCTGTGCGGAGTTTGCACGTTCTCCCTGTGTCTGAGTGGGTTTCCTCCGGGTGCTCCGGTTTCCTCCCACAAGTCCCAAAAGACCTGCTGTTAGATAATTTGGACATTCGGAATTCTCCCTCTGTGTACCCGAACAGGCGACTAGGGGCTTTTCACAGTAACTTCATTGCAGTGTTAATGTAAGCCTACTTGTGACACTAATAAAAAATTATTATTATTTTTGATTTACCTCAGCCGAGGAAATAGTTTTTCCAAACCGTTCCAAATCATTTCAACATCTTAATCATCTCAATCAGCTGGCCCAACGAGCAACGACACTCTCAAAAAGCCCCGCCAAATCCATCATACTTACGTGCGTCCCAGGAAGTGCTTCAGGGGTCCTCGCAGGTGTGTGCTCAGCAGATGAAAGATGGAAGCTGCAATCGCTAGGCAACCGTTGATGGATGGCGTGCCCCTCCACTGGACCAGGAGGCAGACTTTCCTCAGGAGCTTCAGGTGATGGATTGGGATTGGTGCCTTCCACAAGTTCACTCTGCGGTCGAGGCAAAAAGTTGAATGCAAAATGGTCAAAATTCTGAAACCCCTTCCCTCCTCTTGACAAGGTCATCAAGAAAGCATACGGAATTGGACGGGGCATCGAGTATAAATACTGGAAAGTCATGCTACAGTTGTACAGAACCTTGGTAAGGCCGCACTTGGAATATTGGGCTGTGGTGAACGGTATTAATAACTGCTGTAAACGGTACCTGACCGTTAATACCTTGCCCCTTTAAGATGCTTGGAACCCTGGGGAACTCCGCCTCTGGCTACGCCCCCAGGAAACGGTATAAAGGATAAGGCTCCATGCGGTGAGCACACTTCTCTCGGATGCTGTTCAGTTCTCTGTACATTAAAGCCTTTTGATTACCGACCTCGCTCTTGCGTCGTAATTGAGGGTCCCTGATGCGCACAACACTGGTCGCCACACTACCAGAAAGGATGTGGAGGCTTTGGAGAGGGTGCAGAGGAGGTATACCAAGATATTGCCTGGTCTGGAGGGTGTTAGCCATGTGGAGAGGCTGAATAGCAACCAAGATGGTGAAAATAACATGGATTTTTAGCTCAAACCCTGACGTCGAGGTTTTAAAATGGCTGAGTGGCTTCAAAGGGCAGTTTTTAAAAATAAATTTAGAGTGCCCAATTATTTTCTTTCCAATTAAGGGGCAATTTAGCATAGCCAACCTACCTAGCCTGCACATCTTTGGGTTGTGGGGGTGAGACCCACGCAGACACAGGGGAGAATGTGCAAACTCCACATTGACAGTGACCGGGGCCGGGATCGAACCTGGGTTCCTCAGCGCTGTGAGGCAGCAGTGCTAGCCACTGAGCCGCCGTGCCGCCCTCGAAGGACAGTTAAGAGTAAGCCATGTTAGTGTGGCCTTTGGAGCAGTGTCTAGGCCAGACCCAGGTAAGGATGGTAGGTTTCCCCGTAGCTGGAGCCTCGCCAATATTAGTGGTGCCTTTTCCATATTGTTATCACCTTCTGAAGGACGTTAGTGAACCGGTTGGGTTTTCATGACAACCAAACAGCCATTTAACTTTGCATGATTGGTATTGGGAATCTGGAACCTTCCCCCACAGTAGCAGGGAACAAATTGAAAATCACGAAACCGCCATTGACGTATTTTTGTTAGACTTAAATCTTAAGGGTTGCGGAAGCACGGTAGAATTGTGGCTAGCACAATTGCTTCACAGCTCCAGGATCCCAGGTTCGATTCCGGCTTGGGTCACTGTCTGTGCGGAGTCTGCACGTCCTCCCCGTGTGTGCGTGGGTTTCCTCCGGGTGCTCCGGTTTCCTCCCACAGTCCAAAGATGTGTGGGTTAGGTGGATTGGCCATGCTAAATTGCCCTTAGTGTCCAAAATTGCCCTTAGTGTTGGGTGGGGTTACTGGGTTATGGGATAGGGTGGAGGTGTTGACCTTGGGTAGGGTGTTCTTTCCAAGAGCCAGTGCAGACTCGATGGGCCGAATGGCCTCCTTCTGCACTGTAAATTCTATGAATTCTATGAAGCCAAGGCAAGATACGATTTATATTCATCAGCCACGATCCAATCAGATGGCGGCAGAACATACTGGAAGGGCTGAACGGTCTTGATACCATTTTCGAACACGTGTCAAGGCTTTGACAATCCTCCCACATCAATCGAATAAAAGCTCAGTCAGTACATTCAGCTCTTACCTGAAGGTTGGGCGAATGTGGTGTCGGAGTAGTTGCCCATTGCCGTGGCGATGCTGTGAATGACTGAGGCACTTCCTGTGTTGGGGTAAGGAGGTGAGTGTGCCCTCCCTCTTTGCTCAGCAGTGGTGAGGAGTCACTCCATGGCCCCAGATCCTGGGGGAGTCGCACCTGGTGAAAGGACACGTTAAAGGCCATCCTCCCACAATGCATTGCGAGCTCGTTGCCCTGCACCCGCAGCAAAGCCACAGTGTTGCTGTAGCAGTAAAAGTCCTCGTATTCCTTGGCGAAAACATTTATTCTGGGGGCGTTGGTGCGGGGGTAGATGGCGAAAAATGCCTCCCCCTCCTTGACACTCTTCAGGGCTGAGCCAATCAAGCGAAAGGCTTCGATACGCAGCCGGACATCGTGGTTTTTATCATTTTGACAGTAACCTGCGAAAATGAAGAAAGATTTAAATTCACACTCTGCTTTTTCACAACCATGGGCATCGCAAAGTGCTTCACAGCCACTGATGTACTTTTGAAGTGTTGGGAACTTCGTAGCCAATTGGCTTCCAGCAAACTTCAATATACAGCAATGGCCTCAATAATCTGTCTTACCTGTTGATTGGAGGACAAATGTTGACTGAGAATTTCCCTATTCTTCTTTAAATAGGGCCATTGCTCTTTTACACACACCCAAGAGGGCAGACACGAGGTTTGACATCTCAAGTGAAGGAACGCACCTCTGACAGTGGGGCGTACCCTCAGTACTGACCCTCTGACAGTGCAGCACTCCCTCAGTACTGACCCTCTGACTGTGCAGCACTCCCTCAGTACTGACCCTCTGACAGTGCAGCACTCCCTCAGTACTGACCCTCTGACAGTGCAGCACTCCCTCAGTACTGACCCTCTGACAGTGCTGCACTCCCTCAGTACTGACCCTCTGACAGTGCGGCGCTCCCTCAGTACTGACCCTCTGACAGTGCAGCACTCCCTCAGTACTGACCCTCTGACAGTGCGGCACTCCCTCAGTACTGACCCTCTGACAGTGCGGCACTCCCTCAGCACTGACCCTCTGACAGTGCGGCACTCCCTCAGTACTGACCCTCTGACAGTGCAGCACTCCCTCAGTACTGACCCTCTGACAGTGCGGCACTCCCTCAGTACTGACACTTTGACAGTGCAGCACTCCCTCAGTACTGACCCTCTGACAGTGCAGCACTCCCTCAGTACTGACCCTCTGACAGTGCAGCACTCCCTCAGTACTGACCCTCTGACAGTGCGGCACTCCCTCAGTACTGACCCTCTGACAGTGCAGCACTCCCTCAGTACTGACCCTCTGACAGTGCGGCACTCCCTCAGTACTGACCCTCTGACAGTGCAGCACTCCCTCAGTACTGACCCTCTGACAGTGCGGCGTTCCCTCAGTACTGACCCTCTGACAGTGCGGCACTCCCTCAGTACTGACCCTCTGACAGTGCAGCACTCCCTCAGTACTGACCCTCTGACAGTGCGGCACTCCCTCAGTACTGACCCTCTGACAGTGCGGCGCTCCCTCAGTACTGACCCTCTGACAGTGCAGCACTCCCTCAGTACTGACCCTCTGACAGTGCGGCATTCCCTCAGTACTGACCCTCTGACAGTGCGGCACTCCCTCAGTCCTGACCCTCTGACAGTGCAGCACTCCCTCAGTACTGACCCTCTGACAGTGCGGCACTCCCTCAGTACTGACCCTCTGACAGTGCAGCACTCCCTCAGTACTGACCCTCTGACTGTGCAGCACTCCCTCAGTACTGACCCTCTGACAGTGCGGCATTCCCTCAGTACTGACCCTCTGACTGTGCAGCACTCCCTCAGTACTGACCCTCTGACAGTGCGGCACTCCCTCAGTACTGACCCTCTGACAGTGCAGCACTCCCTCAGTACTGACCCTCTGACAGTGCGGCATTCCCTCAGTACTGACCCTCTGACAGTGCGGCACTCCCTCAGTACTGACCCTCTGACAGTGCAGCACTCCCTCAGTACTGACCCTCTGACAGTGCGGCGCTCCCTCAGTACTGACCCTCTGACAGTGCGGCACTCCCTCAGTACTGACCCTCTGACAGTGCAGCGCTCCCTTAGTACTGACCCTCTGACAGTGCGGCACTCCCTCAGTACTGACCCTCTGACAGTGCGGCACTCCCTCAGTACTGACCCTCTGACAGTGCAGCACTCCCTCAGTACTGACCCTCTGATAGTGCAGCACTCCCTCAGTACTGACACTTTGACAGTGCAGCACTCCCTCAGCGCTGACCCTCTGATAGTGCAGCACTCCCTCAGTACTGACCCTCTGACAGTGCAGCACTCCTTCAGTACTGACCCTCTGACTGTGCAGCACTCCCTCAGTACTGACCCTCTGACAGTGCAGCACTCCCTCAGCACTGACCCTCTGACAGTGCGGCGTACCCTCAGTACTGACACTGACAGTGCAGCACTCCCTCAGTGCTGACCCTCTGACAGTGCGGCACTCCTTCAGTACTGACCCTCTGACAGTGCAGCACTCCCTCAGTACTGACCCTCTGACAGTGCGGCACTCCCTTAGTACTGACCCTCTGACAGTGCGGCACTCCCTCAGTACTGACCCTCTGACAGTGCAGCACTCCCTCAGTACTGACCCTCTGACAGTGCGGCACTCCCTCAGTACTGACCCTCTGACAGTGCAGCACTCCCTCAGTGCTGACCCTCTGACAGTGCGGCACTCCCTCAGTACTGACCCTCTGACAGTGCGGCACTCCCTCGGTACTGACCCTCTGACAGTGCGGCACTCCCTCAGTACTGACCCTCTGACAGTGCAGCACTCCCTCAGTACTGACCCTCTGACAGTGCGGCACTCCCTCAGTACTCATCCACTGAAAGTGCAGCACTCCCTCAGTACTGACCCTCTGACAGTGCAGCACTCCCTCAGTACTGACCCTCTGACAGTGCAGCACTCCCTCAGTGCTGACCCTCTGATAGTGCAGCACTCCTTCAGTATTGACCGTCTGACAGTGCGGCACTCCCTCAGTACTGACCCTCTGACAGTGCGGCACTCCCTTAGTACTGACCCTCTTTCAGTGCAGCACTCCCTCAGTACTGACCCTCTGACAGTGCAGCACTCCGTTAGTACTGACCCTCTGGGCAGCACGTGGAAAAGTGGTTAGCATTGCTGCCTCACGGCGCTGAGATCCCAGGTTCGATCCCGGCTCTGGGTCACTGTTCGTGTGGAGTTTGCACATTCTCCCCGTGTTAGCGTGGGTTTCATCCCCACAACCCAAAGATGTGCAGGGTAAGTGGAGTGGCCACGCTAAATTGCCTCTTAATTAGAAAAAATGAATTAGGTACTCTAATTTTACTTTTTAAAAAGTACTGACCCTCTGACAGTGCAGCACTCCCTCAGTACTGACCCTCTGACAGTGCAACACTCCCTCAGTACTGACCCTCTGACAGTGCAGCACTCCCTCAGTACTGACCCTCTGACAGTGCGGCATTCCCTCAGTACTGACCCTCTGACAGTGCGGCACTCCCTCAGTCCTGACCCTCTGACAGTGCAGCACTCCCTCAGTACTGACCCTCTGACAGTGCGGCACTCCCTCAGTACTGACCCTCTGACAGTGCAGCACTCCCTCAGTACTGACCCTCTGACTGTGCAGCACTCCCTCAGTACTGACCCTCTGACAGTGCGGCATTCCCTCAGTACTGACCCTCTGACTGTGCAGCACTCCCTCAGTACTGACCCTCTGACAGTGCGGCACTCCCTCAGTACTGACCCTCTGACAGTGCAGCACTCCCTCAGTACTGACCCTCTGACAGTGCGGCATTCCCTCAGTACTGACCCTCTGACAGTGCGGCACTCCCTCAGTACTGACCCTCTGACAGTGCAGCACTCCCTCAGTACTGACCCTCTGACAGTGCGGCGCTCCCTCAGTACTGACCCTCTGACAGTGCGGCACTCCCTCAGTACTGACCCTCTGACAGTGCAGCGCTCCCTTAGTACTGACCCTCTGACAGTGCGGCACTCCCTCAGTACTGACCCTCTGACAGTGCGGCACTCCCTCAGTACTGACCCTCTGACAGTGCAGCACTCCCTCAGTACTGACCCTCTGATAGTGCAGCACTCCCTCAGTACTGACACTTTGACAGTGCAGCACTCCCTCAGCGCTGACCCTCTGATAGTGCAGCACTCCCTCAGTACTGACCCTCTGACAGTGCAGCACTCCTTC
Source organism: Scyliorhinus canicula (assembly GCF_902713615.1). NCBI lineage: Eukaryota > Metazoa > Chordata > Chondrichthyes > Carcharhiniformes > Scyliorhinidae > Scyliorhinus > Scyliorhinus canicula. The sequence continues at coordinate 7,518,071 of NC_052169.1, read as the reverse complement.
AGTACTGACCCTCTGACTGTGCAGCACTCCCTCAGTACTGACCCTCTGACAGTGCAGCACTCCCTCAGCACTGACCCTCTGACAGTGCGGCGTACCCTCAGTACTGACACTGACAGTGCAGCACTCCCTCAGTGCTGACCCTCTGACAGTGCGGCACTCCTTCAGTACTGACCCTCTGACAGTGCAGCACTCCCTCAGTACTGACCCTCTGACAGTGCGGCACTCCCTTAGTACTGACCCTCTGACAGTGCGGCACTCCCTCAGTACTGACCCTCTGACAGTGCAGCACTCCCTCAGTACTGACCCTCTGACAGTGCGGCACTCCCTCAGTACTGACCCTCTGACAGTGCAGCACTCCCTCAGTGCTGACCCTCTGACAGTGCGGCACTCCCTCAGTACTGACCCTCTGACAGTGCGGCACTCCCTCGGTACTGACCCTCTGACAGTGCGGCACTCCCTCAGTACTGACCCTCTGACAGTGCAGCACTCCCTCAGTACTGACCCTCTGACAGTGCGGCACTCCCTCAGTACTCATCCACTGAAAGTGCAGCACTCCCTCAGTACTGACCCTCTGACAGTGCAGCACTCCCTCAGTACTGACCCTCTGACAGTGCAGCACTCCCTCAGTGCTGACCCTCTGATAGTGCAGCACTCCTTCAGTATTGACCGTCTGACAGTGCGGCACTCCCTCAGTACTGACCCTCTGACAGTGCGGCACTCCCTTAGTACTGACCCTCTTTCAGTGCAGCACTCCCTCAGTACTGACCCTCTGACAGTGCAGCACTCCGTTAGTACTGACCCTCTGGGCAGCACGTGGAAAAGTGGTTAGCATTGCTGCCTCACGGCGCTGAGATCCCAGGTTCGATCCCGGCTCTGGGTCACTGTTCGTGTGGAGTTTGCACATTCTCCCCGTGTTAGCGTGGGTTTCATCCCCACAACCCAAAGATGTGCAGGGTAAGTGGAGTGGCCACGCTAAATTGCCTCTTAATTAGAAAAAATGAATTAGGTACTCTAATTTTACTTTTTAAAAAGTACTGACCCTCTGACAGTGCAGCACTCCCTCAGTACTGACCCTCTGACAGTGCAACACTCCCTCAGTACTGACCCTCTGACAGTGCGGAGCTCCCTCAGTACTGACCCTCTGACAGTGCAGCACTCCCTCAGTACTGACCCTCTGACAGTGCAGCGCTCCCTCAGTACTGACCCTCTGACAGTGCGGCACTCCCTGAGTACTGACCCTCTGACAGTGCAGCACTCCCTCTGTACTGACCCTCTGACAGTGTGGTGCTCCCTCAGTACTGACCCTCTGACAGTGCAGCACTCCCTCAGTACTGACCCTCTGACTGTGCAGCACTCCCTCAGTACTGACCCTCCGACACTGCAGCGCCCCCTCAGTACTGACCCTCTGACAGTGCAGCACTCCCTCAGTACTGACCCTCTGACAGTGCAGCACTCCCTCAGTACTGACCCTCTGACAGTGCAGCACTCCCTCAGTACTGACCCTCCGACACTGCAGCACTGCCTCAGTACTGACCCTCTGACAATGCAGCACTCCCTCAGTACTGACCCTCTGACAATGCAGCACTGCCTCAGTACTGACCCTCTGACAATGCAGCACTCCCTCAGTACTGACCCTCTGACAGTGCAGCACTCCCTCAGTACTGACCCTCTGGGCGGCACGGTGGCACAGTGGGTTAGCCCTGCGGCCTCACGGTGCCGAGGTCCCAGGTTCGATCCCGGCTCTGGGTCACTGTCCGTGTGGAGTTTGCACATTCTCCCCGTGTCTGTGTGGGTTTCGCCCCCACAACCCAAAGATGTGCAGGGTAGGTGGATTGGCCACGCTAAATTGCCCCGTAATTGGAAAAAAATTAATTGGGTAATCTAAATTTTTTTTTAAACAGAAGAAGAACCGACTAATCAATCTTATGAAACAGATCAAATCAATCCTGTGAAACGAACGCAGATTGAAAGAAGGGCGGGCATTCATACCGCGCAAATCATCAACTCGAGACATTGATGGCTTTTCGACCAATGAAATACTTCCGCCACTGGCGAAATTTATTAAACAGGATAGTCAACAGCAAGGACGCACATGGAGAAAGGTGATGTCCCGGTGAGGGGAACCTCAAACGCACGTCAAGCGAGCTGGGTCAAAGGTCAGATAAAGGAGAAATTTCCATCCACCCATGACCTCTTTAATGACATCCCTTGACTCAAATCATCGAAAACTATCCATTTTGAGCACCAACTCTCCTTTTTTTTTTAAATTTAGAATATCCAATTCATTTTTTCCAATTAAGGGGCAATTTAGCGTGGCCAATCCACCTAACCTGCACATCTTTGGGTTGTGGGGGTGAAACCCACGCAGACACAGGGAGAACGTGCAAACTCCTCACAGACAGTGACCCAGGGCCGGGATTCGAACCCGGGTCCTCAGCGCCGTGAGGCAGCAATGCTAACCACTGTGCCACCGTGCCGCCCAGCACCAACTCTCCTGACAGGTCAGTGGACATCTGCGTGGGTCGTCTCCAGTCCCGGGTGAAATCCACCACGTGGGTGCGTCTGCAGAAGGTCACCAGGCAGAGGTTCTAGTGCCTCAGGTGCAATCTTTAATGCACATGCCATAGATTCAGGCTGGGGAGTATCTACCAGGAGGAATTCACTTTTAAAAAAATAAATGTAGAGTACCCAATTCATTTTTTCCCAATTAAGGGGCAATTTAGCGTGGCCAATCCATCTAACCTGCACATCTTTGGGTTGTGGGGGGGCGAAACCCACGCAGACACGGGGAGAATGTGCAAACTCCACATAGGCAGTGACCCGCCCCCGGGGCCGGGGGGGTCCTCAGCGCTGTGAGGCAGAAGTGCTAACCACTGTGCCGCCCTACTACGAGGAATTCACAAGCTTTTAAAAATTCACATTCAAGCCGGTGTCATATGGCAAGGCGGCCTGTTAAAGCCTAACCCTCGGCCCGTGGGAAGGAGGTCCTTCTTCCCGGGCCACTGCAACCTTGGGAGGTGATGGGACCCCCATCGTGCAGTTAAATCCAGAGTTCCCGTTTTACTGCATTACAGGAACGAAAAGGTGTTGCAGCTTTTTCGGAATCGGGTCCGAGGGTATCATTCCCCTTCAACACTCAACATCTGCGTTTGCTGCGGCTTGATTTGAATTCTTAGCGTATTTTTCCGACCCGGAATATTTTTGATTTAACGATTTTACCTTTAGGAAGCCTGAAGACAAATTTTTTCTTGAGGACCGAGTGGATTTCGTTGACATTGGCCTGAGCAATGATATCGGTGCTTCCCGCGTTTGTGCTCAACAGGTCACCATCGTTGACCTGCAGCCGGACCCCCACTCCAGACCCTTCAAGGAGGGGGTTCTCCACCGTCAGTCTCAAGCTGTACTGCCCCACCTCGTTGAACTGCACGTTGACGATTTCAAACTCAAAGTCAAGCTCCTTGTCTTCGATTTTTAGCCGCGACCTGTGCATGTTTTTTGGCAAAGGTGTCCCCGGGAGTGCCGCCTCTCTCGGAGCCCACCCGCTCCCCCCCCCACCCCTTCCCCTCCCACCCACCCCCTCCCCACCGTCAGGCAAGTGGCTATGGCTGGATTGAAACGGCAGCTGCAATGGGGGAAGGAGGGTTTAAACGATACAGGATATGAGCGACGTTAAAGAAATAATTTTCCCAGGTCACAGATTTTGAACGGTTGCCAGCGATCCATTGTCTGACGGGCAACTGGAGGATCGACAACTCAGAACGGCGTCACATTACCTGTCCTCTGACTGCTGTGCGGCTCAGTTTCGAGTGAGATAATGAACAGGTACATTGTGTGAAACCCAAAAGGAACCCTTGTACTCCCAGCCCCTTTTGATGTGGGAGTGCGGTTCAGACAACCTGTTCAGTTTGTTGTTGTGAATCTAGGCAGCAACCGTCAGCCAATCATCGGGCTGCATAAAACAAACACAGCACACTTCAAAGTCAATGGATTATACATAATAACCCGGGTGCCAAGTTCTAGAGTTCTTTTAACTGCCAGAGGTAAGTTAAAAACACCTCGGGGGTGCAAACAGTGAAACATTCACTAATGTTTACTTCAAATGATTTTACCTCACCATTTATATTGCTCGCTTCAAAATAATAATAATTTAATAATAATAATCTTTATTGTCACAGATAGGCTTACACTGCAATGAATGGGCAGCACGGTGGCGCAGTGGTTAGCACTGCTGCGTCACGGCATCGAGGTCCCAGGTTCGATCCCGGGCCCGGGACACTGTTCGTGTGGAGTTTGCACATTCTCTCCGTGTTAGCGTGGGTTTCGTCCCCACAACCCAAAGATGTGCAGGGTAGGTGGATTGGCCACGCTAAATTGCCCCTTCATTGGAAAAAAAATGAATTGGGCACACTAAATTTATTTTTAAAAAACACTGCAGTGAAGTTACTGTGAAAAGCCCGTAGTTGCCACATTCCGGCACCTGTTCGGGTACACAGCTTCAGGGTCCCAGGTTCGATTCCCGGCTTGGGTCACTGTCTGTGCGGAGTCTGCACGTTCTCCCCGTGTCTGCGTGGGTTTCCTCCGGGCGCTCCGGTTTCCTCCCACAAGTCCCGGACGACGTGCTGTTAGGTGAATTGGACATTCTGAACTCTCCCTCTGTGGGCCCAAACAAGCGCCAGAGTGTGGCGACGAGGGGATTTTCCACAGTCACTTCATCGCAGTGTTAACATAAGCCTACTTGTGACAATAAAGATTATTTTAAAAGTTAGAGGCCGTGATGTTTAGGAAGGCAGTTACAGAGCTGAAGACCCGCCTGCCAAAAAAATAGAGCGACTTAAATGGTGGGCGCTGAAGAGGCCAGAATTGGAAGGATCCAGATATCTCAGAGGCCTGTAGGCCGGGAAGAGAGATGACCCAGAACGGGAGGTCAAGGCCACGGAAGGATTTGAGTTTTGGGTCGAAAAGATTAAAATCGCGATGCTGCCTGGAGCTAAATCACAGGGGCGGTGGGAGCACAGTCTCAGGATTAAGGAGGCCGATCATTTGAGGCTGAGGTGAGGAGCTATTTCCTCACTCAGAGGGTTGTGATTCTTTGGAATTCTCCACCCCAGAGGGTTGCGGGTGCTCCATCGTTAAGCACATTTAAGGCTGGGGACCGCCAGATATTTGGTCTCTCGGGGAATTAAGGGATTTGGGGAGTGGGTCGGAAAATGGAATTGAAACCCAGGATCAGCCATGATCATATTGAATAGCAGAGCAGGCTCGATGGGCTGTTTTGTTCACTCCTGCTCCTGCTCCTTATGATCTTATGAGCCAATGTGTATCAGCGAGAGCAGAGCGAAGATATTTACATATTACTTGTAGAAGGGGCTGTAGTGTGTGGATTAATTGCCCGTTTAAGGGTATTCATTTTATCTAGCTGCATGGCGACATTTTATAAGAAAGGCACTTGTTAAAGCATGCTGGGAATGCTTGACTATAGATTAACACTGCTTGTGAACGAAAATAAGTAGTTCAGGTAATGTAAACAAAATACTTAGTATTTTGGACTCGGCCTTATTATGATAATTAGCTGTTTTTCCGAAGGACAACAAAATATGTACTCGAATTGTTTCTAAAGCAAGGGCAAAACATTCATATTTCCTCCTGTGTAGGTTCCCAAGGTTTATCTCTTCAAAGTTGTTTATTTCATACTATAAATATAATGGTTTTCAAGTGTATAACTCAGAGTGCTGTGGAATGGCTATGCAGCCAGGCCAGTTGAAAGAACTCGCAATCTTAATAAAAGCAATGCGAGATTTGGCGTAATATTGCCTTTCAAAGCCTTCAATCCCTTGTTCGATGGCTCAAGCCTGTGAAGTTTCCTGTTGAGGGACAAGGTTAGTGTGAATTTAAGGGCTGGCTTGAGAAAAGATAGCTAGAAATAGGAACTGCTGGCCACCTTCAGCCCGGTGGAGAGAGGAACAGAGTTAGTGATAGTGATATTACTGTTCTTCAGAAGTGTAGACAGGTAGAAGTGTGATGGGTCTTCTGCTGCTAAAATGGGGAGAGCATCAGGTGGTTCAAAGAGGTGGATTGGGCCTAGTTTAGAGGGCGGGGGAGATTAAATACTGAACATGTCATGGAACAAAGGGTAGCAGTAACGGAACAAAGCCCAGGAACCAGGACTCACTCCTCAGCGGCTCAGTTTGACCACAGGTGACCATTCTCAGTGTCCTAGTGATCAACCTTTGAACTGTGACCTCTGGCGATCGCAGCACCTACAGTGCCACCTGGAGTCTCTCTGTGGAAGCAAACGAGTGGTGAATATACGCCTGAAGAGCAGGTGGGCTGCCGGTGAACACAACATGACACCAAAACGACTGTTCAAACTTAATACGACTGCGCAAAGAAGCACAAAATATGTTTATTACACAACTAGTAACAACTGGCATTTATATACCGCCTTTACCGTAATGAAACGCACTTCACAAGGACAATTATCGAATCAATGGCATGGAGACAGGCTCGTCGGCCCAAACTGGTCCATGCCAACCAAAAAGCCCATTTGGGGTTTAACCCGGGGATCGAGGCCTAGTTTCGGGAGCCGTTCAGAGGAGGAGGAGCAATCTCTGGGTGAGTATAAAAACTCACTTTAACCCGGGGATCGAGGCCTAGTTTCGGGAGCCGTTCAGAGGAGGAGGAGCAGGTAGCACGGTAGCATTGTGGTTAGCACAATTGCTTCACAGCTCCAGGGTCCCAGGTTTGATTCCGGCTTGGGTCACTGTCTGTGCGGAGTCTGCACATCCTCCCCGTGTGTGCGTGGGGTTCCTCCGGGTGCTCCGGTTTCCTCCCACAGTCAAAAGATGTGCAGGTTAGGTGGATTGGCCATGATAAATTGCCCATAGTGTCCAAAATTGCCCTTCGTGTTGGGTGGGGTTACCGGGTTATGGGGATAGGGTGGAGGTGTTGACCTTGGGTAGAGTGCTCTTTCCAAGAGCCGGTGCAGACTCGATGGGCCGAATGGCCTCCTTCTGCACTGTAAATTCTATGAAACTAACCCCATTTGCCTGTACTTGGCCCATTTCCCCCTCTAAACCTTTCCTATCCATGTATCTTTTAAATGTTGTCAGTGTCCCTGTCTCACCCACTTCCTCCGGCAGCTCATTCCACATACCTACCAACCTCTGTGTAAAAACGTTGCTCCTTGGGTTCTCATTAATTCTTTCCCCTCTTAAATTAAACCTATGCCCTCGATTCCCCAACCCTGGGTGGGAAAAAGACTAAGTGCATTCACCCTACCCATGCCTCATGATTGTATACACCTCTACAAGATCACCCCTCCGTCTCCTACACTCCAAAGAGAAAAGTTCAATCTCTTCCTATAACTCAGTCCCTTGAGTCCTGGCAACATCCTTGTAAATCTCTTCTACACTCTCTCCAGTTTAATAACATCTTTCCTACAGCAAAGCGACCCAAAACTGAACACAATACTCCAGGTGCGGCCTAACCAATGTCCTGTACAACTGCAACATAACATCCCAACTTTGTTTTTATAAATTTAGAGTACCCGATTCATTTTTTCCAATTAAGGGGCAATTTAGCGCGGCCAATCCACCTACCCTGCACATCTTTGGGTTGTGGGGGCGAAAACCACACAAATACGGGGAGAATGTGCAAACTCCACACGGTCAATGACCCAGAGCCAGGATCGAACCTGGGACCTCGGCGCCGTGAGGCGGCAGGGCAAACCCACTGCGCCGCTGTGCTGCCCTACTTCCCAACTTCTATCCTCAGTGCCCTGACTGATGAAGGCCAGCATGCCAGAAGCCACGTTCACTGCCCCATCCACCTGTGACCCCACCTTTAGAGAACCATGCACCTGAACTCCAATTTCAGATTATCAATTGTCAAGCAAAATTTGACGCAAAGCCACACGAGAAAATGTTAGGATGGAGTATCAAGGGTAGCACGGTGGCCTAGTGGTTAGCACAACCGCCTCACAGCGCTGAGGTCCCAGGTTCGATCCCGGCTCTGGGTCACTGTCCGTGTGGAGTTTGCACATTCTCCCCGTGTCTGCGTGGGTTTCGCCCCCACAACCCAAAAATGTGCAGAGTAGGTGGATTGGCCACGCTAAATTGCCCCTTAATTGGAAAAAATAATTGGGTAATCTAAATTTAAAAAAAAAAAAGGATGGAGTATCAAAAGCTTCAAAGAGGCCACTTTTAAGGTGCATTTTAAAGAAGGAGTTAGAGGGGTGAAGAGGTTGAGGGAGGGAATCCCAATCAGTAGTATTGGAGAAGGGAAAATGTTCCATTCAATTAGCCGCAACAGGTTCACTATCGTACAGCTAAGGTGTAAATTCCCCTGTACTGTGCCCTATTAGTGTACCTTAACCCACCCTATGTCCCAATTTACCACTCACACTGAGGGCCTGGGCACAATTATAGAGCAGATGAGTATTGAAAATCCACAGCGTACAAGACTATGGGCCAAGTGGTGGAAAAGGGGGTCAGAATAGATAGGTGCTCGATGGCCAGAGCACACACGATGGGCCGAAGGGCCTTGTTCCGTGCTGTAAAAACTTTATGACTCTCATGATATTTAAATAAGTGACATCCATCTCAGCTTCTTTTAACTCTTTCCTTCCTCCCCCCTCTCCCCCCCCCCCCTCCCCTCGTGCTAAGGTACAATTCCACAGGTACTGACAACCCTCGCCTACCTTGCCCAAACTATGAGTTTTGACCAGCTCTTCAACTGCAGGAGGCATCACACCTGCTCCCATCCTGGCCTGGCTCCCAGCAGCCAACAGTCATCACCCGCACATAACAATCTATCCACTAGTAGGGGGTGGGGGGGGAGGGAGGTCAGGAGGAGGTAGTGGTGGAGCTGGGGGGCCCGGGGGTAGGGGAGAGTGGGGGGGGAAGGGGGGGGGGTAGCACTTGCATCACAAGATCCCGGGTTGAAGTCCCACTTCAGGGCTGGAGCACAAAATTGAAGGTTGGCACTTCAGTGCAGTGCTGAGGGAGTGCTGCGCTGTCACAGAGGCATTAAACCAGGCTCCCGTCTGTCTGCCCGGGTGGATGTGGTGGTAGTTGGGAGTTGTCCCTGGTATCCCTCAATAAATGCCACAAATGGAAAGATTATATGATCATTATCACAATGCTATGTGTGGGATCTTGCTGTGCACAAATCGGTTGGGGGGGGGGTGCCCAACAACTGCGACTACAGTACAAAGGTACCTCATTGGCTGTAAAGCACTTTAGGACATCCAATGCCCATGAAAGGCCCTTGTCATGTGAGAGTACCTTTAAGAAATGGCTGTTTAAGGAATGTACCTTTAAGAAATGGGTGTTTAAGAAATGTACCTTTAAGAAATGAGTGGTTATCAGTGATGTCAGAGTGTGGGTGGAGCTGGGCTGTCTGTCAGCTTTTTACTTTCATTTTAGGCTGTTTGCTGCAGGGTTTGTTTTCGTTTCATTTTCGGTGTTGGAGCTGAAGCCAGACCAAGCAGGTGTACTGCTGTTCTCTCTGCCATCCAAAGACTATCTCTTGATCATTTGGTGAATTCAGAATTATAAATGTTCTCCGCAGTGATTGTAAACCTAATGTGCTTCTGTTGAAAGGTGTTTCTTTTGTCTTCTGGATGTTGTTTGGGAAGTTATTGAGGATTACTTAGTGTTGTATTCTTTGGGGGGTGTATATTAATTGACGGTTGCTAAGTTGTTCACTGTATGTTTTAAAAAGGTCAACTTGTGTTCATAGAATAAACATTGTTTTACTTTAAAAAATACATTTCCATTTCTGCTGTACCACACCTGTAGAGTGGGCCGTGTGCTCCCCATACCACAATCTAGTAAAAGTTGTGGGTCAGGTGAACTCCATAATACACTTTGGGGTTCTCTAAACCCTGGCCCATAACACACTATATAAATGCAAATCTTTCTTCTTCACCGACTAGTCTGAGTTTAGCCAAAGCCACACGGGATTTGAGGCCTCCTCCTCTGCGTTGGTCAGTTATACATTTCCCCTCGTCAGTTAAACGCTTTGTTGCTGCTGGTTTAATTTGATACTTTGTTTTTTTCTGCATCATTTTCAGCCTGGGTTGAAATCACTCCATTCCTTTTCAACTTTGGTTTGGTTTAAAACCGCTGGCAGGTCAGTTTGGAGAACATTCAAAACAGAACCAGCTGTTGAACCTGCCGCTGATAGAGCTGACCCTTACCCAAATAGTTTATCACTCGGGCCTTGCTCAGCAACCCCCGCCGTGGGGCTCCCTCCCTACATGGACCTCTTCACATTATCATCCCCCTTGCCCTCTGCCAGACCTCCTTCCCTATTGTTTCAGAGTGGCTGTTCTTCCTTTGTGAAGCACCTCGAAGCCATTCGGCCCATTTGGCAGAGCCAACCAGGAAGTATCACGGCCCGACCGAGAGATTTGCTCTCCCAAAACGACTTGAGGCTTGTCCAAACCAAGATTGTTACTGAATCATAGGTGGTAAGTGTGATCTGTTACAGAGCAAGTTATGATGGAGCTTCTTTGTACTCCTCTGGAACTACGCCTGGGCATGACTGTCCTCGTGTATGTCTTACAATCATCTACCCACGATCGGATGTGCCCCCACTTATATTGGAGGGCCTTGTCACGTGGCCACTATCTTGCGACCGCATGGTGTGCCTGCACCGCCACCTGCTGTTTGGAGGTCGCACCACCAGCCGTCTATGATATTGCCAACAGGCCCACCACGCCCTAGGCATTGACAGAGAGATGCCAGGCAGGCAGCTCGGAGCAATAACGGCCAGCGGCAGAGAGGTTGGTTTAGCTGGTTTAGCTCTCTCGGCTAAATCGCTGGCTTTTAAAGCAGACCAAGCAGGCCAGCAGCACGGTTCGATTCCCGCACCAGCCTCCCCGGACAGGTGCCAGAATGTGGCGACTAGGGGCTTTTCACAGTAACTTCACTGAAGCCTACTCGTGACAATAAGCCATTTCCATTTCAGAGGTTTGGAGAGTAAAAAGGGAGCAGCCAGCCAGAATGCCACGTTATCGAAGCCGGGCTGTGGCCAACAAAGTCTGCAAGCTTTTAACTCACAAATGCTGCTGAAGTGTTTAACTGGGAACAACAGTGTTGAAGGGAAGGTGGAGCTAATGTTCCATCCAACTTTTTAAAAAAAAAGAAAATCAGTTCTTTTCATTTAACTGTGTGTGTGTGTGTGTGTGTGTGGTGAGAGAGGGAGATTAACAAAGGGGCATGGACCACCTGTAGTTTATTTTTAACATGAAGAACAAGGTCACAGGTAAAACTAGCTTGTAGCTTTTCTCTCAAATCAGGAGCAAATGATAGTAGTCGGTTGAAATTGTTTATTACAAAAATAGAGTTGGCGGGCGGGGTAAGAATGTTTGTCTTACCCACCCCCACCACACACACATTGTGTACTGAGGATTTTACAAGGCAGACTGCCTCATGTCAGTGAGCAAACCCTGCATGCAGCCTCTGTACCTGGGCGATCTAACACATCCACTTAAAGGACCCTCCTCCTCCTGCGGGCCAGTTATGTAACGAAAGAGTGGCTGAACTTTGTCTTTCAAACCCTGCAGAGCTGACTCGGCGACAGCAGACATCGCTCTTCCCTCGCCGGATCCCAAAGGAGCAAGATTGAGAGGGAACAGGTAAAACAACACACTTCATTAACATTGCTAATTAAATAAAGATGCAGTTAATAGTTTGCAGTGTCTCATTCGTGGGTTTGTGTGAGCCAGATCTGCTCATTCTGGCCACAACACCAGAATAAGGTTTTGTGTGTGGGTGTGTTTATAAACATATAAAGTGGACAAACTTTTGTTTCCTCATTAAGTTCATACTTTGTTTTGGAACTTGTTGACCTCCGTATCTCACCCACGGGTTTTCCTATCAATAAATAAACAAATAAATCTGCTTCTCAGGGCTCACAGTTTAGCTGCCCAAGTCCGAATAAAGTTTTTAGTAGCGGAGACTACTTTCTGAAAGTTTTTAGTAGCGGGGACAACTTTCTGAAAGTTTTTAGTAGCGGGGACAACTTTCTGAAAGTTTTTAGTAGCGGGGACAACTTTCTAAAAGTTTTTAGTAGCGGGACTGTATTTTCTGAAAGTTTTTAGTAGCGGGGACAACTTTCTGAAAGTTTTTAGTAGCGGAGACTGTACTTTCTGAAAGTTTTTAGTAGCGGGGACAACTTTCTGAAAGTTTTTAGTAGCGGGGACAACTTTCTGAAAGTTTTTAGTAGCGGGGACAACTTTCTGGAAGTTTTTAGTAGCGGGGACAACTTTCTGGAAGTTTTTAGTAACTTTCTGGAAGTTTTTAGTAGCGGGGACAACTTTCTGGAAGTTTTTAGTGGCGGCCCTTTGGGTTGTGGGAGTTGGGAGGCTGGACTAAGGATAATTTGGAAGGAGCTGGGATTTCAGTGCCCACAAGGATTGAATTTTTCTTGTCCTCCCTCCCTGCCAGAGGGGGGACAGTAAAGCAAACCGCTAAGGTGTCCTTAAGGTGTAAACTGGGATTTTAAAGGGAATGTGTGTTGTTGGTAAACAGACTGGGAGCTGTGCCCTGACTCGGAGCCTGTCTGTTGTTGGTGGGGGGGGGGGGTTGTGTTTGGTGCAATTTACTGCACACTTTTTAAAATCTTCACTTGGTATCATTTTTTCCCCAATTCAGAGGCAATTTAGCCTGGCCAATCCACCGACCCTGCACATCTTTGGGTTGTGGGGGATCCACGCAGACATGGGGAGAATGTGCAAACTCCACACGGACAGTGACCCAGGGCCGGAATCAAACCCTGGTCCTTGGCGGTGTGAGGCAGCAGTGCTAGCCACTGTGCCACCGTGCAGCCCCTCACTGGGTGTAACATTTAAGGCAGCAAGTGGGCGACATGGTAGCACAGTGGTTAGCATCGCTGCTTTACAGCGCCAGGGTCCCAGGTTCGATTCCCGGCTTGGGTCACTGTCTGTGTGGAGTCTGCACGTTCTCCCCGTGCCTGCATGGGTTTCCTCTGGCTTTTATTGTCACAAGTATGAAGTTACTGTGAAAAGCCCCTAGTTGCCACATTCCAACACCTGTTTGGGTAAGCTGGTACAGGAATGGAACCTGCGCTGCTGGCGTTTTGCATTACAAACTAGCTGGCTAGCCCACTGAGCTACGGGCAGCGCGGTAGCACAAGTGGATAGCACTGTGGCTTCACAGCGCCAGAGTCCCAGGTTCGATTCCCCACTGGGTCTCTGTCTGTGCGGAGTCTGCACGTTCTCCCCGTGTGTGTGTGTGTGGGTTTCCTCCGGGTGCTCCGGTTTCCTCCCACAGTCCAAAGACGTGAAGGTTAGCTGGATTAGCCATGATAAATTGCCCTTAGTGACCAAAATGGTTTGGAGGGGTTATTGGGTTATGGAGATAGGGTGGAAGTGAGGGCTTAAGTGGGTTGGTGCAGACTCGATGGGTCGAATGGCCTCCTTCTGCACTGTATGTTCTATGTACTACGCCAATAATAAAGATTATTAAGGAGTATTGAGATGTGCACTTGCGGTGCCTAGGCGTACAAGGCTATTGGCCAAGTGCTGGAAAATGGGACTAGAGTACTTAGGAGGTTGCTTTTGACCAGCGCAGATGCGATGGGCTGAAGGGCCTTTTCTGTGCTGTCGATCTCTATGACTCTTTGTATGGTGCAATCTCCTCTGGGCTCCTGCATTTGACTGACAATCCTCACATGTATGGAGAGCAATGACAGCCAATCAGCCCTACAGTCATCTTCATAGAGTCTGAGAGATTTATAGCACAGCATGAGGCCATTCGGCCCATCGTGTCTGCACAATTTACGCGCCACATTCCGCCCTACTTCATTCATTCATCTAGCCAATGACCAGGATCTTCCCCCCTAGTGTGTCTATCCAACTTCCCGCTGATTGTGTCTGTGCTCGTTGCTTCAACTATTCCGTGTGGGAGCAATTTCTATTGACAGGCCCTCCTGAATTCCTTACTATATTTATTAATGACTATTTGTGGCCCCTAGTTTATACTTTCCCCATGATCCGAAACATCTTCTCTGTTGGACCTCTGCAGAATTTATGATTGACTATTTGGTCACCCCAAATGAAAAAGAGATTGCTCAACATTTCCGGATTGCTGTAACCTCTGAGCTCAGGTAATCTTTTTCTCTACTTTCTCCAGTGTTTCTGTGTCTTTTATAACGCGGAGGTAGCGCACAGTGCTTCAGAGTCGCGTGTGTTATTTGCTTGTACTATCACTCTGGCATCAGTCCATCGATCTTCTATTTTGTACCCTGCAATATTTATCATGGGACATTTTCAAAAATAAATACTTTTGCCAAAGTTTGAAATGTAGTTATTAATTGACTAATGGCTGTGCTTGACAAACCTAAAGTCAAGTTTGATTTTTGGGTGCAGTTATACTGCACACCATGAGAAGGGTGCTTGGGACTCCCAGGTTTCTAGACAACAATTTATCAACTAAAATATGGGGCAGCAGGGTAGCATGGTGGTTAGCATAAATGCTTCACAGCTCCAGAGTCCCAGGTTCGATTCCTGGCTGGGTCACTGTCTGTGTGGAGTCGGCATGTCCTCCCTGTGTGTGCGTGGGTTTCCTCCGGGTGCTCCGGTTTCCTCCCACAGTCCAAAGATGTGCGGGTTAGGTGGATTGGCCATGCTAAATTGCCCGTAGTGTAAGGTTAATGGGGGGATTGTTGGGTTACGGGTATACGGGTTATGTGGGTTTAAGTATGTTCTATGTTCTATGTATAGGGTGGGTTTGAGTAGGGTGATCATGGCTCGGCACAACATGAAGGGCCTGTTCTGTGCTGTACTTCTATGTTCTTCTATGTTCTAAATTGGTGTTTAGGCAGAACTCCCTTCTCAGAGTTAGAAGGTTGTGGTTTCATATCCCACACTAGAGCCTTGACCACAAAATCTAGGCGGGCATGCCCAATGCAGCACTGAGGGAGTGCAGGACTGTCGCAGGCGATATCTTTCGAGTGAGGGGCTAGACTGAGGCCCCATCTGCTTACTCAAGGTGGGACGCAAAGGATCCCGCAGCACTATTTCAAAGATAAAGCTCAGGGAGTTCTTCCTGGTGTCCTGTCTGATGGTTATGCCTCAAAGCCCAAAAAACAGATGAAATGAAATGAAAATCGCTTATTGTCAGGAGTAGGCTTCAATGAAGTTACTGTGAAAAGCCCCTAGTCGCCATATTCCGGTGCCTGTTCGGGGAGGCTGGTACGGGAATCGAACCGTGCTGCTGGCCTGCTTGGTCTGCTTTAAAAGCCAGCGATTTAGCCTGGTGAGCTAAACATCTCCTTGTTGAGTTTGGGATCATGCTGTGTGATAATTGGCTGCTGCATTTGCTACATTGCAACAGTGACTACAATCCACAACCGGATTTTTTAAACTCAGGGGCGCGACCCGTGGGCGAGTGCCAAGCAGGTCGCGGAGTGATCGGTCACGGCGTTCCCAATCGCAGGAGAAGCGGCCAACAGCCACAACCGGCCTTTAAATGCGAACGCTGGAGTCTTCCCACCAGAAGCAGTGGCAGAGAGCAGGTCACGCACCCAGGACGTACACTGATGTCACGCGCCCTCAAACATAGGTTTGAGCTTGAAATCACGGAGCAGAGATTCCTCCATTTTGCAGCTGCCAGCAAGCAAGCAACAGGACTGTGTGAAGAACTGAAGATGGATTATTTCGTAATAAGGAAGAGAGGGCCAGAGACACACACAGGCCAGGATCTCGCAACTGAATCTGCTGGAGAGAGCTTCACAGGAGAGTCCACAACAGGGCAAAGCAGTGCTGGAGAGTGCTTCACAGGAGAGTCCACAACAGGGCAAAGCAGTGCTGGAGAGTGCTTCACAGGAGAGTCCACAACTGGGCAAAGCAGTGCTGGAGAGTGCTTCACAGGAGAGTCCACAACAGGGCAAAGCAGTGCTGGAGAGTGCTTCACAGGAGAGTCCACAACAGGGCAAAGCAGTGCTGGAGAGTGCTTCACAGGAGAGTCCACAACAGGGCAAAGCAGTGCTGGTGTGGGCTGCTCAGGAGAGTCCCCAGCGGGACAAAGCAGTGCTGGTGTGAGCTGCTCAGGAGAGTCCCCAGCGGGCCAAAGCAGTGCTGGTGTGAGCTGCTCAGGAGAGTGCACAGCGGGCCAAAGCAGTGCTGGTGTGAGCTGCTCAGGAGAGTGCACAGCGGGCCAAAGCAGTGCCGGTGTGGGCTGCACAAGAGAGTCCATGTCAGGACAAAGCAGTGCTGGTGTGAGCTGTATCCAGAGCTCCAGGGCCTCTGGTGAACAAACAATTAAGAATAAACCAAAATCGGGATCAAAACATGAGAAAGATGATTTCTTGAGTTTTTTGAAAATATTTTAATGCACGTTTTTGATATTTTAACATTTTAAACACCTAATAGAGCAAAGAACAAACAACAAAAGCCCCCCAACCCTCCCCCCAGTAACCTCAACCAAACTTCCCACTTCGCTCCCTCCTCCCCCCTTAACAGCTGATGGTAACCAGCTCCTTGGAAATGTAGCACAAACAAACCCCATGTCATGTGGAACCCCTCACTTGCCCCCCTCAAAGCAAATGTTGCCTTTTCCAGATATTTAGATGCCCCAGCCACACCGAGGCACAGGGTGGAGTAACTGAACTCCACCCCAACATGACCCGCCTGTGCGCGATCAGCGAGGCAAAGGATAAAACATCTGCCCGTGCGCCCGTCCACAGCTCCGGCAAGTCAAACACCACAAATATGGCTCCAATGGGGCTGAGCTCCAAATCCACGTGCAGGATTGCCGACATGGCGCTGGAGAACAACCTCCAAAATTGCTCCCTCATAGGGTCAGGCCAGAACATATGCGCTTGATTGGCCGAGCACTTGCCACATCGTTCACAAGTATCCTGCACGTCTTCAAACAACCGGCTCATCCTCCACTTCGCCAGGTGCGCTCCATATACCACCTTTTATCTGTATCGACCCCAGCCTTCCACATGAGGTTGAGGAATTTGCCCTCCGCAGCACCTCACACCACAACCCGTCCTCCAGCGCCATCCCCGACTCCTCCTCCCACTTGGCCTTAACGCCCTCCAGAGACGCCATATCCTCCTCCAAAATCCTCCCATAGGTCGCCGGGGTGACTTCCCCCTCCCCCCGCTTCCAGCCCCATCACCGACAGCGCCCCCTCCAACAACGAGGAGGGTGGTGATTTCTTGAGGTATGGCATTGTTAATTTTCCCATTGCAAATCAGGATGCAAAGCCCATGTGTGTTATATGCAGGGAAGTACTGACAAACGAAAGTGAAAAAACCTCAAAAGGCATTTCTAGACAAAGCATAGCCAGTTTTGAGGACAAATCTCTTGATATGTTTTCAAAGGATACAGCGAGAATTTAAATCCCCAGCAGGAATAAATGTGACATTGAATGACAAAGCAAGTGAGATCGTGAGAACCAAAGGGCGTTGAGGTCCCAATTTCGAATCCCAGCTCTGGGTCACTGTCAGCTTAAAGATAAGCGAAAATGGTGGGTCGCGAAGATCGGCCGGTTGGTAAAAGTGAGTCCCCGGGGGGAAAAAAGGTTTGCAAAACACTGCTCCACAAGGTACCTCGATGGCTGAAAAGCACTTTGAGACAGCCTGGGGTTGCGGAAGGCGCTATAGAAATTCAGGTTCCTTTCTTTAGCATTGACAAAGAGTCATCGGACTCGAAACGTTCGCTCTTTTCTCTCCCTACAGATGCTGCCAGACTTGCTGAGATTTTCCAGCATTTTACTTTTCGTTTCAGATTCCAGCATCTGCAGTAATTTGCTTTTCTCAAATAAAAAAAGGTATGACTTAAGCATTTTAAATTCTGTTCATTGTTGAAACATGATTCTTGATCGGCCTCTCAATGCTTACATTTTGACTCCGCAGTAAAAATATTTTTTGGACTATTGCACAACTTGAAGTCAAACATCTGGGAAATCTAATTTAGTGCAGAAACATTTTTTTTCAACTTGCGAAGATCTGATGATTAATCTTAAATCTGTTTTTCAAAAAATTCTGATTGAAGAAACATTTTACGATTTGAAACACGGAGACTGTCCTCGATACGTTTGTTGAACAATAAAAACAGTTTTATATAGTAACTTTAGCCTCCGGTGATTATGTATTAACTGTACCCAGGGGCAGCACGGTGGCACAGTGGGTTAGCACTGCTGCCTCACATCCCCAAGTTCCATCGCTCCAACTTTGGCAGCAGTGCCTTCAGCAGGCTAGACCCTAAGCTCTGGAGTTCTCTCCCTAAATCTCTCTACATCTCTCTCTTCCTTTTCACATATTCCTTAAAGCCTCTCTCTGTGACCACATGTTTGCTTGCCGCTCATGTGAATGAGTGTCCAACTGTCCGGTTATTCTGCAATGAATTGCTTTGGGACAAGAGAGTTGTTGAATAAATACAAGTTGTCGCGACCAGATTATGGGTATTTATACGGTGCCAACCAAATGATAGATTGGGACGGCTAACTCACTTAATTCTGGGGCTCTTACAACCAAGGGAGAGAGATGTTATTATCATTGTGGATGTGGAATAAATACACAGAGAAATCCATCCAAATATTTGAATTAAGTGTCCTTACTTTTTAAATAGTGCTTTGTCTAATCTCAGATGTCTCTCAAATGCTTCACATAAGATTAATCATTTTGAAGTTCAGTCAGAATTGTCGGCAAAAATGGATTGATTTATATTTATTGTCACATGTACCGAAGTGCAATGAAAAGTATTTTTCTGCGGCTAAGGGAACGTACACAGTACGTACAAAGTAGACAAAACGAATAATCGACAGAGTACATTGACAATGGTACATCAACAAATAGTGATTGGTTACAGTGCGAAGAGCAGCATAGGATGTTGTGAATAGTGTTCTTACAGGGAACAGATCAGTCCGAGGGAGTCGTTGAGGAGTCTGGCAGCTGTGGGGAAGAAGCTGTTCCTATGGACGTGCGGGTCTTCAGACTTCTGTACCTTCTGCCTGATGGAAGGGTCTGGAAGAGGGCAAAGCCTGGGTGGGAGGGGTCTCTGACAATGCTGCTTGCCTTCCTGAGGCAGCGGGAGGTGTAGACAGAATCAATGGGAGAATGGCAAGCTTGTGTGTTGTGTTGGGCTGAGTTCACCACAGTCTGCATGTTCTGCCCGTGACTGTGTAGATTTCCTCCGGGTCATGGTCAGGTTACATAAATAACTGCGTATCTGCAAGTGTGTATGTGCACGTGACTGTGTGTGTGTGTGTGTGTGTCTGTGTGTGTGTGTGTATCTGTGCTTGTGTATAACTGTGTACATATCCAGGGCAGGTCGGTGGCACAGTGGTTAGCATTGCTGCCTCATGGCGTTGAGGTCCCAATTTCGAATCCCAGCTCTGGGTCACTGTCCGTGTGGAGTTTGTACATTCTCCCCGTGTTTGCGTGGGTTTCACCCCCACAACCCAAAGATGTGCAGGCTAGGTGGATTGGCCACGCTAAATTGCCCCTTAATTGGAAAAAAATAATTGAGTACTCTAAATTTATATTTTAAAAGCTTTTTATTATATGTATGTATCTGCGTGTGTGTGTGTGTATATCTGCACACGTGTATACCTGTGCATGTGTATCTATGATAATTTTTATTAGTGTCACATGTCGGCTGACATTAACACTGCAATGAAGTTACTGTGAAAAGACCCTAGTCACCACACTCCGGGTACACTGAGGGAGAATTCAGAATGTCTAATTCACCTAACAGCACGTCTTTCAGGACTTGGCAGAAACCGGAGCACCCGGAGGAAAACCACGCAAACATGAGGGGAACGTGCAGACTCCGCATAGACAGTGACCCAAGCCGGGAATCAAAATTGGGTCCCTGGCGCTGTGAAGCAATAGTCCTACCCACTGTCCAACTAGGCGTATAACTGCATGAGTGTGTGTACCTACGCATGTGCGTATCTGCACATGTGTTTCTGCATGTGTTTGTGTGTATCTGCCTGTCCCTGTGTAATAATAATAATTGCTCATTGTCACAAGTAGGCTTCAATGAAGTTACTATGAAAAGCCCTTAGTCGCGACATTCCGGCGCCTGTTCGGGGAGGCTGGTACGGGAATTGAACCTGCGCTGCTGGCCTTACAAGCCAGCTGTTTAGCCCACTGTGATAAACCAGCCCCTACAGTGTGTGTCCATGTGTTTGTGTGTGTGTGTGTGTGTGTGTGTGTGTCTCTGCGTAACTGCTTGCATGTGTATGTACCTGCACATGTATGTGTCTGTGCATGTATGTACACATCTGCATGTGTGTATCTGTGCTAGTGCACCTGTCAGTTCCTGAATGTGTGTACCTGCATGCATATGTATGCGCATGTGAGGGCAGCACAGTGGCCTAGTGGTTAGCACAACCGCCTCACGGCGCTGAGGTCCCAGGTTCGATCCCGGCTCTGGGTCACTGTCCGTGTGGAGTTTGCAAATTCTCCCCGTGTCTGCGTAGGTTTCGCCCCCACAACCCAAAAATATGCAGAGTAGGTGGATTGGCCACGCTAAAATTGCCCCTTAATAGAAAAAATAATTGGGTAATCTAAATTTATTTTAAAAAATGAAAAAAAAAAAATGTATGCGCATGTGCACAAAGCTGTGTGTGTGTACGTGTGCATGTACCTGTGTATGTTCATGTATGTGTGTGTGTTTTATTATAGGGAAACATCTTTGGATGTTTGAAAACCGTCAAATTCCAAACAAAAAAGGGGAGGATGTGTTGGTCTTCACTTTCTTTGATCTCTTTGCTTTTCCCGACAATACTCTCCACTGAACCACTGAGTGATATTAGGACAGGTGACCAAAAGATTGGTCAGAGGAAGAACATAAGGGGCTCCAGGAAAAGAGAAAAATGTGGTTGGGGAAGAAATTCCAGAGGTAATTTATTTGGTTTTGGGGTAGTAGTGTTGTCACCTGGGAGTAATCCTTACTCTTCCTCATAGTGCTCTGGCAACTTCAGTTGCCATTGAGCAGGCAGGGCCTTGTGTTAAACATTGCAGCACTTTCATCGTATTACAGCATTGGGGGGAGAGTGTGGAGGTATGCGGGCACAGAAACCTTTTGCCGGAGTGGCCAGTTTGTTTGCTCCATTCAACCCTGGGCCTGAGGCAGCTTCAGAGTCGATAGGATTACCTGGCCCAAAGTGCCAAGGAGCCGTGACAAAAGGCACACTGGAATTTTCCAGTCGGCCTCTGTGCCCCCGCTGAGGTGTAAGGAACAAGGCCAGCTGCCAGGAGCAGGTCTTCATCCACCTGGAGAAGGCCTTTGGCTGCCTGGCGAACCCTTCAGCCGCCTGGAGCACCCCTTCAGCCGCCTGGAGCCGGCCTTCAGCTGCCTGGAGCCGGCCTTCAGCTGCCTGGAGCCGGCCTTCAGCTGCCTGGAGCCGGCCTTCAGCTGCCTGGAGCAGCCCTTCAGCCGCCTGGAGCCGGCCTTCAGCTGCCTGGAGCGGCCCTTCAGCTGCCTGGAGCCGGCCTTCAGCTGCCTGGAGAAGCCGTCAGCTGCCTGGAGAAGCCTTCAGCCGCCTGGAGCCGGCCTTCAGCTGCCTGGAGTGGGCCTTCAGCCGCCTGGAGCAGCCCTTCAGCCGCCTGGAGCGGGCCTTCAGCTGCCTGGAGAACCCTTCAGCCGCCTGGAGCCGGCCTTCAGCCGCCTGGAGCGGCCCTTCAGCCGCCTGGAGCGGCCCTTCAGCCGCCTGGAGCGGCCCTTCAGCCGCCTGGAGCAGCCCTTCAGCTGCCTGGAGCGGCCCTTCAGCTGCCTGGAGCCGGCCTTCAGCCGCCTGGAGAACCCTTCAGCCGCCTGGAGTGGGCCTTCAGCCGCCTGGAGCCGGCCTTCAGCCGCCTGGAGCAGCCCTTCAGCCGCCTGGAGCAGCCCTTCAGCTGCCTGGAGCCGGCCTTCAGCCGCCTGGAGAACCCTTCAGCCGCCTGGAGCGGGCCTTCAGCCGCCTGGAGCCGGCCTTCAGCCGCCTGGAGCGGCCCTTCAGCTGCCTGGAGAACCCTTCAGCTGCCTGGAGCGGCCCTTCAGCCACCTGGAGCAGCCCTTCAGCTGCCTGGAAAACCCTTCAGCCGCCTGGAGCCGGCCTTCAGCCGCCTGGAGCCGGCCTTCAGCCGCCTGGAGCCGGCCTTCAGCTGCCTGGAGAAACCTTCAGCCGCCTGGAGCCGGCCTTCAGCTGCCTGGAGCAGCCCTTCAGCTGCCTGGAAAACCCTTCAGCCGCCTGGAGCAGGCCTTCGGCCACCTGGAGCGGGCCTTGAGTTCCCTGCTGAGGCTACAGGCTGCCCTGCGGAGGGATGGCTGGTTCGTATTGGCGGCCCAGCCACAGTTTGAAACTTTAAGAGCATTTGCTGAGCGGGTTCCTCAACGGACGGGCCCTCTCTCTCCTTGTCATGGAAATGTCACTTTAAGAAATGTTTGTCTGCTCAAGTGGCTGCAGTGATGTCAGAGTGTGGGTGGAGCCGAGCTCTGGCTCTGCTTTGTCGTTTCTCTTTGAGAAAAAGCTTGGGTGTGTCTTTGGTTTGGTTTTAGTGTTGGAGCTGCCACCAGCCAAAGAAGGTGTCATTTTAATCTCTCTGCCATCTAAAGACTATCTCCAGATCATTTGATGAATTCAGAGTGATAACTGCTTGCAGTAGAGAATTTAAGAATTTAAACCTGATGTGCGTCTGTAAAAATTATTTTTTATCTTATGCATGTTAAAAGGAAAGTTTAAGGATTACGTAGAGTGTTGTATTCTTAGGGGGCTGTATTTGAATTGACGGCTGCTAAGATGTTCACTATGTTTTAAAAAAGGTTAACTGAGTTCATAGAATAAACATTGTTTTGCTTTAAAAATTACTTTTAAATTTCTGCTGCCCCGCACCTGTATAGTGGGCCGCGTGCTCCCCACACCACAATCTAGTGAGAGCGGTAGACTGGGCTGAGGCTGGAGATCGAGTGAGCAGATAAGCAACAGCATAAATCAAGGTGGGTCGAGAGGAGGTTCACCAGAACGATCCCTGGAATGAGGAGTGTTGTGAAAGACATTAGCCACATGTGGCTAATGGGCAAACCAGATGTGGCTAACCCATCAGTAAATAGAAAATGAGCAACGGACTGAAGTTGAGCGTCTGATCTTATTCACACAGCATATGAACTTTAACCTTTTGGTGTGCTTGCTTGTAAACTGCTATGATGGAAAGCAGAGCTTGTGAGCCTTTGCTGTGTCCTGGAACTCATTTATTCCTCGCTGAATGGGAGGGGGGGGTCGGGTAAGTATTTAACACAATATCCGCATGTGAAATACACCTACCCTGGATCTTTTTTTTTTAAATTTAGAGTACCCAATTATGTTATTTTCCAAATAAGGGGCAATTTAGTGTGGTCAATCCACCTACCCTGCACATCTTTGGGTTGTGGGGGTGAAACCCACGCAGACACGGGGAGAATGTGCAAACTCCACACGGACAGTGACCCAGAGCCGGGATGGAACCTGGGAACCTACCCTGTATCTTGAGCATTAAAGGCGGTTTTTACTAAAATTTCATGTGGCTAAAACTGTAGCTACTCCCGTAACCAGTCAGCAATTACACAAAATCAGTGTTCGCAAACTAGAATACAAAAGCAGGGATGTACTGCTGAGGCTGTATAAGGCTCTGGTCAGACCCCATTTGGAGTATTGTGAGCAATTTTGGGGCCCGTATCTAAAGAAGGATGTGCTGGCCTTGGAAAGGGTCCAGAGGAGGTTTACAAGAATGATCCTTGGAATGAAGAGCTTGTCGTATGAGGAACGGTTGAGGACTCTGGGTCTGTACTCGTTGGAGTTTAGAAGGATGAGGGAGGATCTTATTGAAACTTACAGGATACTGAGAGGCCTGGATAGAGTGGACTTGGAGAGGATGTTTCCACTCGTAGGAGAAACTAGAACCAGAGGGCACAGCCTCAGACTGAAGGGACGATCGTTTAAAACAGAGATGAGGAGGAATTTCTTCAGCCAGAGGGTGGTGAATGTGTGGAACTCTTTGCCACAGATGTCCGTGGAGGCCAAATCACTGAGTGTCTTTAAGACAGAGATAGATAGGTTCTTGATTAATAAGGGGATCAGGTTCTTGATTAATAAGGGGATTAGGGGTTATGGGGAGAAGGCAGGAGAATGGGGATGAGAAACATAATTGAATGGCGGAGCAGACACGATGGGCTGAATGGTCTAATTCTGCTCCTCTGTCTTATGGTTGTATTCTACGGAATTTCAAAGGTCAAGGGGCAATTTGATTGACGTTTCTAAGCTTTTTTTTTTATAAATTTAGATTAGCCAATTATTTTTTCCAATTAAGGGGCAATTTAGCGTGGCCAATCCACCTACTCTGCACATTTTTGGGTTGTGGGGGCGAAACCCACGCAGACACGGGGAGAATGTGCAAACTCCACACGGACAGTGACCCAGAGCCGGGATCGAACCTGGGACCTCAGCGCCGTGAGGCGGTTGTGCTAACCACTAGGCCACCGTGCTGCCCTTGACGTTTCTAAGCTGACAGGCGGAACAACTAAGGTAGATAGAGAGAAAGTATTTCCACTGGTTGGGGAGTGTACCAGAGGGCAATGTTTAAAAGTTAGATTTGGACCTTTCAGGAATGGAATTGGGGTAAGGCTCCTTCATATCGCCCAGTGACGGCCAACCTGGGCCAGTGGGTGAGCCAACGTGAGTGACCCGCAGTGGGCCACAAGACTGAAATTGGGGCTTGTTCACTAATCATGACCCCCCACGGACAAGATTAAATCCATTTAATACATGCTGAATATTTCATAACGATTTACAGAAAATGCTTAATCATTTACATATTAATAGAACTGCCATCAACTTCAAGTGGGAGAAAACAAAATGAATATGTACACTTTGGACACAGAGGGAGCGCACGGCTCTCACAGTCAGTGTTGTGGGCAATCAGCACGCGTCTCGCTTCACTCGCCCTCGCTGCGTCTCACTTCACTCGCCCTCGCTGTATGTGAGAGTCATTTCAGTTGTACCGGCAGGAAACAATCTACCCGGACGATCCGCGGGCCGCACTCAGAACCCAGATGGGCCGCATGTGGCCCCACCCCCCGGGGCTCTGGTTTCCCACCACTGACAGAGAGGGTGTTTGTAGATCAGAACTCTCTTCCCAAAATAGCTGTCAATGTTCGATTAGTTAACGCTAAAGCTGAGACTGATGTTTGTTTGTTAACCAGAGATACGAAGCAATATGGGGCAAAGCTGGGTAAGCGAGACGGGATTCCAGCTCCTGACCGCCGGCAGGAATTTCCAATCCCGCTCCGCCCTCCCACTACCCCCAGCGGGGAGGTGTTACCTGGCGGTGGGGCTGACAATCCGCACAAATCGGCGTACACTTCAGCGGGTCCGGAAGATCCCGTCGGAGCCAATGGCAAGGGACCTTCACCGCCGGAAATTACGTCCCGGGGAGGCGGAGAATCCTGCCCATGGAGTTAGGGCACATGTCAGCCAGGATTTCACACGTTGCCGAAAGACGTTCTTGAGGGTTAAAGGCCGACTCAGGTTCCTACGCTCTGTTGGGGGCGGTGCAGTAGCACAGTGGTTAGCACTGTTGATTTGCTGCGCCAGGTTCCCAGGTTTGATTCCTGGCCTGTGTCACTGTGCGGAGTTTGCACATTCTCCCAGTGTCTGCGTGGGTTTCCTCCGGGAGCTCCGGTTTCCCCCCCACAAGTCCCGAAAGACGTGCTTGTCAGGTGAATTGGACATTCTGAATTCTCCCTCTGTGTACCCGAACAGGCGCCTGAATGTGGCGACTAGGGGATTTTCACAGTAACCTCATTGCAGTGTTAATGTAAGCCTACTTGTGACAATAGAGATTGTTAAATTAAATTAGTGGGCAACACTGCTCCAGACGTCACGCTACGCCGTCCAAACCAATGGTCCCCAAGTTTAATCTTTGGGCTGTGCTGAGTTGGGGGTGCGGGTGACTAGCTGCTCCGCATAGCTTCACAATCACTTGTTTCCCCTTCAAGGAGGAGTGAGGAGGTGTTGGAAGGACCCCCAGCCCGTTAAACTGAGCTCCTCCCGTGGCCACCGGCCCTGACATGGGACTGGCACTCTCAGCGTCTGGTCGAAAGTGTAGGGGTGCTACCCCAGCGCCACCACACCGCCTTTCTCCAGATTAAGCATTAGGGAGAAATAATGTGGGTGAGGGGCATTTGTTCGAAATCAGGTTCGGTACAAACTGTGTGGAACTGAATCCAGACGAAAGCCGGTGAGAGCAAATTGGTGCAAGTGAAAACAACTGTCTGCGGAGATTCTTTTAAGAGTATCTGCAGGCTCCACAGTGGGCCTATGATCTTGCCGGCAACACTCACTTACTGACCAGTCCCGTTCTGCATGGTTAGCCCATTAGTCATAGCCGATGTGGCAGAACAGCAAGTGTTCCTTTTTTGTGCTAATTGTAAAGGTTATGCACTTTAGAAAAATAACACTCGGCCCCTTTGATCGTCAGAGATTGCAACAACGAAAACATCCCGGGCATCATAATCCCTCCTGGGTTTTTAACAATTTCACAAAAAGGGTTCTGCACCGTATTTATTGGACGCGATCTACCCGAATGGAGACGGAGACCCGTGGCGTGAGCGTTGAGCCGGGTGTTTCCTGGTACGCGGAGCACCAGGAATCGCCACACTATTGAACGCCCATTCGGATAGATATAGGGACTTGGCAAGGAACGTGCCAAAGAGACCGTACTTTGTCTTCTTTTCTGCACTGAGGGACTCTGCTCGCCGGAAGCCTTGAGTGCAGCATTCCGCCACCCTGGCACTGCCCCTGCCAAAGCCACCTGGGCACCTTGGCAGTGCCAGGGTGCCACCCTGCCCAGAGGGTGAACACCGAGGGGGGGGGGGGCTCCAGTCCCCTGTGGGACCCCCACAAGTGCCGTTCCATCTGATCCCCATTTGTGGAGGCCAGTCCTGGTATGGCGGGTGCTAGCTATGAAGAAAGGTTGAGTAGATTAGGATTGTTTTCGTTGGAAAGACAGAGGTTGAGGGGGGACCTGATTGAGGTCTACAAAATTATGAGAGGTATGGACAGGGTGGATAGCAACAAGCTTTTCCCAAGAGTGGGGGTGTCAGTTACAAGGGGTCACGATTTCATGGTGAGAGGGGGAAAGTTTAAGGGAGATGTGCGTGGAAAGTTTTTTACGCAGAGGGTGGTGGGTGCCTGGAACGCTTTACCAGCGGAGGTGGTAGAGGCGGGCACGATAGCATAATTTAAGAAGCATCTAGACAGGTATATGAATGGGTGGGAACAGAAGGAAGTAGACCTTGGAAAATAGGAGACAGGTTTAGATAAAGAATCTGGATCGGCGCAGGCTGGGAGGGCCGAAGGGCCTGTTCCTGTGCTGTAATTTTCTTTGTTCTTTGAACGGCGCTCGCCCAAGATCTCCCAAGTGTTACATCCCCTGTCTTGGTGAGAGCGTGGGAGTGCCTATTACAGTCTAGTATGCAGATTTGCTAAAAGGTTCGCTGTTGCCTCACGGCGCTGAGGTCCCAGGTTCGAACCCCAGCTCCCTGTCCGTGTGGAGTTTGCACATTCTACCCGTGTCTGCGTGGGTTTCGCCCCCACAACCCAAAGATGTGGAGGATAGGTGGATTGAACACTTTTTAAATTGCCCCTTAATTGGAAAAAATGAATTGGGTACTTTAAATTTATTTATTTAAAAAAAGGTTTGCTTAAAAAGTCACCCACCCCCCCCTTTACAATGGGCGGGATTCACATCGCGACGTCTGGCAAGGTCACGGTAGATCTTGCGAGGTGTGGCGAGCCGGGTAGATCCCGGAAGGGTCAAGGCTGTGCCACGCAGCCTTTCGGGCACAGCGCGGCCAGTAGATCGTACCCATCATTTGCATTTCAAGAGGGAAGACACAGCCTGTCTTTGCAGGAGGGTCAACCGCAACCTAATGGAGCAAACGCTGATCAATCTGTCTCCACGGGAGGGGGGGGGGGGGGTGGGGGGGGGGGGGAGAGGGGGGAGAGGGGGGAGAATGGGGGAGAATGAAGCAGCTGGTAGCCCAGCTTGACTTCTTTTCAGTGAGGGGGTGTAATTGGAGTCAAACACAAATATTGACACAAGAATCTGCAGAATGTCCTCTTAAAGTTGCACCATTTGTCTCTGGTGACAAAGTGTTTATTGTTCCAAGGTCCTTCAGAGGAGCCAGAATCTTTTTAAAAAGGTGGTGATGCCTGGCCTCAAAGATTTGCATTTGTACATAGAGTCATGGTGCTTTACAGCTGAATGAGGCCATTCAGCCCATCAAGACTGTGCCGTGCATGAAGTGCCTTTTGCAAGCCCAGGATGTCCTAAAGCGTTTTAAACTCAATGAAGTATTTCACAAATGGTGACAACTACGAGTTTATCTGTTTTCTGGAGCTGTTGATTTTTTTTTTTAGCTTTCTTCAAAAGGGTGGGGTCTTTTTTATTGCCCGAGAGAGCAGACTCTACATAATTTTTCATCTGAAGGACGTAATAATAATCTTTATTGTCACAAGTCAGCTTACATTAACACTGCAATGAAGTTACTGTGAAAAGCCCCTAGTCGCCACACTCCGGCGCCTGTTCGGGTACACAGAGGGAGAATTCAGAATGTTCAATTCACCTGACAAGCACGTCTTTCGGGACATGTGGGAGGAAACCGGAGCACCCGGAGGAAACCCACGCAGACGCGGGGAGAACGTGCAGACTCCGCGCAGACAGTGACCCAAGCCGGGACGCTGGCGCTGTGAAGAAGCAACAGTGCTAACCACTGTGCCGCCCGCCACCAACCGTGCGGGACTCCGAGCGCTGCACCGTAACGCCAGCCACGAGCTGTGTGCGCAGGAACCCCGGGGGCAGCACATGCAGCAGCGAGAAATGGAAAGATGGGCTGATGGGCCTGAAGGTGGCTCGTACGGGGGGGGGGGGGGGGGGGGGTAAATGCTACAACCGGATGTTTGGGCCGAATGGCCGGTTCGTCTGCTCCAGCGTCCATGTAACGTAGGAGGAAGTGGGGCGAATTGTATTTCCTGCAATGGGCAATTGTCAGTCTTTTACTTAATTGGTTAAGTAAATGGAAATCGGTACTCGCAACATATCTTGTTAAACAGGCCAATTAGTTTCGTGTTCGACCAAGTGAGGAGGCCAGCAATCCTCAATGCCCTGTTCCCCTCTCCCTTTGTTTCAAACTCTTTTATCCCACTCTGTGTTATAGTTGTCTGTGTTCTGGTCTGACTGTGCCAATCCACCCTTCACATAGAAAGCCGTTTTTGTTTATCCAGTCCTCTCTCATTCTCCCATTCATTCAGATCAAAAGACTTCCTCGTTTTCTACACGATTTTTATGAGCACCAGTCAGTGGCTGCGTTCATGGGTGTTAGCGGAGCGGAGTTATACTGCTGTGTCTGCACCTGCATTGTGCAAAAGCTTGATGCATCCATCTTTGACATTCCCCCACCCCCCACATCCTTACGGAAAAGTTTGCAATGTTCGTGAAGTGCCGACAGAAAAAAAAAGAGGGAATTTGCATTTATAGAGAGCCTTTTCATGAGCTCTGGATATCCCCAAGTTCTCTGCAGCTAATTTGCAGCGAAGCTTCTTACGATGTAAGAAATGTGGCCACCAGTCATTGCACAGCAAGACCCCAGAAACAAGAGGCTACATTGAACAAAAGGGGCATCTTTTCAAGATGGTCTTAACCAAAGTTCTGAGCCCACCTCGGACTGACTGCTTCTACCCAAACAGAGACGCGAAGACGCTTTGTAAATGAACGTTTCCTCTCTTTTTATTTTACTTTTATGTTGATTTTAGTCTGGTGTTCAGTGGCCTGTGCATTCGTCACCATTTGTGAAGTTATGTGTGTGTTGGTTTGAGTGTATAGTGCGTGTTTCTGTGCCAGTGAGTTTGTTTGTTTGTGTGTGTGTGTCTGAGAGTGTGAATATTTGTGTCTACATTTGTTTGTAAGTATGTCTGTGAGTGTGCTTGTTTATGTTTGTGTCTGTGTGTGTCTGTGTGTCTGTGAGTGTGTGTGTGCCAGTCAGTTTGTTTGTTTGTGAGTGTGTGTGCCTGTGAGTGTGTGTGTGCCTGTGAGTGTGTGTGTGCCTGTGAGTGTGTGTGTGCCAGTCAGTTTGTTTGTTTGAGTGTGTGTGCCCCTGTGAGTGTGTGTGTGCCTGTGAGTGTGTGTGTGCCAGTCAGTTTGTTTGTTTGTGAGTGTGTGTGTGTGCCTGTGAGTGTGTGTGCCAGTCAGTTTGTTTGTGAGTGTGTGTGTGTGCCAGTCAGTTTGTTTGTTTGTGAGTGTGTGTGTGCCTGTGAGTTTGTGAGTGAGTGTGTGTCTGTGAGTGTGTGTGTGTCTGTGAGTGTGTGTGTGCCTGTGAGTGTGTGTGTGCCAGTCAGTTTGTTTGTGAGTGTGTGTGTGCCTGTGAGTTTGTGTGAGTGTGTGCGCCTGTGAGTGTGTGTGCCTGTGAGTGTGTGCCAGTCAGTTTGTTTGTTTGTGAGTGTGTGTGTGCCTGTGAGTGTGTGTGTGAGTGTGTGTGTGCCTGTGAGTGTGTGTGTGCCTGTGAGTGTGTGTGTGCCTGTGAGTGTGAGTGTGCCTGTGAGTGTGCGTGTGCCAGTCAGTTTGTTTGTTTGTGAGTGTGTGTGTGCCTGAGTGTGTGTGTGCCAGTCAGTTTGTTTCTTTGTGAGTGTGTGTGCCTGTGAGTGTGCCAGTCAGTTTGTTTGTGAGTGTGTGTGTGCCTGTGAGTTTGTGTGAGTGTGTGTGTGCCTGTGAGTTTGTGTGAGTGTGTGTGCGCCTGTGAGTGTGTGTGTGCCAGTGAGTTTGTTTGTTTGTGAGTGTGTGTGCGCCAGTCAGTTTGTTTGTTTGTGAGTGTGTGTGTGTGCCTGTGAGTGTGTGTGTGCCTGTGAGTTTGTGTGAGTGTGTGTGCGCCTGTGAGTGTGTGTGTGCCAGTGAGTTTGTTTGTTTGTGAGTGTGTGTGCGCCAGTCAGTTTGTTTGTTTGTGAGTGTGTGTGTGTGTGCCTGTGAGTGTGAATATTTGTGTCTACATTTGTTTGTAAGTATGTCTGTGAGTGTGCTTGTTTATGTGTGTATGTGTGTGTCTGTGAGTGTGTGTGTGTGTGTCTGTGTTTGTGAATGGGTGTTTGTGAGTGCAAGTACTGTGAGGCAACACGGTAGCATTGTGGATAGCACAATTGCTTCACAGCTCCAGGGTCCCAGGTTCGATTCCCTGCTGGGTCACTGTCTGTGCGGAGTCTGCACATCCTCCCCGTGTCTGCATGGGTTTCCTCCGGGTGCTCCGGTTTCCTCCCACACCCCAAAGATGTGCAGGTTAGATGGATTGGCCATGCTAAATTGGCCCTCTAGTGTCCAAAAAGGTTAAGTGGGGTGACTGGGTTACAGGGATAGGGTAGAGAC
This sequence comes from Scyliorhinus canicula, assembly GCF_902713615.1. Classification (NCBI taxonomy): domain Eukaryota; kingdom Metazoa; phylum Chordata; class Chondrichthyes; order Carcharhiniformes; family Scyliorhinidae; genus Scyliorhinus; species Scyliorhinus canicula. Next base: position 7,486,655 of record NC_052169.1, on the reverse strand, counting down.
GTGGGCTTGAGTAGGGTGCTCTTTGTAAGGGGCGGTGCAGACTCGATGGGCCAAATGGCCTCCTTCTGCATTGTAAATTCTATGATTCTGAGTGTGTGTTTGTGTCTGTGCGTGTTTGTTTGTGAGTGTGTCAGTGAGTGTGTTTGCTTGTATGAAAGAAACTTTTATTTCTGCAGCTCTAAATCCTTGGATGTTGAAGCTGATAGACTATTTAACTGTGTGTGTGTGTTTCCCAGTGTGACCCTGTTTGAAGTTGGTGGCAGAAGTGTTAAACGCAACTTGAAGAGAAGGAGAGAGAGAGAGATCCATTCATCGAAGCAAGTTTGTGCAGTTTGCAGCTCGGGTCATTAATCCAGATCTCCAGAGGAAGGCACTTGGAGCGGGGAGGCACCCACACTGAAAGACAACAGTCGAAGGATCAGAGCGATATTGCACTGCCTGTTGACCCAAGTGTGAAACAGGGCAAAGAATGGATCCCAGAAATTATTCTTTGGACATTCACGAACCTGACTTTCTGGATTATTCTGACTGGTACATAGATGATCGTATGGAGCCCACCTCCACTCCCGAAGAGTACGTCGTTCATTTTAATTCTAATGTTAACTTCAATTTCTGTTTCCTCAAATACGCGCTTCCTTAACTTTATGTTTTGCTTTGTTCCGCAGTGTAACATCCTGTAACTCCTCCATCCCAGGTGATTTGTATCATCTCTGCGCAGCAGGTGTATCGGTGAGTTGAAATGAAATGAAAATCGCTTATTGTCACGAGTAGGCTTCAATGAAGTTACTGTGAAAAGCCCCTAGTCGCCACATTCCGGCGCCTGTCCGGGGAGGCTGGTACGGGAATCGAACCGTGCTGCTGGCCTGCTTGGTCTGCTGTAAAAGCCAGCGATTTAGCCGAGTGAGCTAAACCACTCGTGAGTTTACTGTGAGTCTACTGTGCTTTTATTCGATTCAGCTCTTAATTTGTCAGTTGGCAGTGGATAGCACTGGGACTGCGGCGCTGAGGACCCGGGTTCGAAACCCGGCTCTGGGTCACTGACTGTGTGGAATTTGCACATTCTCCCCGTGTCTGCGTGGGTTTCACCCCCACAACCCAAAGATGTGCTTCTTAGGTGGATTGGCCACACTAAATTGCTCCTTAATTGGAAAAAACTTTTTTTTTAAATTAAAAAATAAATAAATAAAATTTGTGAGTTGGGACATATGTCTGTGATTCTCAACTTATTGGTGCAGCTTCAAGTGAGCCAGATATTTAGTAATTTACGCATTGTGGGGGGAAAAAGGTCAACTTCTTCCACCATTGATGGGAGACCGTTTCTGCCGTTTTACCGTTTGTAGCGAGATTTCAAACGTCATTGCCCCCATGCGCCGCAATGGGAGTGACGCACCGACACAGGTGCCATCTCTTGAATGGGATGTCAAACCGAGGCCCCACGAATGATCTCGGTGAGTCGTAGACGATACTGTGACGCTATCTCTGATGAATAGCCAGGGCCATTCGCTCTGATGTCCTGGACGATTTGTATCCCCCTGCCGCACAAGTTTATCTCATCGTGGGACTTTCACAGAATTTACAATGCAGAAGGAGGCCATTCGGCCCATCGAGTCTGCACCGGCTCTTGGAAAGAGCACCCTACCCAAGGTTAACACCTCCACCCTATCCCCATAACCCAGTAATCCCATCCAACACTAAGGGCAATTTATCATGGCCAATCCACCTAACCTGCACATCTTTGGACTGTGGGAGGAAACCGGAGCACCCGGAGGAAACCCCGCAGACTCGGGGAGAACGTGCAGACTCCGCACAGACAGTGACCCACGCTGGAATCGAACCTGGGACCCTCCCTCTTTCTGCAGGCGATGAATTCAGCCACAGACCATAAAGTGTGGAGCCAGATCCAGTGCAATTAGGCCCCCCCACCTTTCATATAAAGGATGGCAGGAATTTGGAATCACCAGCAGATCAATCGTTAATTTTAAATCGAAGCCTGTTAAAAATATTTGGTTAACCAAAGCTATTAAAAGGCACGGGGGGGGGGGGGGGGGGGGGGGGGGGGGGGGGGGTAGAGGCGGGGGTACATGGTGTTAGGTTGCAGATTGGCTCTTGTCGAATGGCGGAAAAGGTTCAAGGGGTTAAATAGGCGAAGCGGGTTCCTCTGCCCTGCAGTCTGTTCCGGCCACCAGAATGCCGAAGGGCTTGAGGAGGCTTTACCGGGCACCTTGTTTGTGAGTTACATAGTATATAGAACAGTACAGCACAGAACAAGCCCTTCGGCCCTCGATGTTGTGCCGAGCTTTGTCCAAAATCCAGATCAAGCTATTCCACTCCCTGTCATTCTGGTGTGCTCCCATGTGCCTATCCAATAACCACTTGAAAGTTCCTAAAGTGTCCGACTCCACTATCACAGCAGGCAGTCCATTCCACGCCCTAACCACTCTCTTGAGTAAAGAGCCTACCTCGGATATCCCTCCTATATCTCCCACCCTGAATTCTCCCTCCTTCTCTTTCAGCTGTTGGCTCTGGTGTTGCTGTCCTTCAGTGTGAAGCGGAGACGATTGTGCCTAGGTTGCTGCGCTGGAGCCCCTGGCCTGTTGCAGTTAAGTGCCTGCTCTCGGGGCGGGGGGCGGGGGGCGGGGGGGGGGGGGGGGGGGGGGGGGGGGGGGGGGGGGTCAGCATTTGAACCCTGGATGAACTAAAATCGGGGCTTCCTCGGGTCAGGCCGTGATGTTAGCTGTCACTGTGTTAAGTGCGCTGGGAGCACTGAAGTCGCACGTACTTAGTAATGTTTATTCAACTGTATCTGTCTGTGCCTCACTCCAACTCTCAGGCTGGGTTTTGCTGCCATGAAATGGATCGGGTTACTCGACACTTGTCCAATGCAGTGTTTTCTTTGTAAAACCTGCTCCACTGCCCAGTACAAGTTGGAAAAGTACAAACCCCCCCCCCCCCCCACCTAAGGCATTGGGTGTTATGAGATGAGGTGTTTTTCATTCTTATTCCTTCGCGCAAAAAGGTTTGAATCGATCGATTGTCTTCTCCTTCGACCTCTGCCCTTTCCTGAAATGTCCCAGATCTCGCTCGCTGAGGCAGCCAGCGAATGCTCATTAAAGTGGGATTTGAAACCTGACGGGTTTCCAAGCAGAAAGTAGGTTAATCCCCACTTTCTGTATGTGTAACATTATTCTTGCGGTGATCCCCACCAGCTAAACCCTCATTAAGAGTTCCTACTGTTTGTAAAGCTGAGGCGTGGTGCCACAGTGGTTAGCACTGCTGCCTCCAGGCCGCCAGGGCCCCGGGTTCGATTCCGGCCTTGGGTGACCTGTCCGTGTGGAGTCTGCAAAATTGATGAATGTTTCCAGTTCCAGAGGGAGAGCATGAATCGGCACCAATAGTCATCGATGTAACGGAAGAAGCGTTGAGGGAGGGGACGAGGGTCGGATGGGAATAAGGAATGTTCCATTTACCCCGCAAAAAGACAGGAATAACTGGGTGGGGTACCCATAGCCGCACCTTTTTATTAGCAGGAAGGGGGACAAGGGAAAGGAGAAATTGTTCAGTAAGAGAACAACTTTAGCCAGGTGGAGGAGAGTAGTGATTGATTGATATTTATTGTCACCTATACCGAAATACAGTGAAAAGTATTTTTCTGCGGCCAAGGGAACATACACAATACGTACATAATAGACAAAAAGAATAATCAACAGAGTACATTGACCAAGCCAGGATGGGGACTCGCGATTTTTGGGGTTGGGGTGGAGCCTGGAGTGCAGGAGGCGAAAGAGGCCGGTGTGCTGGCCTTTGCGTCCCTAGTAGCCCGGCGAAGGATCTTGCTACAATGGAAGGATGCGAGGCCCCCAAGCGTGGAGACCTGGATCAATGACATGGCGGGTTTCATTAAGCTAGAGAAGGTCAAATTCGCCCTGAGAGGGTCGGTACAAGGGTTCTTTAGGCGGTGGCAGCCTTTTCTCGACTTTCTGGCTCAACGATAGGGTACGGGGACAGTAGCAGCAGCAACCCGGGGGGGGGGGGGGGAGGGGGGGGAAGGGGGAAGGGGGAAGGGGAGGGAAAAGGTTGGGGGGGGGCGGACGATGACTATGTTTGTTTATTTAATTTAAATTTATTTTGAAGTTCTTTTGTTGTTCATTGGGGTTGGGGGGTGGGGGATGGGATACATGCGTCGATACGGTCTGGGGGTGGTACGGTTATTATGGGTTATTTTGTTGCATTTCATTGTTTGTCGTTATGTTTTATATTTTCTGTAAAAAATTCCAATAAAATTATATTAAAAAAAAAACAGAGTACATTGACAAATGGCACATCAACAAATAGTGATTGGTTACAGTGCGGAACAAGGGCCAAACAAGAGCAGCATAGGGCGTCGTGAATAGTGTTCTTACAGGGAACAGATCAGTCCGAGGGGGAGTCGTTGAGGAGTCTAGTAGCTGTAGGGAAGAAGCTGTTCCTATGTCTGGATGTGCGAGTTTTCAGACTTCTATACCTTCTGCCTGATGGAAGGGTCTGGAAGAAGGTAATGGCTGGGTGGGAGGGGTCTCTGATAATGCTGTCTGCCTTCCTGAGGCAGCGGGAGGTGTAGGCAGAATCAATGTGAGGGTGGCAAGCTTGTGTGATACGTTGGGCTGAGTTCACCACACTCTGCAGTTTCTTGCGATCTTGGGCCGAGCAGTTGCCATACCAAGCTGTGATGCAGCCGGATAGGATGCGCTCTATGGCACATCTGTAGAAGTTTGTGAGAGTCGATGCAGACATGCCGAATTTCTTTAGCTGCCATAGGAAGTAGAGACATTGTTGGGCTTTCTTGACTGTTGACTGGGCAGCACGGTAGCACAAGTGGCTAGCACTGTGGCTTCACAGCGCCAGGGTCCAAGGTTCGATTCCCCACTGGGTCACTGTCTGTGCGGAGTCTGCACTTTCTCCCCGTGTCTGCGTGGGTTTCCTCCGGGTGCTCCGGTTTCCTCCCACACCCCAAAGATGTGCAGGTTAGGTGGATTGGCCATGCTAAAATTGCCCCTTAGTGCCCAAAGATGTGCAGATTTCGTGGCGTTATGGGGATATGGTGGGCGAGTGGGCCCAGGTGGGGTGCCCTTTCGGAGGGCCGTTGCAGTCTTGATGGGCCGAATGGCCTCCTTCTGCATTGCAGGGGTTCCGTGGCATCGAACTTGGCTGTTGTGCCAGGCTGGATCTGGAGGGAAACGGGACTCACTGGAGGCCGATCCGGAGCGGGTTCAGGCCTGTTTTGCAGAAGGGCAAGAGGTTGGTTGAAAAGCACCTGAGCACTTTTTGCAACCTACCTGACCACAATATAAATGTTTACGGTGCGGAACTTATCCCGCACTGACATTGGTGAGGAGAGAGCAATGAGCAGGAGTGTATCCAGCTTCTCTTCTCAGCTGTTTAGCATAAATTCTGCAGTGTTTGCAACGCTCCCAATCTGCAGAACCCCCAAGGCACAGGGGTACGGAGACCAGCTCCTGCGGGGAGAAATAGCCATTGTTAATCTTTTCAACTGAGTGCATGAAAGAGAAAAACTCTCGTTATTGTCAAAAGAAGGGGAAACGCTGGAAACTGCCACCAGGCCTGGCAGTATCTCTGCAGAGGGAGCTGGCCTTCCGATGATGGGCCACACTCCTGAAATGTCGGGCGGGATAGCCTGGTCTGGCCGAAGGCCACTCCCTGCGGCCGGAGCCATTGACTTCGGCAGGACGGGAAGAAGCGGTGAGTGTCTCCACTGCTGGAAAACCCCCACGGGGTGGGTGAGTGTGGGCGGAAAATCCCGGCCATTAACTCGGACTCCCTGCACTCATGTGGCTAAATGTTAGGCTATTGTTTGGCAACCTTCTTATGAAGCCTAGGTTGTTACGGAGACTTGGGGGCTCATTTAAACAGCCCTAATTTCTTCCCTCACTTATCACCAATCCACCTACCCTGTGCACATCTTTTGGGTGGTGGGGGGGCGAAACCCACGCAAACACGGGGAAGAATGTGCAAACTCCACACGGACAGTGACCCAGAGCCGGGATCGAGCATGGGAACCTCTGAGCCGTGAGGCTGCAGTGCTAACCACTGCGCCACCGTGCTGCCCTTGGGTCCCTGAGATTGTTAACGTCCCAACCAGGGAGATTGTGGGGCCCTTTGTCCCAGTAGACTAATGGGCACCAGACTGCCAGGCCTGGCTGATGAAATGTGAATGGCCTTTGTGTAGTTCCCTTTGAATTTGACCCTGCAATCACAGGTGGGTGGGGGGGGGTTAGGGTCTCATCAGAGGTAACGAAATGTAAATGTCTTCGATACTGCCAAATAGTCCCTTCTGTTCCGGGTCACAGACAGACATAACTTGAGCCATTTTAAAAGGCCCATTTTTTTTTTAAATTCTAGAAATTAGCCATGAGGACATATTAATGTGATTTCCCAACCTCCTGACAAGGTGGTTGCAATGGATTAAGAATGATTTGTGAATCGATCAATAATAATTCTCTCTCCCTCATATATCCCCCTCCGACTTACATCTCCCTATCAACAAACGTTCTCTTCCTCTCTCCCTCACGAACTGATCAATGTCAAAACGGGAACAAAATAATTGATTGGGATATTTCACTGCAACTCAAAACCACATTCGGTCATGATTTTGCCTTCAGCTTTCCATTTTAACGTGGACAATAATGTTCTTTGTGTTTCCAGTCCAGTTGGCTTCCTTGAGCATGACTACCATAGAGGAATTGCCGCGAGTGTGTTTGGGGTGCTCTTTTGTTCGCTGTGCGCGGTGGTCCTTGACGACGATCCTTTGCCCTTCATCAGAAATCCGCCGAAGGAGACCAAAGGTAAATAGAGCAAATTGCCTTGATCCTGGGTGAGAAACTTCTCCACAGCAAGGACACAAAAAGCAAATGCCGGAGATTGATTGCCCTGTGACTTTCCTGGGGCCCTTTCCATTTGGTGAATGTTGTTTTATTTGGGAAGCTTTCAGTGCCAAGGTAGTAAAATGCGTGAAAGTAACTTTTGGCTTGGGAAGAATTGTTTCATTGTCTCACGGGGTGTAGGCATCACTGACCTGACCAACATATCTTGCCTATCCCTAATTGCCCTTGGCAAGATGGCTGCATGTGTTTTAAAAAGGATTTTTAATGACCGCTATGTATTACTTGGCCACAAGAGATTGTTAAGTCCAGCTCAGATCAATGGAGAAAGGGGACCTGCGCTCCCATTTTAAACAATGTTAGAACATAGAACAGTACAGCACAGAACAGGCTCTTCGGCCCTCGATGTTGTGCCGAGCTTTGTCCGAAACCAAGATCAAGCTATCCCACTCCCTGTCATTCTGGTGTGCCCCATGTGCCTATCCAATAACCACTTGAAAGTTCCTAAAGTGTCCGACTCCACTATCACAGCAGGCAGTCCATTCCACACCCTAACCACTCTCTGAGTAAAGAACCTACCTCGGATATCCCTCCTATATCTCCCACCTTGAACCTTATGCCCCCTTGTAACAGCTACATCCACCCGAGGAAATAGTCTCTGAACGTCCACTCTATCTATCCCCTCATCATCTTATAAACCTCTATTAAGTCGCCTCTCATCCTCCTCTGCTCCAAAAAGAAAAGCCCTAGCTCCCTCAACCTTTCATCATTAGACCTACCCTCCAAACCAGGCAGCATTCTGGTAAATCTCCTTTACACCCTTTCCAGTGCTTCCACATTCCTCCTGTAGTGAGGTGACCAGAACTGCGGACAATACTCCAATTTGTTGTGTTGTGTTCTATGATAATTTTAGACAGTAGGCTTACATTAACGCTGCAGTGAAATTACTGTCAAAATCCCCTCGTCGCCACATTCCGGCGCCTGTTCAGGTTCACTGAGGGAGAATTCAGAATGTTCAATTCACCTAACAAGCACGTCTTTTGGGACTTGTGGGAGGAAACCGGAGCACCCGGAGGAAATCCTCGCAGACACGGGGAGAATGTGCAGACTCCGCACAGACAGTGACCCAAACCGGGAATCGAACCTGGGTCCCTGGCGCTGTGAAGCAACAGAGCTAACCATTGTGCTACTGTGCCGATTCATTCCTTAACAAGCAAGTTTACATTTTGGTCGTGCACACAAATCTGGTACAATGCAAGGGGTATAAACTAAACATCAATCAACGCATTGCACAATTTGTAAAGGGTGTACTTGGGTTTTTTTTGAGGAACATTGAATACTGGATGTTTTTGTTGGACCCAGGTTTATTTAAAAAAAAAAAATTTGGAGTACCCAATTCATTTTTTTCCAATTAAGGGGCAATTCTAACATGGCCAATCCATCTAACCTGCACATCTTTGGGTTATGGGGGTGAAACCCACGCAGACATGGGGAGAACGTGCAAACTCCACACGGACAGTGAGCCAGAGCCGGGATTTGAACCCGGGTCCTCAACGCCGCAGTCCCAGTGCTAACCACTGCGCCACATGCCATCCTTGGACCCAGGTTTTATGACCATAAACAGTGTCAATGTTAAAAGGATCAGAAGTTGTAGCTTTTATAAACAGTAAATACTATCAATGATATGTAGAGGAGCAATTTGTGAATTTGGATCTATTGGATATTTTGCTCTAACCAAACTTGCACTCCTTTCCTTTTGTTCCCAAAGAGTACTGGAAGATCACTGCCTTGCTTTACTACCCAGCCCTATACTATCCCCTTCTTGCATGTGCGGCAGTCAAGAGTAAATTGGGTTACCTGCTTGGCAGTCTGCTCTCCTGGCTACACTGTAGCATTTCCCTTTGCCAGGACGTTGAATGTCCCTTAACAGCCAAGGTACTTATTATTCCTTCTGTTTTCGCTTATGCAACTGTCTCAAGTTTTAATCGGAGATTTGCTCTAACTCCATGTACTGCGCGGACTGTATCGCTATTGTTGCAACTTGAAATGATTTGTGGAAACACAATACAATGATCCCATTCTCTCCTTATCTGGGTAGAAACCAGCTCCCTCCGCTCCTGAATGCTGGGAACTGACGGGAAATCACTCCCAACCTGCGTTGACTCCGATTGCAAAACAAAGTTTTGAACAATTGCTCAAATATTAGCTCTCCGAGGGTAATAGGAATCCGTCCATCTTGGCATCGGTCCTGAAATTCTTTTACTCTCAAGAAGCCCCTTTGCTGTTCAGGATGCCAACTCCTGTTGACTGTAATCCAAGAGGTTTCATCGCATGACATTCTACTGTCCCGTTCCCCCCCCCCCCCCCCCCCCCCCCCCCCCCCAACACTTCTGCCATCGGTTACCTCGCATGTCCCTCCTGGTGGCACATTGCCTTCCCGAGTCGTTGGTTCTCAATTTCGAATTGGATGTTAATTGTCTCCAATAATTTAATACTGTCAAAGAAAATCGGATTTTTGTTTTTTTCCTGGGATTTTTCTTACAGCTGTATCCTGCAGACTAGACAACCCTACTTGCAACTCCCACTCAGTGGATTAGTCATTGTGCAGCTGCAAGATGATCAGTGCGGTTATGTAATCCGTTAAAAGTTCCAAGTCAAGCACTCAATCAGCAGGAATCTTCCAATCCCTTCAACAAAGCTTCTTCCATCTCCCGTGTGGCGTTGCTGCAGCGGGAGGGAGTGGGGGGTGGGTGGGTGGGTGGGTGGGGGGGGGGGGGTTAGGAACGTCCCACCTAGTGCATGGAATCATATCATATAATCATATAATTTACAGTGCAGAAGGAGGCCATTCAGCCCATCGGGTCGGCACCGGCCCTTGGAAAGATCGCCCCACTCAAGTCTACATCTCCACCCCATCTCCATAACCCAGTCACCCCACCTAACCTTTTGGTCACAAAGGACAATTTAGCATGGCCAATCCACCTAACCTGCACGCCTTTGGACTGTGGGAGGAAACCGGAGCACCCGGAGGAAACCCACGCAGACACGGGGAGAACGTGCAGACTCCATACAGACAGTGACCCAAGCCGGGAATCGAACCTGGGACCCTGGAGCTGTGAAGCAACGGTGCTAACCACTGTGCTGCCGTGCCACACTTGAATGCCAGGCTTGTCGCAAAGCTGTCCCTAGAAACGCTCCTCCTTGATACCTGACACTCTGACCTATCAATGCAAGGCCACGGAAAAATCGCAGCATCTGTTCTCTTTCCACCGATTCCATCAGAACCGCTGTGCATTTTCCATTTTTATCCTGGATTGCCGGCATCTGCAGTATTCTGCCCTTTTGAGTTCTCCTAGTTGTCCGGTTCAATATTTATCCCGCGTACAACAGCTGGTTATTTATTCCATTGTCAGTTTTGTGTGAGCCCACTGTGTGTGAAGATCCCCTTACAGACCCAATCATTTCTTGAAAGATATTCGAATTTCCAGTGGCAAACTGGAAAGGCCACACAGCATGAATTCATGTTTTGGGAATTTTCTACACTGTAACAAACTGTCCAACATTGTCTGAACACTATTCAATGGGCAACCTCTACTCTGAACTACAGAAACGATCCCCCATTTAACTTTTGCACCGACAGAAAAACCCCATCATGGTTACACTTTAATGTGTCGCCAAAGTTGGCACTTTTTAATTCTCCAGAAACGACTCCAAAGTTATTCTTAACTCCCGTGGGCTTGCACCCTTTCTTCCCTTCCCAACCTGGGCAACTCCTCATCCCAGATCTAACTTACACGATGGTGAGGGATGAATTGGAGATTCGCCTCTCTAGCCAAGCTGGGCGAATCTTCCAGCCTCATTTAAACCCTCACAAACTGAGCCTCTTCAATCTGAGTGCGAGCGACCACCTACATTTTGAGTGGGGACTGATGAGAGCTACCATTTTCTCATCCTCCTATCTCCCCCTCTCTCTCAGACTTTATTGTGTCTCGGAAAAATCTGCAACCCGATCCTACAATGGCTTCCCTAGAATTCTCTCTTCCCAAAGCCCATTTCCATGACAAAGTGAATTGCATGGGCCTTGTATCCAGGTAGACCCCCAACTCCATTTTATCTTGCTACTAAATAGACAGTTGCAGTGTAAACATTTACAAAACCTGACATTGCCAGCACCTGCCCGTGAGGTTTAGAGACTAACAATCTATCCACCGTCAGCATGTTCATTGACCCTCCATTAACTATTAAAATTTTTTTTAGAGTACCCAATTATTTTCTTTTCCAATTAAGGGGCAATTTAGCGTGGCCAATCCACCTGCCCTGCACATCTTTGGGTTGTGAGGGTGAGATCCACGTAGACACGGGGGGGGGGGGGAAATGTGCAAACTCCACACGGACAGTGACCCAGGGCCGGGATTGAACCTGGGTCCTCGGTGCCGTGACGTAGCAGTGCTAACCCCTGTGCTACCATGCTGCCCCTCCGTTAACCACCAAGCCACCAAACTTGCCAATGGGGAGTATTTAGAACAGGTCAAGTTCCTCCATTTTATCCTAGAGACAATTCTAAAAAAAATGTTAAGTTTATAAAATTGTTAACATTGTCGAGACGTTCCAACATTGGCTACAATTCCAAAAATCCTCACTGGTTGTGAGATTGTGATTGTGTAAGGTGCCATCTAAATGCAAGTTATTTAATTTGGTTGGGAGGTAGTCAAGGATAACAAATGGAAGTTAAATAGTCCGCGGGAGGGAACAAAATCTTATGGGGAAGTAAGCGATTGACGGAATATTACAACAGTTTGATTTGAGGCCTTTGGCAAAAGAACCTTACGCGATGCAAGGATAAACATTTTTCCCCAGTGAGGGGTTAGGATCTGGAATTCCCAGCCTGAGAGTGTGGCATGGGCAGATCCAACTGCGGCATTCCAAAGGGATTGTTATTTGAGGACAAAAGAATGGCAGGGTTAAAGGGAAAGGGCAGTGGAGTGGGACCAGGCAAGTTGCTCATGCAGAGAGACAGCACGGACGTGAGGGACTGAATGGCCTCCTTCTGTGCTGTGACCATTCCTCTTCTGTAAGTTTCCGTAATTAACATGTTTCCTGCTTGTTTTTTCTTTTTTATTTGGCTATCCAGTGGTACAAATACTACTCACTGCTGAGGAGTCTGCCCCAGCTTTTGTCCCTGGCATTCCTAAGTCTGATTTATCCTTTGTTGCTGCTAAGGAATGGTGAGACATCACGCAATCTGCCCTGGCATCGGGTGAGTGTCAAACATAACAATGGGGAGTGGGGGGTGAGGGGGCTGGTCATATACTACAAACTGAGGTGGGGTGCCCTTTACGGAGGTAGATATTGGGAGGTTAATGGGGCAGCACAGAGGTTAGCACTGCTGCCTCACAGCGACAGGGGCCCGGGTTCAACTTTTGGCCTTGGGTCACAGTCTGCGCGGAGTCTGCACGCTCTCCCCGTGTCTGCCTGGGTTTCCTCCGGGTGCTCCGGTTCCCTCCTACAGTCCTATTAGATGGATTGGCCGTGACAAAATTGCCCCCTTTGTGGCGAAAGATGTTCAGGAGAGGTGGGGCTACGGGGGAGTGGGCCGAGGTGGGGTGCTCTTCCAGAGGGGCGGTGCAGACTCGATGGGCCGAATGGCACTGTCGGAATTCTAAGCTCGAGAACGCAAGAAATAGGAGTAGGCCATTCAGCCCATCAAGCCTGCTCTGCCATTCATCTTGGTCCTCAGCTCCATTTTCACGCACGCTCCCCAAATCCCAGAATTCCTGGTGAGGCCAAAAATCTCTCTGTCCCCAGCCTTTAATGTGTTCAACGATAGGGCATCCACTACCCTCTGGGGTGAAGATTTCCAAAGGCACTCAATAAAATCGAAATGGAAGTAGGACAAGAAAACATCGATTCAAACTAATTTCAGTGGTAGCAGGGTGTGGGGGTGGGGTGGGGGATGGTAATGTTCTTCCTGCAATATGTGAGCTTCATACAACGTACCTGGAATGGACTCCTGAGCGTAGGTAAGAAGCCTGGAGCCGGGGTGGCACGTGGTGCAGTGGTTAGCACTGGGACTATAGCACTGGTTCCTCTGGCATTGCAGCGCAGTGCTGGGTTCCTCTGGCATTGCAGCGCAGTGCTGGGTTTCTCTGGCATTGCAGCGCAGTGCTGGGTTCCTCTGGCATTGCAGCGCAGTGCTGGGTTCCTCTGGCATTGCAGCGCAGTGCTGGGTTTCTCTGGCATTGCAGCGCAGTGCTGGGTTCCTCTGGCATTGCAGCGCAGTGCTGGGTTCCTCTGGCATTGCAGCGCAGTGCTGGGTTCCTCTGGCATTGCAGCGCAGTGCTGGGTTCCTCTGGCATTGCAGCGCAGTGCTGGGTTTCTCTGGCATTGCAGCGCAGTGCTGGGTTTCTCTGGCATTGCAGCGCAGTGCTGGGTTTCTCTGGCATTGCAGCGCAGTGCTGGGTTCCTCTGGCATCGCAGTGCTGGGTTCCTCTGGCATTGCAGCGCAGTGCTGGGTTCCTCTGGCATTGCAGCACAGTGCTGGGTTCCTCTGGCATTGCAGCGCGGTGCTGGGTTCCTCTGGCAGCGCAGTGCTGGGTTCCTCTGGCATTGCTGCGCAGTGCTGGGTTCCTCTGGCATTGCAGCGCAGTGCTGGGTTCCATTGGCATTGCAGCGCAGTGCTGGGTTCCACTGGCATTGCAGCGCAGTGCTGGGTTCCACTGGCATTGCAGCGCAGTGCTGGGTTCCTCTGGCATTGCAGCGCAGTGCTGGGTTCCTCTGGCATTGCAGCGCAGTGCTGGGTTCCTCTGGCATTGCAGCGCAGTGCTGGGTTCCTCTGGCATTGCAGCGCAGTGCTGGGTTCCTCTGGCATTGCAGCGCAGTGCTGGATTCCTCTGGCATTGCAGCGCAGTGCTGGATTCCTCTGGCATTGCAGCGCAGTGCTGGGTTCCTCTGGCATTGCAGCGCAGTGTTCCTCTGGCATTGCAGCAATCCCGGCCTATCTTTCTGAATAACACTGGGGCCTGGAATCTTGTGAGCAATTGGGAAAACCCCAGCCTGCTCGCTCTTCCCCTGTCCGAATTTCAAACCAGGCCCCTTGTGTGACTGTGTGCCCGGGATTGTGTCTTTCCCCACGGGGTTGGGGCTCGCAGGGTGTGCAAACCAGGATGGAGTGTGGGCACCGAGGCGGGCTGGTTACCTGTTCCTCGAGACAGCAGCCCAGCTCCCAGCATCGCTTCAGGTCCGCTTAAACCTCACCCCTGCCCAGCCACCCTCCCGTCCACCCACCCTGTATCCCCCACAGTCACCCACCCAGCATTCACCAGGCCTCAGAAGCCAAGGAAGAGCAATGGGAACTCTCAGTCGGAAAAATAACTAAGCCTGTGACAACGCGATGAAACTCTCGTTCAAACACACACTGCCTCCGATACTTCATAAAAACTCTACGGGGGTGGGTGGGGGAACTTTACTCCTTTAAGTGGCCATTAAGTTGTGTAAACAAACAGCTTAGCCCTCTGAATCCACAGCAAGGGTCACGTATGTTACTGCAACCTCATAAAGCCGTCACAAAAATATTCAAATGTTCAGCTTCCAGAGGAAAAGTCAAACTGAGGCTCCAAAGCTTCTTGGGCCAATGTTAAAGATCCCATTGTTCTATTTGAAGAAAAACAGGGGTCGATATTTTGTCACCAAAATGGCTATTGTCACATTGCAGTTTGTGGGAGCAACTTGTCCACTGCATCTCCTGCACTTCAATAGGTGGATGTAAAGCACTTTGACAAGTTCAAAGATCGTGCAAGGCTCGATATCAATGCTTCTTGTTTTGTTTTTCGGCTGTGTTACCATCTTGAGGCAGTTCTTTTTGTTGAAAAGCACCAGTGCTCCCATATCAGTGGCGAGATTCCAATAAATCAGCCTATTGAGCATCTGGGAGGGGGGTGATATTCCCGTCCTGTTGTTTTTCCTTTTTACCCCCTCGCCTCACTCCAGTGTGAGAAAACAATCAGTAGCTCCACCGTCTGTTCACGCAGCTGTTCAGGGCGCAGCGAAGCCAACGGCATAACTGGAATTGAGGCAGTGGCTTAGTGGTATTGTCGCTAGTAATCCAGAGACCCAGGGTAATGGCCTGCAGACTTGGGTTCGAATCCCACGAGAGCAGGTGATGGAATTGGAATTCAATTTTTAAAAATCTGGTATTGAAAGAGTATCCAATTCTTTTTTTTTCCAATTAAGGGGCAATTTAGCATGTACCCTGCACATCGTTTTGGGTTGTGGGGGTTGTGGTGATATGCATCACTGTAGATACACAAGGGGTTAATGTAAGTACACGTAGACTAGCTAGACACTAGAGGGAGCACCAGAGACATGACACACAGACACTCAACCAATAGGTCAGTAAGATAGGACACGCCCAATCGGCATTCACGATACACACAGAGGTGACACTACCACAGGAGGGCATTACACCAACCCATATATACAGGACACAGCACACATGATCTTCCTCTTCCCAGTGGAGACACTCGGTGAGTACAGACACAGGGTTGATTCAACATCACACCCACCACGTGGATTGTAGCAGACTGGTTCGTCAGCCTGAGTAGCTATAGAAGGATTAACAGTAGTGGCGAATCCGAGTAGGAAAATTGTAAATAGTTTAATAAACGTGTTGAAGTTATCTCCACGTCTGAACCTTCCTTTGTCAGAGTGAACATCAAGGAAGCAGCTTGTGCTACGTCAAGAGCATAACAAGACAAGGGTGAGACCCACACAGACACTGGGAGAATGTGCAAACTCCACACGGACAGTGACCCGGGGCCAGGCTCGAACCCGGGTCCTCGGCCCTGTGAGGCAGCAGTGCTAACCACTGTGCCACCCTTCCTGGACTGAAAGTCTAATGATGACCGTGAAACCATTGTATTGGGGTGATCTTGTAGAGGTCTATAAAATAATGAGGGGCATGGATCATGTAGATAGTCAACATCTTATCCCAAAGGTAGGGGAGTCTAAAACAGAGGGCACAGGTTTAAGGTGAGAGGGGAGAGATCTAAAAGGGTCCCAAGAGGCAATTTTTTCCACGCAGAGGGGGGTGAGTGTCTGGAACGAGCTGCCAGAGGCAGTAGTAGAGGCGGGTACAATTTTGTCTTTTAAAAAGCATTTAGACAGTTGTGTGGCCGTATTATGGATTTTCTTTTCTTTTCATGTACGAAATGATCTGTTTGAGCGGCTCGTAGAAAAACACTTTTCACTGTACCTCGGTACACGTGACAATAAACAAATCCAATCCAATCCAATATGGATAGAGAGGGGTATGGACCACATGCTGGCAATTGGAACTAGCTGGGCGGCATGGACAGGTTGGGCCGAAGGGCCATGCGGTAAACCTCTATGACTCTATAGAATTCATCTTCACCCAACATCGAATGCTGATTGATGTTATTGCCTGGTGTTGAAGGGTGGGCGGGGGGGGGGGGTGCTGCTCCTGAACCTGTGCACCAATCCCTCACCGAACTCTGCTTTCCTCTTTAGTGTCCGGCAAATCAATATTACACTGATTACCTAAAGATCATACTGAAGAAGAACTCGCCCAGAAACAGGTTAGTGAAGTGTGTGTGTGTGTTAGTGAAGTGTGTGTGTGTGTGTGTGTGTGTGTGTGTGTGTGTGTGTGTGTGTGTGTGTGTGTGTGTGTGTGTGTGTGTGTGTGTGTGTGTGTGTGTGTGTGTGTGTGTGAGTGACCCAATATTCTCCGCCTCCGACGGCGGGGTTCATTTGTGCTTTCAAAAATCGGGAAACAGGCATCGCGGTACGGAGGGGGGGGGGGTGGTACAGAAAAAGTCCAACATCACCACAGTGTGCTGACAGTTGTGCGGCTGGCCGGGGGGGTAGTAGCGGGAGGTGGGCTGTGGCATCGTGGTGGGTGGGCCGGAGCACCGTTGCAAGGCAGCCATGAAGCTGCGCACGCCGCCGACTGCCCGCGTGTAATGTGTGTGTGTGCGGGGCGTGTAATGTGTGTGTGCGGGGCGTGTAATGTGTGTGTGCGGGGCGTGTAATGTGTGTGTGCGGGGCGTGTAATGTGTGTGTGCAGGGCGTGTAATGTGTGTGCGCGGGGCGTGTAATGTGTGTGTGCGCGGGGCATGTAATGTGTGTGTGCGCGGGGCGTGTAATGTGTGTGCGCGGGGCGTGTAATGTGTGTGCGCGCGGGGCGTGTAATGTGTGTGTGCGCGGGGCGTGTAATGTGTGTGTGCGCGGGGCGTGTAATGTGTGTGTGCGCGGGGCGTGTAATGTGTGTGTGTGCGGGGCGTGTAATGTGTGTGTGTGCGGGGCGTGTAATGTGTGTGTGTGCGGGGCGTGTAATGTGTGTGTGTGCGGGGCGTGTAATGTGTGTGTGTGCGGGGCGTGTAATGTGTGTGTGTGCGGGGCGTGTAATGTGTGTGTGTGCGGGGCGTGTAATGTGTGTGTGTGCGGGGCGTGTAATGTGTGTGTGTGCGGGGCGTGTAATGTGTGTGTGTGCGGGGCGTGTAATGTGTGTGTGTGCGGGGCGTGTAATGTGTGTGTGTGCGGGGCGTGTAATGTGTGTGTGTGCGGGGCGTGTAATGTGTGTGTGTGCGGGGCGTGTAATGTGTGTGTGTGCGGGGCGTGTAATGTGTGTGTGTGCGGGGCGTGTAATGTGTGTGTGTGTGCGGGGCGTGTAATGTGTGTGCGGGGCGTGTAATGTGTGTGCGGGGCGTGTAATGTGTGTGCGGGGCGTGTAATGTGTGTGCGGGGCGTGTAATGTGTGTGCGGGGCGTGTAATGTGTGTGCGGGGCGTGTAATGTGTGTGCGGGGCGTGTAATGTGTGTGCGGGGCGTGTAATGTGTGTGCGGGGCGTGTAATGTGTGTGCGGGGCGTGTAATGTGTGTGTGCGCAGGGCGTGTAATGTGTGTGTGCGCAGGGCGTGTAATGTGTGTGTGCGCGAGGCGTGTAATGTGTGTGTGCGCGGGGCGTGTAATGTGTGTGTGCGCGGGGCGTGTAATGTGTGTGTGCGCGGTGCGTGTAATGTGTGTGTGCGCGGGGCGTGTAATGTGTGTGTGCGCGGGGCGTGTAATGTGTGTGTGCGCGGGGCGTGTAATGTGTGTGTGCGCGGGGCGTGTAATGTGTGTGTGCGCGGGGCGTGTAATGTGTGTGTGTGCGCGGGGCGTGTAATGTGTGTGTGTGTGCGGGGCGTGTAATGTGTGTGCGGGGCGTGTAATGTGTGTGCGGGGCGTGTAATGTGTGTGCGGGGCGTGTAATGTGTGTGCGGGGCGTGTAATGTGTGTGTGCGCAGGGCGTGTAATGTGTGTGTGCGCGAGGCGTGTAATGTGTGTGTGCGCGGGGCGTGTAATGTGTGTGTGCGCGGGGCGTGTAATGTGTGTGTGCGCGGGGCGTGTAATGTGTGTGTGCGCGGGGCGTGTAATGTGTGTGTGCGCGGGGCGTGTAATGTGTGTGTGCGCGGGGCGTGTAATGTGTGTGCGCGCGGGGCGTGTAATGTGTGTGCGCGCGGGGCGTGTAATGTGTGTGCGCGCGGGGCGTGTAATGTGTGTGCGCGCGGGGCGTGTAATGTGTGTGCGCGCGGGGCGTGTAATGTGTGTGTGCGCGGGGCGTGTAATGTGTGCGTGTGCGGGGCGTGTAATGTGTGCGTGCGCGGAACGTGTAATGTGTGCGTGCGCGGGGCGTGTAATGTGTGCGTGCGCGGGGCGTGTAATGTGTGCGTGCGCGGGGCGTGTAATGTGTGCGTGCGCGGGGCGTGTAATGTGTGCGTGCGCGGGGCGTGTAATGTGTGCGTGCGCGGGGCGTGTAATGTGTGCGTGCGCGGGGCGTGTAATGTGTGCGTGCGCGGGGGCGTGTAATGTGTGCGTGCGCGGGGCGTGTAATGTGTGCGTGCGCGGGGCGTGTAATGTGTGCGTGCGCGGGGCGTGTAATGTGTGCGTGCGCGGGGCGTGTAATGTGTGCGTGCGCGGGGCGTGTAATGTGTGCGTGCGCGGGGCGTGTAATGTGTGCGTGCGCGGGCGTGTAATGTGTGCGTGCGCGGGGCGTGTAATGTGTGCGTGCGCGGGGCGTGTAATGTGTGCGTGCGCGGGGCGTGTAATGTGTGCGTGCGCGGGGCGTGTAATGTGTGCGTGCGCGGGGCGTGTAATGTGTGCGTGCGCGGGGCGTGTAATGTATGTGTGCGCGGGGCGTGTAATGTGTGCGTGCGCGGGGCGTGTAATGTGTGCGTGCGCGGGGCGTGTAATGTGTGCGTGCGCGGGGCGTGTAATGTGTGCGTGCGCGGGGCGTGTAATGTGTGCGTGAGCGGGGCGTGTAATGTGTGTGTGCGCGGGGCGTGTAATGTGTGTGTGCGCGGGGCGTGTAATGTGTGTGTGCGCGGGGCGTGTAATGTGTGTGCGCGGGGCGTGTAATGTGTGTGCGCGCGGGGCGTGTAATGTGTGTGCGCGCGGGGCGTGTAATGTGTGTGCGCGCGGGGCGTGTAATGTGTGTGCGCGCGGTGCGTGTAATGTGTGTGCGCGCGGGGCGTGTAATGTGTGTGTGCGGGGCGTGTAATGTGTGTGTGCGGCTGCAGCTTGTCAGCAATCACTGAGCAGGTGACTCAGACACCATTGTTCATTGGAGTCAGCCTTGTTCCACGTGGCACCGGCCCCAGCCCCTCAACGGTCGCTGAGTCGGACCAAGAGCGCCGCCAGTTTTGCTGTCGTGGAACTCCACAAATCTGCCCCGGCGTCAACACTTAGTCTCAGGAACGGAGAGTCCCGCTGTTTGTCTCTCGCCTCTTCCTCTTCTTCCCACCCTTCCCCTGTTCTTTCCTCTCCTTTCTTTTCTCTAATTCTTATTTCTTTTTTCTTTTCTTCGCTTTCCACTCTTTTTTGTCTGTCTTCTTTTTCTATCTCTACCGCTCTCTGCCACACTGTGCGTGCCCTTGGACTGGCTTCGGTTCCCCCAGGGCTGCCACACTGTGCGTGCCCTTGGACTGGCTTCGGTCCCCCAGGGCTGCCACACTGTGCGTGCCCTTGGACTGGCTTCGGTTCCCCCTGGGCTGCCACACTGTGCGTGCCCTTTGACTGGCTTCGGTCCCCCCAGGGCTGTTGCTGCTCATTGGTTGCCACTTTGTCCAAGTTGCAGCCAGTCCAATGGGCCACTGCCAGCTGGCTGCTCAACTGCACGAGTCTTCGCACGGCCGATCCTATCCTCATACGCGTGCACTCTCCACCCAGGGTCACGCCACAGCAAATGGAATCTCTCTGACCCTCCAGGCTAAAGAGCACCGAGGTCCATTGCAGATATCTCAAAATGGGCCCTTGACCCTTTGGCCTACTGTGGGAGGCCAGGTTTTATAACTACTTGGAGGTAATGGTGTTTTGTGACTTTAAAGGAATGGAGCTCCAAGAACTTTATGGATGTATTTTATCTCCTCCCCCTTCCCAAACCCCTGTTCAGTGTCAGCACTGATCAGCTGAGTCTAAGGTCCAGGATAGAGAGGTTGATGCGATCGTACATCTATGTGCCAATGAAAGGTAATGCAAATAGTTACTTGGTTGTAGAGAACTTGGGTATCGCTGAAAAAAATAGACATGTCAAAGCTTTCCATCTTGCACTCATCAGACCATTCGTAAACATACCAAATGTGAAGGGAACAACAATTTATACTTCATGAGAAGAGGTAGCTTAGTGATTGGTTGAGGCATTGTCA
The DNA here is from genome assembly GCF_902713615.1 of Scyliorhinus canicula. Taxonomy (NCBI): domain Eukaryota; kingdom Metazoa; phylum Chordata; class Chondrichthyes; order Carcharhiniformes; family Scyliorhinidae; genus Scyliorhinus; species Scyliorhinus canicula. The sequence goes on along the minus strand of NC_052169.1, from coordinate 7,466,084 downwards.
CGCGGAATGCGCCAGTTAACTGATAACTGACAGTTAACTGCCAAGCTTTGTTTAAATTCCAACCAGGCAGGTTGGCTCTGATTGGTCAAGGCAACCAGAAAATGGCTGTCACCTACCTATTTAGTTCAGTTGAAACAGGCGCAATGTGTATACATGTACTTTCTGTCTGCTCAGAACATGCTCTGCATATTAATATATGTAGCTTCTAGCATGCATAAGTGTGCCAGACTGTGGGCCCAACGGAAGGCAACACTCGAAAGCTGCAATTGACGCATTAAAACCATTTCACAACTACCGCAACTCTGACACCACCTGGGTTAGACGACTGTTCCAGCTCAATCTCTGCTGCTGTAAGGACTCAGCTGATGAACGTGTTCCTCCCCCTCATCTCTGAGAAACAAAGCAGCAGGCTATTCGGCCCATCGTGCCTGTCGGTTTCTTGAAAGAGCTATGGAATTAGTCCCATAGCCCTGGAGATTCTTCCTTTACCCTTTGAAAAACTGCTGTTAAATCTGCTTCAATTTCAGCAAATGTACTCTGCATCATAACAACTGAGTGTCAATTCCTAAAACAATTGCCCCTCCCTCACCTTTTTGCCAATTATCTTAAACTTGTGTCGTTTAGTTACTGACTCCATATCCAGTGAAATACAATCCACTTATGCATTTATAAATTTCCTATTTTATTTATTTGATGGGTGGCACGGTGGTTCGCGCGGCATCAAGGACTCGGGTTCAATTCCAGCCTCGGGTGACTGTGCGGAGTCTGCACGTTCTCCCCGTGTCTGCGTGGGTTTCCTCCGGGTGCTCCGGTTTCCTCCCATAGTCCAAAGATGTGCAGGTTAGGTGGATTGGCTGCGCTAAATTGCTCCTTCGTGTCCAAAAGGTTAGGTGGGGCTACTGGGTTACGGGGATAGGATGGAGACGTGGGCTTAAGTAGGGTGCGCTTTCCAAATTTCCGGTGCAGACCTGTTGGGTCGCATGACCTCCTTCTGCACTGTAAATTCTATGATTTGTCTCTTCAAACTCCTTTGTGACTTTGAGTAACTAATTTCAGCTTTCCTAGAAGCACAATCATTTTCAAAAGGTCCGCTCCTTTGAAGGAGGGATGTAGCAGTAGGGTCTGGTATCTAAAGGGTTAATATGGGACTGACCCACACACACACACACACACACACACACACACACACACACTGATATAAAAAGGCACATGTCCCAAATTAGGGTCAGTCTGGAGGTGGACAATGCTGAGTAAAGGCCTCGTCTAGAGTCAGTTCCATATCTGTAAAATATGTACTTAATTGTGAGTTGTGAATAATAATAACCTTTTATTGTCACGACTATGAAGTTACTGTGAAAAGCCCCTCGTCGCCACATTCCGGCGCCTGTTTGGGGAGACTGGAACGGGAATTGAACCCGCGCTGCTGGCCTTATTCTGCATCACAAACCAGCTGTCCAGCCCACTGAGCGAAAGCAGCCCTCCAGACTTGCTGTGAACATACTCCACACCACGAAGCCCACTTCATGGTGTCCAAAGAAGGATCCTTCAAATGGATGGGAGAGAAATAAGGGGATCTCTTTGAGCTTCCTCTACAAAGAAGTCAAAGCCGGCTGATTCAAGAACTGTATTGATATTAAAGCTCAGAAATGTTACGATCCCAATTGATGTTATAACTGGACGGAAAGATCCCAGAATGCAACTCTGGCTCAAAAGACCATCATGGGGCTGGTTTAGCACAGGGCTAAATCGCTGGTTTTGAAAGCAGACAAAGGCAGGCCAGCAGCACAGTTCAATTCCCATACCAGCCTCCCTGAGCAGGCGCCGGAATGTGGTGACTAGGGGCTTTTCACAGTGACTTCATTTGAAGCCTACTTGTGACAATAAGCGATTTTCATTTCATTTCAAGGGCAGGGTTCTCCACCCACTCTCCCCGCAGCTTGAATCTAACTGTAGGTTTTATCTTTCCAGGCACAGAAACAACATTATATTAAACCCACTTAAAACTATACTTTCTTTCTAATCTTTACCAATGCAAGTATGAATCCCTTAAAACTACCTTGTTTTCCTAACAGGAGATTCACACACTCCGAGACATGCCCTGATTTACTGCCTGGATAACCTGTGTTGTTGTTGTGTGAAAGTTTAGCGTTCTCTCATTGTCCCTTATTCCCAATTTGGTTTGTCTTTCTGTGCTGGTAATAATGAGACATTTTCTCCAGCAGCGCCATTGTCTAGGTTACTAACCCTGACCATTTAGAAAGTCCGGAACCAAGTGTGCAGAAACGTATTGATAACCACAGGGGCTCTTCTTGCTCCACGTGGGACATTTGAATCCCCCTGAATTAGTGGGAGTGCTGAAGAATTTTGTTGGGGGTGGTTTCCAGAGACGAGAGTTCCATGCTTGTTTTATTTCTCTTCTTAAATCCACTTATTTATTTCCTCCTACAGGGTTCAGAATCCCAACAAAACTGGTTATATCATTGACTGTGGCAATTGTCTCTATCTATCAGGTAATGATTGGTTCAGAAGTGAATGCTGAACGGTCCCCCAGCCGTGTGTTTCTCAACCTTGCGCCCGTCGCTGGTGGCGGAATTCTATCGTCTCGTCACTTGTCACAGGGATTTCCTGCCGAAGCCGACTCCCGCTGAGGGTTCCCCGATAGTATCACGGGCGAGGAATGTAAATGGTGATCAGCGGGTCCAGAAGATTGCATTGCCAGCAGAGCTGGCTCCATTGCATTGTGAGCTGCTGGCAATTTGAGATCCAATGCTGTTTTATTAAGAGCAGAGCAACCCTCCCTAACATGCCAATATTCATAGATCCATAAAAGATAGGAGCAGGCGGAGGCCTTTTGGCCCTTCGAGCCTGCTCCACCATTCATCACGATCATGGCTGATCATCCATCTCAATACCCTAATCCTGCTTTCTCCCCCATAGCCTTTGATCCCATTCTCCCCAAGTGCTATACCTAGCCGCCTCTTGCACATATTCAATGTTTTACATCAACTACTTTCTGTGGTAATGAATTCCACAGGCTCACCACTCTTTGGGTGAAGAAATGTCTCCTTATCTCTGTCTGAAATGGTTTACCCTGAATCCTCAGACTGTGACCCCTGGTTCTGGACACATCGTCCCTGCATCTACCCTGTCTAGTCGTGTTAAAGTTTTAAGTCTCTATGAGATTCCCCTCATTCTTCTGAACTCCAGCGAGAACAATCCCAACCTAGTCAATCTCTCCTCATATGACAGTCTCGCCACCCATGGAATCAGTCTGGTAAACCTTCGCTGCACTCCCTCGAGAGCAAGAACATCCTTCCTCAGAAAAGGAGACCAAAACTGCACAAAATACTCCAGTGTGGCCTCACCAAGGCCCTGTATAATTGCAGCAACACATCCCTGCTTCTATACTCAAAACCTCTCGCAATGAAGGCCAACATACCATTAGCCTTCTTTACCGTCTGCTGCACCTGCATGCTTACCTTCAGCGACTGGTGTACAAGGACACCCAGGTCCCGCTGCACACTCCCCTCTCCCAATTTACAACCATTCAGATAGCAATCTGCCTTCCTGTTTCAATCTCTGAAACAGATTATCTGATCATTGTTGTGTTCATGGGAGCTTGCAGAACACAGATTGGCTGCTGCGTTTTTGACATCACAAATTAAAAGTTGTTATTAAATGCAGCGGTGGACACACAGGGCCTGGTTTAGCTCACTTGGCTAAATCGCTGGCTTTTAAAGCAGACCAAGCAGGCCAGCAGCACGGTTCGATTCCCGTACCAGCCTCCCCGGACAGGCGCCGGAATGTGGCGACTAGGGGCTTTTCACAGTAACTTCATTGAAGCCTACTCGTGACAATAAGCGATTTTCTTTTCATTTAATTCCTAAGAATGTGAATTACATCAGTGAGCAGTTAAGATTATGGCCTGTCCAGATGTTTCAATTATGTTAACTTTTTTTTAATAAACAATTTTATTGAGGTAGTTTTTGGCTTTGTAAACAGTTACAGACATCAACAAACAGAAAGCAAAAAAGGCAAAAATGTGCAAACATCCACGTACACTCAATACTTCAATCGTAACCTACTGCACAAGCCCGCTCCCCTCCCACCGGTACTACCCGCCAATTTATCCCTCCTACTCTACTCTACCCTAACCCCCCCCCCTGCTGACACTCACTCTCCCGCAAAGAAGTCAATAAATGGTTGCCACCTTCGGGCGAACCCCTGTACAGATCCCCTCAAGGCGAACTTAATTTTTTCCATACCCAGGAAACTCGACATGTCCGCAAGCCACAACTCAGTCTTCGGGGGCTTTGAGTCCCTTCACGCCAATAGTATTCGTCGCCGGGCTATCAGGGAAGCAAAGGCCAAAACATCGGCCTCTTTCTCCCCCTGGGCTCCCGGGTCTTCCGAAACCCCAAAAATTGCCACCCCTGGACCCATCGCCACCCTTGTTTTTAGCACCCGGGACATGACGCCCGCAAATCCCTCCCAGTACCCCCTCAGCTTAGGACATGCCCAAAACATGTGAACGTGGTTCACTGGTCCTCCTGCGCACCTAGCGCATTTGTCCTCTATCCCAAAGAATTTGCTCATCCGAGCCACCGTCATATGGGCCCGGTGAACGACCTTGAATTGGATCAGCCCGAGCCTGGCACATGTCGCGGTCGAGTTTACCCTACTCAGGGTCTCTGCCCACAGCCCATCCTCCATTTCCCCACCTAGCTCCTCCTCCCATTTAAGTTTCAGTTCCTCCGTCTGGGACCCTTCCTCCCTCATGAGCACCTTATAAATATCAGAGACTCTACCCTCCCCTTCTTCCCCCCTAGAGACTATTCTGTCTAGGATCCCCATTGGCGGGAGGCGTGGGAAAGATGGGACCTGTCTACGGGCAAAGTCCCGCAACTGTAGGTACCTAAAATCATTTCCCCTTACCAGCCCAAATTTCTCCTCCAAGCTCCTCAAACTCGCAAAGCTCCCTTCCAGGAACATATCGCCCACCCTTCCCACCCCCGCCCGCCGCCATGTTCAAAACCCCCCATCCATACTCCCGGGGGCAAACCGGTGGTTGTTGCAGATTGGCGCCCAAACCAACGCCCCCATCTACCCTACATGCCTCCTCCACTGGCCCCATATCCGCAGGGTCGCCACCACTACCGGGCTGGTGGAGCACCTGGCCGGCGGCAGCGGTAGAGGAGCCGTGCAATTATGTTAACTTTAACCTGTGTTTGTTCATTCTTCAACATCTTGATTGATCCTCTTGCTCTATTTCTCACTTACGAATTTCAGGGTTTTATATCTCTTGTTTTGGCGACATTATAAATACTCCTGACTGACAGAAAGCAGAGGGTCAGGATAAATGGGTCCTTCTCTGGCTGGTGAGCTGTAACTAGCGGGATGCCACAGGGGTCAGCCCTCAGACCTCAACTGTTTGCAATCTATATAAATGATCTGCAAACAGGGACAGTGTGTAACATAGCAAAATCTGCCAGTGATATTAAACTAGGTGGGAAAGCAGGCAGTGAAGAGGAGATAAAGATTTTACAGACGGATATAGATAGGCTCGGAGATGGGGCCAACATTTGGCAGATGGAGTTCAATGTAGATAATTGTGAGGTTATCCATTTCTGCCGAAAGAATATAAGCAAATTATTCAAGATGCATCTGGGCAGAGGGATCTGGGTGTCTTTGTTCATGAATCGCAGAAAGTTGGTATGCAGGTACAGCATGTAATTAGAAAGGCAAATAGAATGTGAGCATTTATTGCAAAAGGACTGGAGTATAAAAGTAGAGAGGTGTTGTTGCAATTGTATAGGGTGTTGGTGAGACCACATCTGGAGTATTGTGACCAGTTTTGGTCTCCTTATTTGAGGAAGGATGTGGTGGCATTGGAGGCAGCTCCAGAGGAGGTTCACCAGATTGATTCCAGGGATGAAAGGGTTGACGTATGAGGAGAGATTAAACAGTTTGGATTTATACTCGCTGGAGTTCAGAAGGATGAGAGGGGATCTGATCGAGGTATATAGGGCAGCAGAGTGTCCACGCCGTCGTAAACACCGTCGCGTTTTACGACGGTGTGAACAGGCCGCTCCCAGGGCTAATTCTGGCCCCTACAGGGGGCCAGCAAAGCACTGGAGTGGTTCACGGCACTCCAGCTGCCGATCCCGGTGCGAACTGGGCGCCGCGGGATCCGCGCATGCGCAGTGGCACCGGCGTCAACGTGCGCATGCGCAGTGGCTTCCTTCAACGTGCCGGCCACGATGCAACATGGCGCAGGACTACAGGGGCCAGCGTGTAGGAAATGAGTTCCCCAGCTAGAGAGGCCGGCCCGCTGATCGGTGGGCCCCGATCGCGGACCAGGCTGCATCAGAGGCCCCCCCCCCCGGGATCCCGCCCATAAAATACTAAATGTAGACCAAATGTTGCATGGGGCAATCTAGAACGAGAGGTCACAGATACAGGTTGAGAAGCGGTAGATTTAGAACTGAGATGAGGAGGAACTACTTCTCGCAGAGGGGGGTGAATTTGTGGAACTCGCTGCCCCCATGGTGCGGTGGAGTCTGAATCATTAAATGGTTTCAAGAAGGAGATAGATATATTTCTGATTGAAAAACAGGTTAAAGGGATATGAGGGGAAGTCAGGGAGGTGGATTTGAGACCAGGAAGAGATCAGCCACGATCTGATTGAAAGGCGGAGCAGGCTCGAAGGGCTGAGTTTCCCACTTCTGCTCCTAATTCCTATATTCCTGTTACTGGTGTTTTTTTTGCCTACAGTTTGCCCTCCTGCTTGTGGTGTACGCTGTCCCGACTCTGGAGAAGATGCGGGCTGGAGTTCAAGAGCAGATATCCTACGTACTCGAAGGGTTTGGGGTCAATCTTTCGGAAAGTAGGAGTGAAGTTCTCAATATTGTCAAATATTACATTTGGGTCGTGGAAGGTGCGTTTCTTAAGGAAAATCTTACAACCAACAACATCCCATTTCCCCATTCCCCACCAGTAAAGGTACAAGTTCCTAACAACCTGGCATGGGCTGATGAGAAACAATTTGATTTTGTGACAATTAATCTTCAGCTCGCAGATCATTCAGGCTGACTCCCTCCATTTTGGATCTGATTGGCTATTGCTTCCATGGGGAACCACTTACTGCGGGGCGGAGGGAAGTTTGTACGTTCTCGGGTCATTCCAGAATCATCCGTACAAATATAACTTCACACGCACAGAAGTTAAATTGACAGAGTTAAATTTCACAGAATGTTGTTAAAAGCTGATTCAGATGGTGGTGGGGTTGAGTGTTTGGCTTTGAGAGTTCCTGTTGCTTCGGGCTAGGCCATCAAGCAGGCCAATTTGTCATTAATGTGACGGATCTTGTTGGTTCATTACAGGGCAATGGGCCAGCATTTTGGAGGAGGGCAGGGTGGATGCCTCGATGCCCCCGCCTTCCCCCGCGGAGGAAAGTCAGCTGGAAGCTAACTATCTCCCGCGCAACCCCGCCTCCCTCCGCAGCTAAATTGTGGGACTTCAACCCCTCATTTGTTAGCTCGCAGCTCCAGCAATCCAGGTGCAGCGCCAAGAGCTCGCTGGTGGCCGATGCCGGGACTGCAACCAGAGCCAAGAAGAAGGAGCGGGGAAAGTGCAGGGTATTGGGCGGGGTGGAGTTGGCCTTCTGAGGGCAGGGAGGGTGGTGGGGTGGGGGGGGGAGAATGGGTGCGAAAAAGGTGCAGGAGAAGTTGGTTTCGGAGAACGGGCAGGCAGGGAGAAAGGGCAGGGGTGGCATGTGACGTAGTGGGTAGCACTGCTGCCTACTGAGGACTGGGTTTGAATCCCGATCCTGGGTCACCGTCCATGTGGAGTTTGCACATTCTCCCCGTGTTTGCGTGGGTCTCACCCCCACAATCAAAAGATGTGCAGGTTAGGTGGATTGGCCGCGCTAAATTGCCCCTTAATTGGGGGAAAATAATTATTGGGTACTCTACATTTATTTTATTTTATTTTTTTTAAATTTAGAGTACCCAATTATTTTTTCGCCAATTAAGGGGCAATTTAGTGTGGCCAATCCGCCTAACCTGCACATCTTTGGGTTGTGGGGGTGAAACCCACGCAGACATGGGGAGAATGTGCAAACTCCTCACAGACAGTGACCCAGAGCTGGGATTCGAACCCGGGTCCTCAGCGCCGCTGTCCCAGTGCTAACCACTGTGCCACCATGCTGCCCTGGGTACTCTAAATTTATAACAAAAATGGCAAGGCAGATACCTATCATGTCATGGGGCGTGAACGTAAGGGTGGGCAGGGAGGTGGTGGGCTGGACACCCATCCTACCTTATTGCCCCCCACCCCCCCACCAAAAACATGCCTGGTAGGGGAACGTTAAATCAAGCCCAATGAATCAATTGACAATGTACGTTTTTCTCCTTGCACTTGGTAGTTTTATAAACTCTGTTTGTGTAATATCAGCTACGGTGCGATTGAGAAAACTATTTGTTTCCTTTTTCTCCCCACCCCTACCCCCCAACAGTGTGTTACGTGTCTGCAGTGGCCGTGTCCTGTTCCTTCACACTTTCCATGTTAATGAGGTCGATGGTTTTACACAGGTAACTTCAAAAATAAAAGGCTTCTGTCGACCCACCTGGCGATGTGGGGTTTCTCTAACTGGTGACACTGAAACAAAATCAGCCTGGATATATTTTGTTGAACCAGTTGATGTGCAACTGTACAACATTTCAATTTACTTTCTAAATAGATCTGGAGAAGCATATTCTTGGGATAATCTGGTAGATTATTCTGCACCCCCCTCCTGCCCACAACCTATTGTGGATCAACTTCATTTTGTATTTCCTGTGTGAGCTGAATATAGTTTTTTATTCGTTTAATGGTTTTATTGGGTTGTATAGTTTCACCAATTTGCAATATTTTACGTGTGAAAGGGGCCATTTAAGTGCTTGTTAGACAATGACAGTCCAATTGTATTTTTTAAAATTGTTATTGAGTTGCTAAAAGATCATAAGATATAGGAGCAGAATTAGACCACTTGGCCCATCGGGTCTGCTCCACCATTCAATCATGGCTGCTATTTTCTCATCCCCATTCTCCTGCCTTCTCCCCATAACCCCTGATCCCCTTATTGATCAAGAACCTATCTATCTCTGTCTAAAGACACTCAGTGATTTGGCCTCCACAGCCTTCTGCGGCAAAGAGTTCCACAGATTCACCACCCTCTGGCTGAAGAAATTCCTCCTCATCTCTGTTTCAAAGGATCGTCCCTTTAGTCTGAGATGGTGTCCTCTGGTTCTAGCTTTTCCTACAAGTGGAAACATACACTCCACACAGGGCCGGCCCAAGGTACCGGCAACTCGGGCAGTCGCCCGGGGCGCCATGTGTTAGGGGGCGCCAGAGACTCGGGTCCCGCGCATGCGCAGTTGGGCCGGTGCCAACCAGCGCATGCGCGGTGGCCGCCCTCCCCAGGGCGGCCCCCTCCGCCCCCCCCCCCTCCGCCCCCCCCCCCCTCCGGCTCCGCCCCCCCTCCCCCCCTCCGGCTCTGCCCCCCCTCCCCCCCTGCGGCTCCTCCCCCCCTCCGGCTCCGCCCCCCCTCCCCCCCTCCGGCTCCGCCCTCCCCCCCTCCGGCTCCCCCTCTCCGGCTCCGGCCCCCCCCTCCGGCCGCCCCCCCCCCCGGCCCCCCGCCCCCCCCCCTCGGCCCCCCCCCCCACGCCTCGGCCCCCCCCCCCGCCTCGGCCCCGCCCCCCGCCTCGGCCCCCCACCCCCCGGCCCCCGAAGGGCGCTGAAGTTCAGCTTGCCCGGGGCGCCAGCAACCCTAGGGCCAGCGCTGACTCCACGTCCACTCTATCCAGGCCTCGCAGTATCCTGTAAGTTTCAATAAGATCCCCCCTCCTCCTTCTAAACTCCAACGAGTACAGAACCAGAGTCCACGACGTTTCTTCACACGGCAATCTGTGAGTATTGGTGGTCAACAATATTAACACTATTAAATCCAAGGGAAACACAGTGGGTTAGCACTGCTGCCTCACGGCGCCGAGGTCCCAGGTTCGATCCCGGCTCTGGGTCACTGTCCGTGTGGAGTTTGCACATTCTCCCCGTGTCTACGTGGGTTTCACCCCCACAACCCAAAGATGTGCAGAGTAGGTGGATTGGCCACACTAAATTGCCCCTTAATTGGAAAAGATGAATCGGGTACTCTAAATGTATATTAAAAACACTATAAAATCCAGCTTGCTGCTCACTTTGCCTTTGCTCTTGTTATAGGGAAAACCTCCAGGCTCTTCGCAGAGGAGACACACAGAAAGTCTTCAACCTGAAGAGGCACATCAGACCCTCCCACTCTGCCATTGTCTATTGGATGAGCTTCACCAGTTACCAGGCCGCATTCATCTGTTTAGGTAACTGGTATCCGACCATTTTATCATGGTTTTGATTTTGGTTTGGACGTGGCACTTGTATGCCTGCTGAGGTTCTCGGCTGGGGTCACGCGCCATGGGGAAATAGACACATTTGAGGGCAGCACGGTGGCGCCGTGGGTTACCAATGCGGCCTCACGGCGCTGAGGTCCCAGGTTCGATCCCGGCCCTGGGTCACTGTCCGTGTGGAGTTTGCACATTCTCCCCGTGTCTGCGTGGGTTTCACCCCCACAACCCAAAGATGTGCAGGGTAGGTGGATTGGCCATGATAAACTGACTCTTAATTGGAAAAAATGAATTGGGTACTCTAAATTTTTTTTAAAAAATGGACACATTTTTTAAAATCCTGGTAACGTCCCCTTCTTGCAGGAAGTGAAATTCCTCTGAAAGTTTGCAATTTCCCTCCTCTTCGATCAAGTATTACCATTGTGTATTTTAAAATATTCACTCTTTCACGGGATGTGGGCGTCTATGGCGAGACCAGCATTTGTTGCCCATGCTTGATTGCCCTTGAACTGAATGGCCTGCTTGACCATTTCAGAAGGAAGCTATTGCTGTGGGTCTGTAGTCACGTGTAGGCCAGATCGGGTAAGGACTGCAGAGTTCCCTCTCTGAAGGACATTAGTGAACGAGGTGGGGTTTTACAGCAATCAATGATAACTTCATGGTCACTGTTGCCAAGACAAGCTTTCACAATTGATGGGGTTCAGGATTTGATTGTGTTCCCCAGCATATTAGGGCAGAACGGTAGCATCGTGGATAGCACAATTGCTTCACAGCTCCAGGGTCCCAGGTTCGATTCTGGCTTGGGCCACTGTCTGTGCGGAGTCTGCACATCCTCCCCCTGTGTGCGTGGATTTCCTCTGGGTGCTCCGGTTTCCTCCCACAGTCCAAAGATGTGCGGGTTAGGTGGATTGGCCATGCTAAATTGCCCTTAGTATCCAAAATTGCCCTTAGTGTTGGGTGGGGTTACTAGGTTATGGGGATAGGGTGGAGGTGTTGACCTTGGGTAGGGTGCTCTTTCCAAGAGCCGGTGCAGACTCGATGGGCCGCATGGCCTCCTTCTGCGCTGTAAATTCTATGATGATATTAACCACAGTCTTTAGGTTACGAATCCAGTCACAATACCGCTGTGGTGATAACCACTGTAGTTATGCGTATTTGCAGTAGGGGGTTGTATGCCTGTACCTGTAATACAGGTTCCTCCGGTAAGCCCCTGCCGGCTAGCTCCGCCCACAGGGAGCTTGTGTATAAATGTATGAGAGCCACTCAGACCCTCAGTCTACAGTTGCAGATGGAGGGACAACATCGTACAACAATAAAGCCTCTATTGAACCAGTCTCTCGGCTTTGAGTATAATTGTTAGCGCTACAACCGCCAAGCCACTATCTTCCCCTGTATTGAAATTTACATAGAATGTTACAACACAGAAACGACTGGCCCCCGGGGCAGCACGGGGGTGCAGTGGTTAGTACTGCTGCCTCACAGCGCCGAGGTCCCAGGTTCGATCCCGGCCCTGCGTCACTGTCCGTGTGGACTTTGCATATTCTCCCCGTGTCTGCGTGGGTCTCGCCCCCACAACCCAAAGATGTGCAGGGTAGGTGGATTGGCCACGCTAAATTGCCCCTGAATTGGAAAAAAAAATAATTGTATACTTCAATTTTTTTTGTAAAAAAAGTCTTGCTACAAAACAGGCTTCAAACGAAGCACCGTTAAAACCCTCCACATTGTGCGGTGCACAGATTAGCCTTAATGCGTCTAATATCTTGGCTTTATTAGTGAAAGGTTACACCGGTTTGAAATGACCCCTATTACAATATCAGACACCGGAATTGCACATTAACCTTCACACTGGGCAACTCCCAAGCTTTTTTTCAACATAGAAATTAGCAGTAGGAGGCCATTCGGCCCTTCGAACGTGCTCCACCCTTCATTATGACCATGGCTGACCATCCAGCTCAGTAACCTGTTGCTGCTTTCCCCCAATATCCTTTTTTTTCCAATTAAGGGGCAATTTAGCGCGGCCAATCCACCTACCCTGCACATCTTTGGGTTGTGGGGGTGGAACCCACGCAGACACGGGGAGAATGTGCAAACTCCACACGGACAGTGACCCAGAGCCGGGATCAAACCTGGGACCTCAGCGCCGTGAATAAATGGGATGTTATTGTTAAAACTATAATCCCTCATTATGTGCCAGGCTTAGCCTGATACAGTTTAAGGTAGCCCACCGGGTACACAGGACGGTGGCCCGGATGTGCAAGTTTTGTGTGGTAGAGGACAGGTGCGCGGGAAGCCCAGCAAATCATGTCCACATGTTTTGGGCATGCCCGAAGCTTGGAGGGTTTTGGCAGGGTTTGGCTGAGGCAATGTCCATGGTGCTAAAAACACGGGTGGTGCCGAGTCCAGAGGTGGCAATCTTTGAAGTGTCGGACGAGCCGGGAGTTCAGGGAGCGAAAGAGGCCGACATCCTGGCCTTTTGCCTCCCTGGTAGCCCGGAGACGGATCATGTTAATGTGGAGGGACTCGAAACCCCCGAGTGTAGAGACCTGGGTCAGTGACATGGCTGGGTTTCTCAGTCTCGAGAAAATAAAGTTCGCCTTAAGAGGGTCAATGGTTGGGATCACCCGGAGGTGGCAGCCGTTCGTCGACTTTCTCGGGGAAAATTAAAATGTCAGCAGATGCAGTATTCCAAAGTGGGGGGGGGGGGGGGGGGGGGGGGGGGGGAAGAGGGCGGGCCAGATTGTTGCTTTCTGGTTGGGGTGTTTGAAGATTGTGATGGGGTGGAAATGTTTATTGTACCATGTTTATGTTGTGTTATTGTTATTATTATAAAAACTTGCAAATATCAAAGCTAAGTGGGAGGAAGAGTTGGGCGAGGATATGGAGATGGGGTTCTGCTGTGAGGTGCTCCGGAGTGTGAACGCCACCACCTCGTGCGCGAGGTTGGGGCTGATACAGCTGAAGGTGGTATACAGAGCGTACCTCACAAGGGCGAGGATGAGCCGGCTCTTTGAAGGAGTAGAAGATGCGTGTGAACGTTGCGGGAGGGGGCCCCGCTAATCACGTTCATATGTTTTGGTCCTGTCCAAAGCTAGAGGATTACTGGAAGGAGGTTTTTAGGGTAATTTCTAAAGTGGCGCGTGTGAAACTGGACCCGGGCCCTTGGGAGGCCATATTCGGGGTGTCGGACCAGCCGGGGTTGGAAAGGGGTGCGGAGGCAAATGTTGTAGCCTTCGCCTCGTTGATCGCCCGAAGGCGGATCCTGATAGGTTTGAGAGCAACCTCTCCACCCTGTGCTCTGGCATGGCGGGTTGGATTGGGGGGGGGTGACCTGTTGGAATTCTTTTTTTTTTTTTAATTTAGATTACCCAATTATTTTTTCCAATTAAGGGGCAATTTAGCGTGGCCAATCCACCTACTCTGCACATTTTTGGGTTGTGGGGGCGAAACCCACGCCGACACGGGGAGAATGTGCAAACTCCACACGGACAGTGACCCAGAGCCGGGATCGAACCTGGGACCTCAGTGCCGTGAGGCGGTTGTGCTAACCACTAGGCCACCGTGCTGCCCCCTGTTGGAATTCTTGACTCTTGAGAAGGTTAAGTTTGAACTGAGGGGAAGGATGGAGGGGTTCTACAATTCAGGGCGTTATTCATTATGCACTTTCAAGAACTGGATAACATCGAACATTGGTTGGGGGGAGGGGGGCTGTGTGTGTTAATGGCGACTATGGGCGATTCCTCATTTCTTTTTGTCATTTGTTTGTGTGAACATGCGGGCTAATGTTTGATGGGAGGATGGGATTGTTGTTATTGATATGGGGATTGACATATTTGTTACTGATTATTGTTTATTGTTGGTGGGTGTAAATTTGGGAGAAAATGTGAAAAAGGAGGAGAATAAAAAATATTAAAAAAAAAAAAATAAAAACTTGCAAATACCCAAATAAAATTATCATTTAAAAAACTATAATCCTCAATTTCTAAACTGTTTTTAATTCATTCTTGGCATCGCGAAATCATTGACACATTGATGAATTGCCGCATTTGCAAAGATGGTGAGGTCTTTGTCTGTCTGAGAGTGAGTTAGTATGTTGGGGTGAGGCAGTGGTGTCGCGATATTATTACTCGTAGCCCAGAGATCCAGGATAGTACCCTGGACTCCTGGATTCATATCCCACCACCACAGATGGTGAAATTTGAATTGAATAACGATCTGGAATTAAACGTCTGATGATGACCATGAAATCATTGTTGTAAAAACCCCACTTGGTTTGCTAATGCCGTTTAGGGGAAGGAAATCTGCCGTCTTTACCCGGTCTGGCCCACATGTAACTCCAGACCCCACAGCAATGTGGTCGACACTTTTTTAAAAAAATAATTTTCATTGAGATTTTCAAAAACATATCCAAAACAGAAAATAACAACAAGAAAACAATATTAACAACAACAAAAAGAAAAACACACTAAGTCCCAAAACCAAACCCCCCCCCCCCCCCCACCAGTAAGTACGAAAAGGAGAGATAGATAAACACCCGGCATATCCAATAAACACATATACACATTTCTCCCTTCCCCCGAAACAAACCCTCCTCCTCGCGCCCCCCCCCCCCCCACCCCCCCCCCCCCCCCCCCCCCCCCCCCCCCGGGGTTGCTGCTGCTGCCGGTCTATTTCCCTACCGTTCCGCCAGGAAGTCCAGGAAAGGCTGCCACCGCCTAAAGAACCCCTGTACTGATCCCCTCAGTGCAAATTTCACCCTCTCCAATTTAATGAACCCCGCCATATCATTGATCCAGGCCTCCACGCTTGGGGGCCTCGCATCCTTCCATTGAAGCAAGATCCTCCGCCGGGCTACTAGGGACGCAAAGGCCAGAACACCGGCCTCTTTCGCCTCCTGCACTCCCGGCTCCACTGCAACCCCAAAAATTGCCAGTCTGTCCTGGCTTGACCCTGGATCCTACCACCCTCAACACCGTCCTTGCTACCCCCTTCCAAAACTCCCCCAGCGCTGGGCATGCCCAGAACATATGGGCGTGGTTCGCTGGGCTCCCCGAGCACCTAGCACACCTGTCTTCGCCCCCAGTAAAACCTACTCATCCTCGTCCCAGTCATGTGGGCCCTGTGCAGCACCTTGAACTGTATGAGGCTAAGCCTCGCACAGGAAGAGGAGGTATTCACTCTTTCCAGGGCATCCGCCCACGTCCCCTCCTCGATCTGCTCACCCAGCTCCTCCTCCCATTTACCCTTCAGCTCCTCCACCGAGGCCTCATCCACCTCCTGCATGACGTGGTACACGTCCGAAATCCTCCCCCCTTCAACCCACACCCCGGAGAGCACCCTGTCCCGTATCCAACGTGGGGGCAGCAGAGGGAACCCCTCCACCTGCCACCTGGCAAACGCCCTAACCTGCATGTACCTAAACATGTTCCCCGGGGGGAGCCCAAACTTCCCCTCTAACTCACCCAGGCTCGTGAACCTCCCCTCCACAAACAGGTCCCTCAACCTCCTAACCCCTGCCCTGTGCCAGCCCAGAAACCCGCCATCGATGCTCCCTGGAACAAACCGGTGGTTCCCCCGTATCGGGGACTCCATCGAGCCCCCACCTCCCCCCATTGCCCCAAAATTTTGAGGATAGCCGCCACCACCGGGCTCGTGGTATACCTCGTTGGAGGGAGCGGCAACGGCGCCGTTACCAGCGCCTCCATGTGGTCGACTCTTAACTGCCCCTCTGAAATAGCCCAACCAAGCCACTCTGTCCAAGGGCAATCACATCCCATGAATACATGTTTTAAAAACTGATCCTTTTCTGTACATGGGGAGGTTGGCAGAGAAACAGCTCAGGAGGACGTGAATATTTTGTCTGTGTTAATTTATGTTTTCAAAAAAAAAAAATCTTGTCTCATTCTTGTGAATCTCCCGTTTAGGTCTCCTCATCCAGCAGGTAGTATTCTTCACGTGTTTCCTCCTGTTTACGTTCCTCATTGTCGTTCCCCTCCTCCAAGGGCATAAACTGCTCGTCTTCAGGGTCCTGGAGAACATGTGGTGAGTTTAAATGTTCAGAAATGTCCCATCTCCTTGTTGCTAAACGGTTCAAAGTCCTTAAATTACACACTGACCCAAATGTTTGGATTTTCCTCCTGACTTTGTCCCTGGCTAATACCTTGCCTTATTTTGACTCGCTGTTGGGGGCCCCCATCTCCCCACCCAAAAGGTGAGGCTCGCTAAAGCTGACGGACTTGCTTGCAAACTTTCGGGCACTGGCTACTGTGGTAGTACGACTAGAGATTACGGTACCTTAGAACCAAGCTGCCATTGGTACAGAAGACTCGCTGCTCATTGGCCCAGGCAAGTCATGTGCCTTTGCCAATTGGCTGTGGCTAGTCATGTGACTCCCCGCCGATTGGCTGAGAGGTTGGTAGCTCCACCTACGAGGCGGGGTATAAGAACCCATACCGGCTGGCAGTCGGCCTTTCTCTGTACGTCCACTGCTGGGCACACATCTAGTGTATTAAAGCCTGTTGTTTGGAACTACTTCACGACTCGAGTCCAATTGATGGTGCATCAGCTACCAAATACCGTCCAGCATTAAAACATGGTTTCCTGACTCACGCTAGACTGCTGTGTTTGAAGATTTGTTTTTAAGGGGAAATTAAATGCTCCACTCTACACTGAGAGAAATCACCCTGAACAATGCCCTTGCAGGTTCCCGACCTGCAGTTCCTGTCAGTATGATTCCTGGCTGGAAGGATTGAATTATTGAATTGTCCTTTATTTTCATGGCCTGATAGAAATAGACCAATCATGCCTTGGACCAAATCCACCATTCAGTCAGGTCATAGTTTAACTATAACTTATCTCCATTCACCTGTCGTGGTTCCATAACCCTGAATACCCAGGCCTTACAAACCTAGACGCGGTGGTTAGCACTGTTGCTGTTGCTTCACAGCGCCAGGGTCCCAGGTTCGATTCCCGGTTTGGGTCACTGTCTGTGCGGAGTCTGCACGTTCTCCCTGTGTCTGCCTGGGTTTCCTCCGGGTGCTCCGGTTTCCTCCCACAGTCCAAAGATGTGCAGGTTAGGTGGGTTGGCCACGCTAAGTTGCCCTTAGTCTCCAAAAAAGGTTAGGTTGGGTTGCTGGGATAGGGTGGAGGCGTGGGCTTAATTAGGGTGCCCTTTCCAAGGGCCAGTGCAGACTCGATGGGCCTAAATGCCTCCTTCCGCACTGTAAATTCTATGATTCCCTCTGTTAAAAGTGGGTGACGCACGGTGGTGCATTGTTGCTTACGGCGCTGAGGCCCCAGGTTCGATCCCGGCCCCGGATCACTGTCCGTGTGGAGTTTGCACATTCTCCCCGTGTCTGCGTGGGTCTCACCCAACAACCCAAAAATGTGCATGGTAGGTGTGGAGTGGCCACGCTAAATTGCCCCTTGAATTGGAAAACAATTATTGGGTACTCTAATTTTTTTTTTCCCACCCCCCCGGTAAGATTTTCAATCAACCTCTTCATCAGCACTTTAGGAAAGAGAGTTCCAAATTTCCATCAAGTTTCATGTGAAAACCCACCTCCTGACATCAGCTCTGAACAGCTTGCCTCTAATTTTAAGGTTATGCCCTTTAAGCATCTTAAGCTTCTCCAATAGTGCTTCGTTCCAGTTCATTCAAGGGGTCCAGGTTGCTGTGGCAACCGGCATGTTGCATTCTGGGGCTACGAATAGCCTTGGTAAAGACTCCAATTTTCTTTCCATCACGTGGCTGAACAGGAGTTGGCGGACGGTGGGACGTTGTTAGCACTGTTGCCTCACAGCGGCAGGGATATGGGTTCAAATTCCGGGCTTGATTGACTGTCTGTGTGGAGTTCACACATTCTCCCCGTGTCTGCGTGGGTTTTCGCCGGGTTCTCCGGTTTCCTCCCACATTCCGAAGGTATGCCGTTTAGATGGATAGGCCACGTTACATCGCCCCTTGGAGTCCAAAGGCGTACGGGGATAGGGCCGGGGAATGGGTCACGGTGGGGTGCTCTTTCAGAAGGTCTGTGCAGACTCGATGGGCCAAATGGCCTCCTTCTGCACTGTAGGGATTCTATTCTATGATTCTATGAATCGCTCCCACTCTGACCGCCTGGCATTGGTGTGTGTTGGAAAGATTTGCATCAACCTAAATTAAAAAAAAAAAATTTAGAGTATCCAATTCATTGTTTCCAATTAAGGGGCAATTTAGCGTGGCCAATCCACCCACCCTGCACATCTTTGGGTTGTGGGGGCGAAACCCACGCAGACACGGGGAGAATGTGCAAACTCCACACGGACAGTGACCCAGGGCCGGGATTTGAACCCAGGTCCTCAGTGCCGTGAGGCAGCAGTGCTAACCACTGTGCCACCGTGTTGCCCTCATCAACCTAAATTTAAGGCGGCGTTAGACAGATTTTTCATTGGTAATGTTGAAGGGTTACGGAGAACAGGCCGGACGGTGGGGTTAATGCCAGGATGAGATCAGCCACGATCGAATGGCGGAGCAGACTCGATGGGCCAAATGGCATAATTCTGCTCCCATATCTTATGAACCTGCATTATGAAAGCACCTTCCTTCGTTGTCATGGGTGTCACTTGAACCCGGAACTTCCAGCTCAGAGGCAGAGAAACTACCCACTCCGCCACATGATCTCCAGAGTCTGCTGGAAGGGTTTAATTATGAGTGAATCTCCCATAAGATCACATCTTATGAGGGTCTTATGAGGGAAGGCTGAGGGACTTGAAGCTGTTTTCGTTAGAGAGAGGAAGGTTAAGAGTTGACTTAATTGAGGCATACAAGATGATCAGATTAGATAGGGCGGACAGTGAGAGCCTTTTTCCTCGGATGGTGATGTCTGGCGTGAGGGGACATAGCTTTAAATTGAGGGGAGGTAGATATAGGACAGATGTCAGAGGTAGGTTCTTTAATCAGAGAATAGTAAGGGCGTGGAATGCCCTGCCTGCAACAGTAGTGGACTCGCCAACACTAAACGCATTCAAATGGTCATTGTATAGACATATGGACGATAAGGGAATAGTGTAGAGGGACCGGACGATAAGGGAATAGTGTAGAGGGACTTTAGAGGGGTTTCACAGGTCGGCGCATCATTGAGGGCCGAAGGGCCTGTACTGCGCTGTAATGTTCTATATTCTATGTTCAACACCGCCCACCTAAGACTATCCTCCAAAGGAGAAATTACATTTCTCCTGATGGTTCGCCTTTCCAGACAGCCGAACACTAAATTCAGCGCCAACTAATCGAAGATTCTAAACTGAGTCCACCAAATATCCAAACATGACAACCAAGCTGGATTCAGCCAGCCCATAATTCTGGAGGGGAAATTGAGGCCAGTTCAAGGCAGCATCTTTCCTGCCGATCTGGATTTAAACTTTATTGCGGTATAAACGTGGCCTTTCCTCAACTCCATAAACCCCCCAACATGCTTGGCCCTCCGGTTTGGCATCATTGCGTCATCTCTGGTTATTTTTGGATGGGCCTCGAATTGAGGCCGATTGATTTGGATGTGCAATGGTCTCTTCTGCTTTTCAATCTCTTCTATTTTTTACTCACTCTCTCTCGAAGGCCTTTCTGGTTAACATTGATCCTGGTGGTGCTGATTCAATACTTGCTCGCTCGATTCCTGTTCCTTCAGAAAGGTGGAAAACATCTGGACATCACGAATAGGTACACGACCTTTTGATGATTGCGGGAGTATTTCCTGGGTATAGCGTTGTTTTTTTTTCTCATTTTAGTTGATTGCTATTATGTTGGATCCATTTCTCAGCCGTGGTATGGTGGGGAGATGTTGGTGTTACTGCTATTGTCACTGGATTAGTAAGCCTCAGACCCAGGGTAATGGGCTGGGAACAAAAACAGAAAATACTGGACAATCTCAGCAGGTCTGACAGCATCTGTAGAGAGAAAAGGAAGCTAACGTTTCAAGTCTGGGCGACTCTTTGTCAAAGCTCTGGGGAGCCAGGTTCAAATCCTGTCACTGCAGATGGTGAAATTTGAATTCAATGAAAATCTGGAATTAAAAGTCTAATGACCATGAAACCATTGCCGATTGTCGGAAAAACCCATCTGGTTCACTAACGTCCTTTAGGAAAGGAAATGAAATGAAATGAAAATCGCTTATTGTCACGAGTAGGCTTCAATGAAGTTACTGTGAAAAGCCCCTAGTCGCCACATTCCGGCGCCTGTCCGGGGAGGCTGGTACGGGAATCGAACCGTGCTGCTGGCCTGCTTGGTCTGCTTTAAAAGCCAGCGATTTAGCCCAGTGAGCTAAACCAGCCCCTGTCAGGAAATCTGCCGCCCTTACCTGGTCTGGCCTACATGTGACTCCAGACCCACAGCAATGTGGTTGACTCTCAACTGCCCCTCAAGGGCAATTAGGGAGGGGCAATAAATGCTGGCGCAGCCTTAGACACCCACGTCCCATGAACAAATAATTTAAAAAGAATCTTATCTCTGAGTCACAGACAAAATGCAGGTTGATACCCCAGTGCAATCCTTTTTAAAAAATAAATTTACAGCGCCCAATTCATTTTTTCCAATTAAGTGGCCAATCCACCTAGCCTGCACATCTTTGGGTTGTGGGGGTGAAACCCACGCAGACACGGGGAGAACGTGCCAACTCCACACGGACAATGACCCAGAGCTGGGATTGAATCTGGGACCTCAGCGCTGTGAGGCAGCAGTGCTAACCACTGCGCCACCGTGCTGCCCTACCCCAGTGCAATCCTGATGTGGCGCTGCATTGTCGGAGGTCATCTTATCAGATGACATGTTAAACTGTCTGCCAAAGGAAGCCCTATGGGACTATGTGAAGAAGACTGGGAGGTTTCCCTCGGGTGACCTGGCCAATAGTTATCCCCCAAGCAGCAAATGATTATGTGGTCATCACAGTGGTTAGTTAGCCCTGCTGCCTCACGGCGCGAGAGACCGGGATCAATTCCAGCCTTGGCTGACTGTGTGGGTTCACACGCTGCCCCCGTGTCTGCGTGGGCTTCTTCTGGGTGCTCCAGTTTCCTCCTACAGTCCAAAGATAGTCATAGAATCGCTACAGTGCAGAAGGAGGCCGCTCGGTGTGAAAGAGCAGCTACCTAGGCCCACCCCCTATCCCTGCAACCCCACCTAACCTGCACGCCCTTGCAGGCCTGCAATCCTTGTGGATTGGCCAGGTACTGTCATGTGACATAGCAGCCTTGACTTTTGGTCGCTCCCCAAATGTTCCCTTTCCGTCCATAACACAAACCCCAGCCTTGTTCAATATTGAATCCCACCGGAGATGGGATTTATTTATTTTTTTTAAGTATTTTTATTAAGGTTTTGCATAATTTTTCATAATGAAACATTAGTAACCATAATAACAAAACAAACTAGAGTGAACATTAACATAGTGCAAAAAGAGAATATACAATAACAATTAAATAGACATTCCCCCACGCGACGCAGTCTTCCCACACCATCCCAATGAAGCACTCCCCCCCCCCCCCCCCCCCCACAGATTGCTGCTACTGCTGACATTTTGCTTTTCCCCGAGAAAGTCGATGAACGGCTGCCACCTCCGAGAGAGCCCTAGCGTAGACCCCCTTAAGGCAAACTTTATTTTCTCGAGGCTGAGAAACCCAGCCATGTTGTTAACCCACATCTCTACACTTGGGGGCTTTGAGTCCCTCCACATTAATAAAATCGTCTCCAGGCTACTAGGGAGCCTCTTTCGCCCCCTGAACTCCCGACTCTTCTGACACTCCAAAGATCGCCATCTCTGGACTCCGCTCTGGGTCACTGTCCGTGTGGAGTTTGCACATTCTCCCCGTGTTTGCGTGGATTTCACCCCCACAACCCAAAGATGTGCCGAGTAGGTAGATTGGTCATGCAAAATTGCCCCTTAATTGGAAAACAATGAATTGGGTACTCGAAATTTATATTTTTTTTAAAAAGGACCAGGTTTGAAGACCAATTGACTTGACTAGCTGAATCCTGGACCAGGCTCCAACTTGAATCGGAACCTTTCAACACCTCATAGCTTGAAGTGTGAAAGCTGACTCCCACGTTTCGAGATCTTCCAAAGGCAGAACTCTGATCCAACCCAGGCAATACTCGTTACAATATTTATTTTTGTGTTCTGTCTGTACCTACCCAATGAAGCTACGAGATTCCAGCAGCCGCCCGTCACTGACACTCCAACCTTTGCACTAAGGGAGTCAATTGTTTGATCAGTACATGGGCGCAGTCATTATTCCTGATGGGCTTTGCTGACCCAACCTTTTTGTTCATTAATGACCTTAACGGTATATAAAAGCTGGTGTTTTTGTGTGTGTGTGTGTGTGTGTGTGTGTGTGTACATACCTTTAATGTGTTGTCCTCCTCTTTCTCTGCAGACGAAGCCTGTACATCTTCACATACCTGCTTTTCACCTTCAATGTCCTGATCGGGGTCATTGCCGGGGTGTGGAGAGTGGTCTTTACAGCTCTGTACAACATTGTTCATTTTTGTCGGTTAGACCTCAGCCTTATAAATCGTGGGGCGGAGTTTTTAGACCCAGGTAACTCTCCGAAGCTCCTTCTTTCATATTCTCTGGTATCATTCTTTAGTTTAACCTCCATTAGTACCTCTTTACTGTACATGTGTTGTGTTTATTTTCAAAGCTGTACACGGAGGTTTGTGATTTTTGCTTGAACCGAAACTGGTCTTGAAGTGTTTGTCCGCAGACAATTTGACCCAATGTTTCCTGTTAAATTCCTGATGCAGGGCAGCACGGTGGCCTAGTGGTTAGCACTGCTGCCTCACAGCTCTGAGGTCCCAGGTTCGATCCCGGCTCTGGGTCACTGTCCGTGTGGAGTTTGCACGTTCTCCCCGTGTCTGCGTGGGTTTCACCCCCACAACCCAAAGATGTGCAGGGTAGGTGGATTGGCCACGCTAAATTGCCCCTTAATTGTAAAAAATTAATTGGGTACACTAAATTTATAAAACAAAAAATTAAAATTCCTGAGGCAACACAAACCAACAGCATGCCTTTATCAATCCAAAATTCTTGTTTTTCTTAACAGATTTAAAAAAAAAAAAATTTAGAGCACCCAATTCAATTTTTCCAATTAAGGGGCAATTTAGCGTGGCTAAATTCACCTACTTTGAAGACAGTGACCCAGAGGTGGGATCGAACCGGGGACCTCAGCGCCGTGAGGCAGCAATGCTAACAACCGAGGCTTCACAACTCCAGGCTCCCAGGTTCGATTCCCCGCTGGGTCACTGTCTGTGCGGAGTCTGCACGTTCTCCCCGTGTCTGCGTGGGTTTCCTCCGGGTGCTTCGGTTTCACCCCCATAGTCCAAAGATGTGCAGGTTAGGTGGATTGGCCATGACAAATTGCCATTAGTGTCCAAAAAGGTTGGGTGAGGTTGCTGGGTTACCGGGATAGGGTGGAGGCGTGCTCTTTCCAAGTGTCGGTTCAAACTCTATGGGCCAAATGGCCTCCTTCTGCACTGTAAATTCTATGACTAATGCCCTTTAGGGAAGGAAATCTGCCGCCCTTACCTGGCCTGGCCAAAATGTGAGTGCGGATCCACAGCAATGTGGTTGACTCTTAACTTCTCTGCAACGCACTCAATTCAAGGGCAATTAGAGATGGGCAACAAATGCTGGCCTGGCCCGACCATGCCATAGAACATTCCAGCGCAGTACAGGCCCTTCGGCCCTCGATGTTGCGCTGACCTGTGAAACCCCTCTAAAGCCCATCGACACCATTCCCTTATTATACATATGTTTATCCAAAGACCATTTAAATGCCCTTAATGTTGGCGAGTCCACTACTGTTGCAGGCAGAGCATTCCACGCCCTCACTACTCTCTGAGTAAAGAACCTACCTCTGACATCTGTCCTGTATCTATCTCCCCTCAATTTAAAGCTATGTCCCCTCGTGCTAGACATCACCATCCGAGGAAAAAGGCTCTCACTGTCCACCCCATCTAATCCTCTGATCATCTTGTATGCCTCAATTAAGTCACCTCTTAACCTTCTTCTCTCTAACGAAAACAGCCTTAAAGTCCCTCAGCCTGCCATATCCCATGAAAGAAAAAATAGTCCTTTGAATCTCAAATTTACTGAACAGCTAGGAACCGATAGCAGATGAGGCCTTTGAATGCTGCATTGAAAATCGCCATTTTTGTTCTTTCTGCAGGCTATCGCTGTTACTCTAGCTTTCTGGAGGTGGAGGCCAGTCAGTCAAATCCAGTGATGAAAGCATTTTGCTTCCTCATTCTCCAGTCCCAATGCTCTGGGAGAAGCTGCAGTGATAATGGCAAATCTGTTGAAGAAGGTCAGTGACGATTCAGTGCAAGGGACAACGGTGGAAACCTAATTGGGAGATTTATTTTTATACGTTTTTGCTTCGTGTGCTCAACAAAGTGTGGCACAGTGGGTTAGCGCCCCTGCCTCTGAGCTAGAAGCCCCGGGTTTGAGTCCCACCCCAGGACTTGACGGCCAAGGAAGGTGCGTTCATCACACGGCCAAACAGGTTGAGTGTCGACCTTCAAAACCCTTCCAAACAGGGCAATGGCTGGCGGTAAGGGCGGGAGAGACGCCTGATCAGCCATGCTTAAGGTACGATTCAGCGACCCCGTTTTCCCAGGCGCAGATCCGAGCGCAACAGGTGGATCATTCACCAGCCCCAAATTGGGCTCCACGCCGATCATGAGTCACCCAACTCACTCTGCCTGGCACAATCTGGGCGAGGTCTAGACCCGGACAAGGCTAATTTCCTGATGGATTCACCCGGCACCCGGGACTCACCGGCTGCCCCTGGGAGGCCTCACCATGGCACCGTTGTGTACTATCCACACAAACGCCAACCAGTCGGAACGGCACCTGGGGTGTCTCCCAGGCCACTGGAGACCCTGGGGCGGTTGGGGACAAGGCAGGGTGGCGCCCTGACACTCCCCCTGTCACCTGGGCACCTTGTCACTACCATCTATGCACCCTGATACTGCCAAGGTGCCTGGGTGGTACTGTCAGGGTGCCTGGGGCACTGACAGTGCCAGGGTGCCCAGGGCCAGGGTGCCCAGGGCCAGGGTGCCCAGGTGCCAGGTTGGCACTGCTAGGGGTCAAGCCCGGGGGTACCTTGCCAGGCAGAAAGGGAACAAGGGAAGTTTCCCGGGGCCTCCCACGGTTTGTGGGGTATGCGGGGGGAGGGGGTGAAAAGAACAGGTGGGTGGAAAGATCGGGAATGCTGGACAAAATGACATCCTGATTTACTCGGAGCCTTTCCTGCTGAAATCCCTCCAAGAGCCGACTTGGTGGGGAGAAACTTGCCGAGGCTTAAAAAAAAACCCCCGATAAAGTGCCGTTGGATAGCGGGGTGTTTCTTAGTGCTCCAGTCACCGAGTAGCACCCCGCTAAAGGCACCATTCAACGGACTTCAACGTGAGTGCGCTGAATCACGCTTTGATGTCGGGGGCACCGCTTGAGGTGTAGCCTCCAACCACAAGCTCGTAATCTGCTCCAGGAAAAGCTAACCATGGGAACAAGCGCAAGCTTTGTCTGCCTCGTACATCACCGGACATGGGGAAAACTCTGTACATCACCGGACATGGGGAAAACTCTATAAATCTAAGAGATCAAAGTTTTTAAAAATAAATTTAGAGTACCCATTTCATTTTTTCCAATTAAGGGGCAATTTAGCATGTTCAATCCACCTACCCTGCACATCTTTGGGTTGTGGGGGCGAAACCCACGCAAACACGGGGAGAATGTGCAAACTCCTCACGGACAGTGACCCAGAGCCGGGATTGAACCTGGGACCTCAGCGCCGTGAGACTGCAGTGCTACCACTGCGCCAGCGTGCTGCCCTAAGAGATCAAAGTTAGGGGTCCATGTCAAGACTACCCAGACCAAGGGGCAGCACAGTGACGCAGTGGCTAGCACTGCTGCCTCAGGCCACCGAGGTCCCAGGTTTGATCCTGGTCCTGGGTCACTGTCCGTGTGGAGTTTGCACTTCCTCCCCGTGTCTGCGTGGGTTTCACTCCCACAACCCAAAAATGTATTTATGTAACCAAAGATAAAGATAGATAGTTTTTTTGAAGAATTAAGGGTTATGGTTAAAGGGTTAAAGAATTATGGTGTCGGGTGGGAAAGTGGAGCTGAGTCCACAAGTCTAGGGGCTGTTTAGCACAGGGCTAAATCGCTGGCTTTGAAAGCCGACTAAGGCAGGCCAGCAGCACGGTTCAATTCCCGTAACAGCCTCCCCTAACAGGTGCCGGAATGTGGCGACTAGGGGCTTTTCACAGTAACTTCATTTGAAGCCCACTTGTGACAATGAGCGATTTTCATTTCATTTTCATTTCTCAAAAGGTCAGCCATGATCTCATTGAATGGCAGAGCAGGCTCGGGCCAGATGGCCTACTCCGAGTTCTTGTGTTCTAATTATGTTATGTTATGTGCAGGGTAGGTGGAATGGTCATGCTAAAGTGCACCTTAAATTAGAAAAAATGAATTGGGTACTCTTAAGTTTATTTTAAAGAACACTACCCAGACCAGATACTACCCAGAAAAACCTGTTCCAGCCCCAGTGATAGGTGACTAATTAAAACAATGCAGTTTGGAGCTACACAGTAGTTAATGGGCTTCAAGGGGGCTCCCAATGTCTGTGTGGAGTTTGCACATTCTCCCCGTGTCTGCGTGGGTTTCACGCCCACAACCCAAAGATGTGCAGGTTAGGTGGATTGGCCATGTTAAATTGCCCCTTAATTAGAAAAAAAATAATTGGGTACTTTAAATTTATTTTTAAAAATTAAATTTGTCCAGTAACTAATTTGATCTACAGTATAATAAAATGTTAGACGTTTATGACCTATGCCACCTTGGTTCTCAATTGCCTCCCATTCCATTGTAAATTACTGTGTTATAATGTAAACGGCCAATGTAAATGTGTCATGCTGTAATTGCAACCTCCCACCACCGGTGGTGCAAAAGAGCCACAATTTTGCATTGGCCTGCTGCCCCATCTGTACTGCAGAGAAACTCCTTAACTTGACCTCACTCCACTTCCTACACTGCTGTACGTTTTGCTACGTGTTGTATATGGGGGCTTTTGTGTGTCCATGAGCCATTGTGAACTATGTGTCTGTGTTTGTTTGTCTTTTTACGGCAGGGATTCAATTGGTGTCTGATCACCAAAATGCGAAGACGACAAAGTCCAAACGAGCTCTGGCGAGATGGTTCTTGATGTACACCCTCCTCAACAATCCTTCGTTGGTGAACTGCAGGAGGTCCGCTACTGATGTAATTACAAACGGGGAGCTGAAAGGTTCCTCCAAACTCAGCACAGATAGTTTTGTTAAATCTGAACTGTGCGAAAAGGCGCAGTCGGATCCTGTATAAATCAGAGCTCCTTGTTGATGCAATCTTCAGCAGCTGGTCAACCGTGTAGTGTGGAGGGGGGAAAAAACCCGTGCATAGGTTGCACATTATTTCCTGATGCAATGATTGGTCACATTTCTCACATTAGATTTTGCCATGTCAACAGTCACGATGTAGTTACAGACTCTGGCCAGTAGGTGGCGCTGCAGGCATGTTTCCAAACAGTCCTCCCAACCCTGTGACCATATTGTACATTTAAAGAACAACTTGTATTCATCAACTAACCTACATCAACCCTAGGGATAATTTTTTTAGTGGTTATATATTTCTAGTATGGTTTACTTGCCTTTCTAGCTCTTGGGTACTGTTACTAATGGTGAGATGGACAGGTTTTCATTTTTTACAGTGACTGACATAACGAGTCGCTCTGGTGAGCTTACACTGTTTAATTGCGTGCAGTGTGCTCTCTAAAGAGATACACAAATCTCCCTGAACATTGTCAATCATTACAGGTGGTAAATGTCTTTTAATGAAACTATTCTGTCCTGCAGTCTTAAGAATCTGGAAAAGAAAACGCAATTTTGCAATTTCTCCAAATTCTATACATTGGGTTTACTAGTTCAGGAACTGTTAAAATAATACGCAAAGTTTTGAAATCTGTTTTGAAAATGCCAAGAATGATCAAAATGAATTGCCTCCACTCTACCCAGAGTGATAGGTGACTAATTAAAACAATGCAGTTTGGAGCTACACAGTAGTTAATGGGCTTCAAGGGGGCTCCCAATGTCCGTGTGGAGTTTGCACATTCTCCCCGTGTCTGCGTGGGTTTCACCCCCACAACCCAAAGATGTGCAGGCTAGGTGGATTGGCCATGTTAAATTGCCCCTTAATTGGAAAAAAAATAATTGGGTCCTCTAAATTTATTTTTAAAAATTTAATTTGTCCAGTAGCTAATTTGATCTATGGTACAATAAAATGTTAGAAGTTTATGACCTATGTTTTAACACCATATTCTCACAGTTCTCCAAAAGTTTGCTTTTTAAGAAAAAAAAATGAACTCTTTCCAGCATGATTTATATTAGTAACATAGAATTTACAGTGCAGAAGGAGGCCATTCGGCCCATCGAGTCTGCACCGGCCATTGGAAAGAGTACCCCACTTAAGCCCACACCTCCACCCTATCCCGTAACCCAGTAACCCCAACTAACCTTTTTGGACACTAAGGGCAATTTAGCATGGCTAATCCAGCTAACCTGCGCATCTTTGGACTGTGGTAGGAAACCGGAGCACCCGGAGGAAACCCACGCGCACACACGGGAAGAATGTGCAGACTCCGCACAGGCAGTGACCCAAGCCGGGAATCGAACCTGGGACCCCTGGCGCTGTGAAGCAACTAAAGTTTTGTTGCTTGTGATCACTGCTGCTGCAATGTAATTATAGCTCAACGCACAGAGTATTTTGGGGGGAATTTCCTATTCTTGCGTCGAGGGAATTGGAAATGAAGCTGGGCACCCTTAAGGCTCAGGACTCAATGAGGTCACTAATCAAAGGTGTGAAATCACGCACTCTGGTATAGCGTACTCCAGAATGTTTGGGAATGATCTCAGCCAGATGTCCCTTGCTGAGATAATTCCAGCTGATGTGAGGGTTAAAATGTTGCCATTATATTTACACATGCCACAGTGTCATTTGCATTGGAGATGTGGTGGACAGCTAACCTTTGCTAGGAAGGAAACTTCATGCTCAGAGGCTGCTGCCAAACCCATCAAACTCTCTGCCTCCAGTGTTTCAAGCAAATTTGAGGATCCAGAGAATCAATAAAACCCCCTTAGATCCATGTATAGACCCATCAAATGCTGCTCAAGTGTGTGACAATCATGGCCAAACCACAAGGTATCTGATTAACCGAGAGTCTTATGGCATGGCTGAATAAAAGAATCACGTTGGCTGGAATTCTCCAGCTGTTTGCTGGGACGGAGTTCTCTGGTGCCGCGGGCAGCGCACCCCTATGCATGGGTTTCCCGACGGCGCGGGGTGGCTTCGATGGCAATTCCCATCGACGGTAGCAGGAGCAGAGAATCCTGCCGCCAGCGAACAGCGTGCCACCAAGAAACGCGTGGCTGGGAGGCTGGAGGACCCCGCCCATTGTCAGAAGTTTCTGAATGCCGCGCATCAGGACAGTTGCAAGAACACCTAATTTCAAAAGGGGATGCTGATTGGTTGGCAAGTCGACTCTGATTGGTCCAGATGTTGCCATGGAGTCAACCTGCCGACCCCAATCAACTCCGATTGACCCCACAGTGCCGCAATGGAGAGTCAACTTGACAACCAATCAGCAACCTTTTCTCCTGCAGTATAAATTGTTGCTCTCTCTCTGAAATTCAATGGGCGGGATTCTCCAACGCCCTCCCCCGCCGGGCCGGAGAATCGCTGGGGAGGCGGTATGAATCCTGCCCCGCCGCCGGCTGCCGAATTATCAGGTGCCGGTTTTTTGGCGGGGGCGGGAATCATGCCGTGCCAGTCGGGGGCCGTTGGCAGCGTCCCCCCCCCCCCCCCCCCCCCCCCCCCCCGGCGATTCACCGCTCCGCCATGGGCTGAGCGGCCGCCCGTTTTCGGCCAGTCCCGCCGGCATAAATTACACAAGGTTTGTACCGGCGGGACATGGCTCTGTGGGCGGCCTGCAGAGTCCCCGGGGGGATCTGGCCCGGGGGGGGGGGGGGGGCCCACGGTGACCTGGCAAGCGATCGGGGCCCGCCAATCTGCGGGCGGGCCTGTGCCGTGGGGGCACTCTTTCCCTCTGCACCGGCAGCTGTAAAGCTCCGCTATGGCCGGTGCGGAGAAGAAACCCACTGCGCATGCGCAGGAATCGCGCCAGCAGCTCTGGGAACACGCTGGAGCTCCCGCGCATGTGCCAACTCGCGCCGGCTGGCGGAGGCCCTTCAGTACCGGTTGGCGCAGCGCCAATCACTCCAGTGCCTGCCTAGCCCCCGAAGGTGTGGAGTGGTTCACGCCACTCTTTGGCGCCGGTACAGCCCGCCCGCCGGATACCGAAGAATCCCGTCCAATATTCTTGCACCTGTCCGGTCACTGTCCGTGTGGAGTTTACACGTTCTCCCCATGTTTGCGTGGGTTTCGCCCCACAATCCAAAAGATGTGCAGGCTGGATGGATTGGCCACGCTAAATTGCCCCTTAATTGGAAAAAAGTAATTGGGTACTCTAAATTTATAAGAAAAAGAAGAATTCCTGCACCTGTCCTGGTGAGTGCATGACGAAAAGCTTCAACAGCATGTCTCTTTTTTTTCAGCAATGCCCAAGTTACCTGCTGCCAAGCGACTGAGGCAGTGCCCTTTCCTCAGATCTAGAAACTGTTGACTAATTTTAAATGGTAGCAAAATTATGAAGCTCTGCTTCAATTATGAAGTGTGTGTGAGCACTTTCGAGATTGGAGATTTGGCCATTCACTCCAGGAAACTAAAGTGAAAATACTTTGCAGATTAGTGATAAATTGTAATCAACCTGAGAGTTGTTCTAGTGTGCAGGAGGTAAAGTCGCCATAGTCCCACATGACCATAGGCTGTTTCCCCTTTGAGGAGGGAGAGCTGACTGGTGGTGATTTAACCTGAGGATCACCACACCTCAGGCGAGGGTCGAGGTTGAGAAGGTTCATTAATAATCTAGTATGTAATTAATCTAGTATGCAACGCAAAACCAGCAGCAGAGTTGTTGAAGTAATTGACATGTTCCTTACAGCATAGTGATACTTTAGAGAACCTTTTTTTTGCTCGGTAATGTTGAAATATAAAGCCCGACAATAACTGAATGAAGGGGAATCTAGTCCATTCTGTTTTGCACTTTCCAAGTGATAGATGTTTGAGCAAATAAAGAGAGAGATTTAGAAGACTTGAATCCATGAGATTCCTTTGATACCAGGCACTATGATGGTAAGTGCAAATGTTTTGCCTGTTACTTGTTGATTTATTTGCCATGTAATCATAGAATCCCTACAGTGCAAAAGGAGGCCATTCAGCCCATCGAGTCTGCATTGACCCTTCAAAAGACCACCCTGCCTAGGCCCAATCCCCCTCCCTATTTCTGTAACCCCACCCACACTTAAAGGGCAATTTAGCACGGCCAATCCACCTAACCTGCACATCTTTGGACTGTGGGAGGAAACCGGAGCGCCCGGAGGAAACCCACGCACACACGGGGAGAATGTGCAATCTCCACAGAGTCACCCAAGGCCTGAATTGAACCCAGGGCCGGGATTCTCCCCTACCCGGTGGGGTGGGGGGTCCCGGCGTGCCGGAGTGGCGTGAATCACTCTGGCGTCGGGTCGCCCCAAAGGTACGGAATTCTCCCCACCTTTAGGGGCCAAGCCCTCACATTGAGGGGCTAGGCCCGCGCCGGAGTGGTTCCCACTCCGCCGGCTGGCGTGAACGGCCTTTGGCGCCACGCCAGCCGGGGCCGAAAGGACTTCGCCGGCCGGCGTAAGTCCGCGCATGCGCCGGTGCGTCAGCGGAAGATAAAGAGTGCCCCCACGGCACAGGCCCGCCTGCCGATCGGTGGGCCCCGATCGCGGGCCGGGCCACTGTGGGGCACCCCCCGGGGTCAGATCGCCCAGCCCCAGGACCCCGGAGCCCGCCCGCACCGCCAATCCCGCCGGTCAGGTAGATGGTTTAAACCACGCCGGCAGGAGAGGCCTGTCAGTGGCGGGACTTCGGCCCAATGCGGGCCGGAGAATCGCCGCGGGGGGCCCGCCGACCGGGACGGCGCCATTCCCGCCCCCGCCGAATCTCGGGGAGGTGGAGAATTCAGGACATGGCGGGGGCGGGATTGACGCTGGTCCCGGGCAATTCTCCAACCCCCCGGTGGGGGGGGGGGGGGGGGGGGGGGGGGGTCGGAGAATCCCGCCCCAGGTGTGACGCTGTAGTGTGGGGAGGCTTGGCCACATTGGGGGGAAGGGGTTGAGTCACCATTTACAATGTTGTTCAATTTTAATGCCTTAGCCTGTTAATCCAGCGCTCTTCCAGATATATAGACGGTGAAATGCCTTTAAAACTTTAAAAATGTTGTAAAGTTGTTTCCTTTTTAATGAATGGCCTCTGTGTTTGCCGCCCTTGTTCCTGCCGTCAAAAACATTTGAAGCTCTCGCAGGATTAGCCATTGAACTGTTGACTCGATTGTTCTCGTGTGTTTTTGCCTGCGTCGCTTCCAATGGGATTGAATGTCCCTCGGTGCCTTTAATACGTACACTGATATATTGCCACTTTACCTTGTGAAATGAGGTGCCCTTTTTGGAACTGAGGAGTAGATGTATTTTACTGTACTGCTGTTTTACTCTTTCACTGTTTATAAAATAAAAATACAATGAAGCTTAAACTGATTTCAGGATTTTCTATAAACTGGAGGATTTTCTGTTCATGCCTGACACTTTCTAGTGTCCAAATGCATGCTCCTTCTGTTTTACACATTCTGTAGCTGGGTGCAATCGGGTATCTGTACAATTCTAAGCACTGAGATAGGATTTCAACTTGCATTTGCACGGTGCTTTCTTAAATTAGTAAAATGTCCCAGGGCGCTTCACAGGAGTATCGCAAGACAAAAAATAAATTGATACTGAGCCAGAGGAAACTTCGGGACACTTCCTCGTAGAAGTAGGTTTTAAGGAGTTTCTTAAAGGCAGGGTGAGAGAGGGGAAGAGGTTTGGCAAAGGAATTTTCTAGCAGGCACAGCCACTAAGGGTGGATGAAAAAGTTGAGGGAGACAATATAAGCGCCGGATGAATTGCAGGTAGCAGAATTGTCTCACAGTGAACTGCAGTGGGTAAATAGTAATCAGATTACCCTCAAGATAAATGATTGTGTCTGTAATGAGAATAGACAGCCAGTCTATGGTAAGTGCTCACCCAGGAAGTAGGATTTGAGAAGACATCCTATAACCCAAAGATGTGCAGGTTAGGTGGATTGGCCATGATAAATTACCCTAAGTGTCCAAAATTGCCCTTAGTGTTGGGTGGGGTTACTGGGTTATGGGGATAGGGTGGAGGTGTTGAAATTGGGTAGGGTGCTCTTTCCAGGTGCCGGTGCAGGCTCAATGGGCCGAATGGCCTCCTTCTGCACTGTAAATTCTATGAAACACATCCTGTCCGTCCAAGGATGTGGCATTGGTTTGGGTACCTGCTGTA
The DNA here is from genome assembly GCF_902713615.1 of Scyliorhinus canicula. Lineage (NCBI taxonomy): Eukaryota > Metazoa > Chordata > Chondrichthyes > Carcharhiniformes > Scyliorhinidae > Scyliorhinus > Scyliorhinus canicula. The sequence goes on along the minus strand of NC_052169.1, from coordinate 7,432,124 downwards.
GATTATGGTGCTTGTCAAGTCATTTCAATAAAGTTTGTGCCACACATGGTCTTGAGTGCCAGCAACTGGCATTTTACAGCCATTCTTTGAAGCTGCTAGGGCAGCCCGGTGGCGCAGTGGGTTAGCACTGCTGCCTCACGGCGCCGAGGTCCCAGGTTTGAATCCCGGTCCTGGGTCATTGCCCGCGTGGAGTTTGCCCATTCTCCCCGTGTCTGCGTGGGTTTCGCCCCACAACCCAAAGGTGTGCAGATTAGGTGGATTGGCCACGCTAAATTGCCCCTTAATTGGAAAAGAAATAATGCGGTACGCAAAAAAAAATAATTTTAGAGTACCGCATTATTTATTTTCCAATTAAGGGGCAATTTAGCATGGCCAATCCACCGACTCTGCACATCTTTGGGTTGTGGGGGCGAGACCCACGCAAACACGGGAAGAATGTGCAAACTCCACACGGACAGTGACCCAGAGCCGGGATCGAACCTGGGACCTCGGCGCCGTGAGGCAGCAGTGCTAACCTACTGTGCCACCGTGCTGCCCTAGCGTTAGGTGTTCTGATGGGATCGGTCTGCGCCAACAGCACTGATTGTACAAAAGAGGAAAATGTAAATGCTCAGTCCCCATTGAATTAATTTTAAATATCCAGTGTTAATATCCATTTAACCTAAATGGAGAAATATGAGTTCTGATGATGAACTGGCAACTTGTCATTTGCATCCCCCCCCCGTCCCGTCCCGAGGGGCAGCCCCGGCTCTCAAAGGTCCTCCTTGAATAATTTCATTCTGATTGATCTGACCTGCTACATTTCAAACTGCCTGGATCTTTTTCTCAAATCCATTTATATGGAAATGACATGTGACGCTTGCTGAATGAACCCAGTGACTTACGGCAATATTTCCTCAAATTGGAAGCAGGAGGCTGAAAGCATGAAATTCCAAAAGTGTCTGGAGAAAAGCCCAGAATATCCATCGCTACATAGACAACTATCCAATTGTCCAGGACTGTTGTGTAGAGCAATCTGATAGGGTGACGCATGGCAGACCTGTAGCACTGAGTCAGTGCGGACGATTCTGTCAGTGTAGAGACCTGACTCCCTGTATGGCAGAGGTCGACCCACTGTACAAACCTGCTTTAAGGTGGTCCAACCCCACGCCCACTACCATCTAGAAGGACATAGGCAGCAGATACCTGGGAACCCCACCACCTGGAGGTTCCCCTCCAAACCACTCGCCATCCTGATTCGGAAATATATCGGCTGTTCCTTCACGGCCGCTGGGTCAAAATCCCGGGACTCCCTCTCTAACAGCACTGTGGGTGTACCTACACCACGCGGGTAGTGGTTATAGAAGATAACTCAGAAAACACCTTCTCTTTTTTTTTTAAATTTAGATTACCCAATTATTTTTTCCAATTAAGGGGCAGTTTAGTGTGGCCAATCCACCTACTCTGCACATCTTTGGGTTGTGGGGGTGTGACCCACGCAGACACGGGGAGAATGTGCAAACTCCACACGGACAGTGAACCAGAGCCGGGATCGAACCTGGGACCTCAGCGCCGTGAGGCAGCTGTGCTAACCACTGTGCCACCGTGCTGCCCTTAGAAAACACCTTCTCAAGGGCAATTGGAGAACCACAGGAGGCCATTTAGCCCATCGAGTCTGCACGGACCCTCTGAAAGAACTCCCTACCTCGGCCCACTTGTCCCACCTAACCTGCACATCTTTGGACTGTGGGGGAAACCGGAAACCCATGCAGACACGGGGAGATCGTGCAAATTCCGCACAGACAGTCACCCAACACTCAGAATTGAACCTGGATCTCTCTCCCTGGTGCTGTGATGCAGCAGTGCTAGCCACTGTGCCACCGTGCTGTCCCACGGCACCATAGAACATAGAATTTACAGTGCAGAAGGAGACCATTCGGCCCATCGAGTCTGCACCGGCCCTTGGAAAGAGCACCCCACTTAAGCACCACACCTCCACCCTTTCCTCGTAACCCAACCTAACCTTTTTGGACACAATTTAGAATGGCCAATCCACCTAACCTGCACATCTTTGGATTGTGGGAGGAAACCGGAGCACCCGGAGGAAACCAACGCAGACACTGGGAGAACGTGCAGACTCCGCAAAGACAGAGACCCAAGGGTGGAAATGAACCCGGGCTGAACACATATGATGGTCACTTTGGGTCCTCTGTATTCAACAGAAACCTTTAGAGATTGACACAAAGTACAGACATGTTCCCAGGTGCAACGTCAATGACAATAAGTGGAAATTGTTAGGAGAGACGGTGGTGTAATGGTTAAGTCACTGGACTCGTACTCTCGAGACCTCAGGCTAATGTTCTGGGAACGTGGGTTCAATTCCCACCACGGCAGCTGGTGGAATTTAAATCCAATTAATAAATTTGGAAGTGGCACAGTGGTTAGCACTGCTGCCTCACGGTGCCGAGGACCCGGGTTTGATCCCGGCCCCGGAGTTTGCACATTCTCCCCCTGTCTGCGTGGGTCTCACCCCCAGGACCCAAAGATGTGCAGGGTAGGTGGATTGGCCATGCTAAATTGCCCCTTTTTTGGATTGGCCACACTAGATTACCCCTTTTTTGGAAACAAATGAATTGGGTACTTTAAATTAAATAAATAAATCTGGAAGTGAAAGTTAATCCCAACGATGATGACTTGGTCAGCTATCATTGATTGTTGGTTCACTCATGCCCGATAGGGAAGGAAATCTGCCGTCCTTACCCGGTCTGGCCTACATGTGTCTCTGGAACCACAACAATGTGGTTGGCTCTTCAATGCCCTCCGAAATGGCCGAGCCAGCCATTCAGTTCAAGGGTAGTTAGAGATGGGCAACAAATTCGAGCGATGCTCATACACAAATCCCGTTAAAAAAATAAAGAAACGGGCAGCACGGTGACCTAGTGGTTAGCACAACCGCCTCACGGCGCTGAGGTCCCAGGTTCGATCCCGGCTCTGGGCCACTGTCCGTGTGGAGTTTGCATGTTCTCCCTGTGTCTGCGTGGGTTTCGCCCCCACAACCCAAAAATGTGCAGAGTAGGTGCATTGGCCACGCTAAATTGCCCCTTAATTGGAAAAAATAATTGGGTAATCTAAATTTATAAAAAAAAAATAAAGAAAACATTGTGAAAACACTTCCAAATGTCATCATTAAAAAAAATATTTAGAGTACCCAATTCATTTTTTCCAATTCAGGGGCAATTTAGCATGGTCAATCCACCTAACCTGGTGGGTTGTGGGGGCGAAACCCACACAAACACTGGGAAAATGTGCGAACTCCACACGGACAGTGACCCAGGGCCAGGATCGAACCTGGAACCTCAGCGCCCTGAGGCAACAGGGCTAACCCACTGTGCCACCGTGCTACCCATGTCGTCATTTTGCAAAGCTTCAGTGATAGCCTTAAGGCTCTCTCATTTGCTGAATGTTTCTGAGATTCTTTTTTAAAAAATCTAACTTACCTTTGAGGCAGGTCTCTTTCCCCTGATTCGGCAGGTTATCGGTTCGACTCCCGCTCCTGTGTAAAATCCAGGCTGACTCTCTCGCGTGGTTCTGAGGGGGTGCTACGCTGTCAGAGGTGCCGCTGTTCAGTTGAGGTATTAAACCGGGGCCCTCTCTGCTCTCTCAGCTGTATGGATCAGATCCTGAAACACACTTTCGTAGCAGGACAAGGGAGACAGTGCAGAAGGAGGCCATTCGGCCCATTGAGTCTGCACCAGCCCGCTGAAACAGCACCCTACCTCGACTCATTCCCCTGCCCTATCCCTTTAACCCCACATAACCCTTTGGACACTTGGGGGCAGTTTACCATGGCTGATCCACCTAACCTGCACATCTTTGGACAGTGGGAGGAAACCGGAGCACCCGGAGGAATCCCACGCAGACAAGGGGAGAACGTGCAGACTCCGCACAGACAGTGACCCAAGGACGGAAATCAACCTGGGACCCTGGCGCTGTGAGGCAGCATTGCTAACCACTGTGCTACCGTGCTGCCCTGGATGGACAATAGCTACCTCTCAACCAACATTATTCAAAGCTGTTCTGGCCATTATTATATTGCTGATTGAGGAGTTTGCTGTGAGTACATTAGCTATAGCAGCTCCTGCATTTTACTAGAAAGTACACTTCCAAAAGTACATTGGCTCGAACGTGCTGTGGGATAACCTGCGGTTGGTAAAGTAGCTATATAAATGAAAGTCTTTGCAGCAACTGGTGAAAATTATTAGTTCTTTAGAAGAAAGTTGCTGTCAGAAAATAGATAAAGACTCAAATGTCATTGTTAACCAGAATGGAACTTATAACCTGTTCAATCTACGGTGTCGGCTTGTCTGGTAGTTAACAATGAGTCTGGGACACAACCCAGGACACTGAGTACGTAAACTAGGCTGACAATAGATTTGCATTAAAGCATACAATATTCTGAATGACCTGGATAGGGCAGTCGCTGAGATTGTGTCCACTGGTCTGGGACAGGAGGGGGTGGGGGTGGGGTGGGGTGGGGTGGGGGGGGGGGGGGTCGCAATCTCAGGACAAGAGGCTGATCCTTTGGGACTGAGATGAGGAGAAATTACTTCACTGAGAGGGTTGTGAACCTTTGGAATTCTCCATCCCAAAGTGTTGTGCATGCTCCATTGTTGAATCATTTTAAGGTTGGGACAGACATTTTGGCTTCTCGGGGAATCAAGATTTGGGAAGAGAGTGGGAAAATTAAATTGATGCCCAATGAACACATTCAATAGCAGAGCTGGCTCCATGGGCTATACAGTATACTCCTGCTCCTGTGCCTTCATAGAATCATAGGATCCCTACAGTACAGAAGGAGGCCATTCCGCCCATCACGTCTGCACCGACCCTCTGAAAAAACACCCTACTTTGGAACACTCCCCCGCTCTATCGCCATAACCCCTGCTAAGCTTTTGGATGTTAAGGGGCAATTTAGCATGGCCAATCCACCTAACCTGCCCATCTTTGGACTGTGGGAGGAAACCAGAGCACCCAGAGGAAACCCAAGCAGACACATGGAGAACGTGCAAACTCCACACAGACAGTGACCCAAGTCAGAATCAAACCTGGGACATGGTGGAGTGTGGCAGAAATGCTAACCACTGTGCACCGTGCTGCCCCATTGTTTTCTTGCAGTACTGTAGGGGGTTTGAATTTCCAATCATAATCTATTTTAATAGAGGAATTAAACCAGGTCCCTGTTCAGGTCGATGGGCAAAGTTGTAATGGGAAAACACTTGAGGTTCAATGGAAAACCCGTGGGAAGACTGTGGGGCGCATGTCTGGAGGTTTAAGACCAAGAGAGATGAAGAGCTTGTTCACCTATTTGCTCCCTCCTGGCCCATAATGATGACCATAAGAACAGAAAATGTAGCAGCAGAACCACGTCCACATGTTCTGGGCGTGCCCAGCGCTGGGGGAATTTTGGAAGGGTGTAGCAAGGACGGTATCGAGGGTGGTAGGATCCAGGGTCAATCCGGGCTGGGGACTCGCAATATTTGGGGTTGCAGTGGAGCCGGGAGTGCAGGAGGCGAAAGAGGCCGGTGTTCTGGCCTTTGCGTCCCTAGTAGCTCGGCGGAGGATTCTTCTTCAGTGGAAGGATGCGAGGCCCCCAAGCGTGGAGGCCTGGATCAATGATATGGCGGGGTTCATTAAATTGGAGAGGGTGAAATTTGCCCTAAGGGGGTCAGTGCAGGGGTTTTTCAGGAGATGGCAACCATTCCTGGATTTCCTGGCAGAACGGTAAAATCAAAAGGTCGGCAGCAGCAGCAACCCGGGGGGGGGGGGGGGGGGGGGGGGTTGTCTCTTTGTTTTTGTTTTGGGTTGAATATCTGTTTTTTGCCAATGACAGGCGCTAATTTATTGTTTCTCTTTTGTATTTATGGCGGGGGGGTCTGTTTTTTTTTGTTCTTAGAAATTTCTGTTATTGTTTTCTTTTTTGTGAAAATGTGAAAATTTGAATAAAAATTATTTTAAAAATATAGCAGCAGTGTTAAGCCATTCAGCCCATCGCATCTGCTCCACCATTCAATCATCCCCTTTCTCCTGCCTTCTCCCCATAACCCCTGGTCCCCTTATTAATCAACAACCTATCTATCTCTGTGTTAAAGACACTCAGTGATTTGGCCTCCACAGCCTTCTGCGGCAAAGAGTTCCACAGATTCACCCCCCTCTGGCTGAAGATATTCCTCCTCATCTCAGTTTTAAAAGATCCTCCCTTCATCTGAGGCTGTGCCCTCTGGTTCTATTCTCGCCTACCATTGGAAACATCCTCTCCACGTCCATTCTATCTAGGCTTCTCAGTATTCTGGAAGTTTCAATAAGATCCTCCCTCATCCTTCTAAACTCCATCTAGTATAGATCCAGAGTCTTCAACTGTTCCTCATACGACAAGTTCTTCATTCCAGGGATCATTCTTGTGAACCTCCTCTGGACCCTTTCCAAGGCCAGCACATCCTTCCTTAGAGACGGGGCCCAAAACTGCTCACAATACTCCAAATGGGGTCTGACCAGAGCCTTGTACAGCCTGTGAAATACATCCCTGGTCTTGTATTCTAGCCTCTCGACATGAATGTTACTATTGCAGATTTCCTGTGGGTTTCCTACGGAAATCCCTGTTTGATCTATTTCATCTCAAATCATACATTTGTATTTAGAGTAACAACACATCAAAGGCACTTGGCTGGAGGTGGAAAGCAGAATTTGGGAATCAGTCGCACAAAGGGAAACAGATGACAAATGGTTTGGTCAAAGAGGGACGGTTTCAAACAATGTCTTAAAGGGGAAGAGTGGGATTGTGAGGTGGAGAGATTTAGGGAAACGATTCCAGGGCCAGAGCTTCCGAGGAATGACAATCACAGTCGGAATTCCACCCTGCTCCTTTTCGCTTGTGGTAGAATGCAGCCTTGCCTTTCCTGCCCGACCCCGCGACTCAGGCCGGCCGGGAATAGTGCAGTGCAGAAGTTCAGGAATCCTCTCAGCCAAGAGAGGCGGCATCGGGGTGAGTGAAGACAAGCACCCTTTGTTAACATGACTAGCTGCCATAAAGCAGATAAGTTTAAAGGTCCCAGCCGCTTTGAGAAGCCAGGGAGGCGGCTGAGATAGGGGTGAGGGGTGAGTATGTCGGGGAGGATGGGGTCTGGTGGATCGAGGGAAGGGGTGCTAGGTGGGGTGGGGGAGGCAGGATGGGTCTGCGAGGGCCGGTTAGGGAGATAAGACAGGAAAGTGGAATTGAGGGGCAGCACGGTGGCGCAGTGGGTTAGCCCTGCTGCCTCACGGCGCTGAGGTCCCAGGTTCGATCCCGGCTCTGGGTCACTGTCCGTGTGGAGTTTGCACCTTTTCCCCATGTCTGCGGGGTGTGGAGGGTAGTTAGGGATAGTCAGCTTGGTGTGGAGAGGGTAGTTTGGGGTGTGGAGGGTAGTTAGGGGTAGTTGGCTGGGAGTGTGGAGAGGGTAGTTAGGGGTGTGGAGGGTAGTTAGGGATAGTCAGCTTGGTGTGGAGAGGGTAGTTTGGGGTGTGGAGGGTAATTAGGGGTAGTTGGCTGGGAGTGTGGAGAGGGTAGTTAGGGGTGTGGAGGGTAGTTAGGGGTAGTTGGCTGGGAGTGTGGAGAGGGTAGTTTGGGGTGTGGAGGGTAGTTAGGGGTAGTTGGCTGGGTGTGTGGAGAGGGTAGTTAGGGACAGTCGGCTTGATGTGGAGAGGGTAGTTATGGGTGTGGAGGGTAGTTAGGGATAGTCGGCTTGGTGTGGAGAGGGTAGTTTGGGGTGTGGAGGGTAGTTAGGGGTAGTTGGCTGGGAGTGTGGAGAGGGTAGTTGGGGTGTGGAGGGTAATTAGGGTTAATCAGCTTGGTGTAGTGTAGAGAGGGTAGTTAGGGGTAGACGGCTGGGTGTGTGGAGGGTAGTTAAGGATATGGAGGGTAATTAGGGATAGTCGGCTGGGTGTGTGGAGGGTAGTTAGGGGTGTGGAGGGTAATTAGGGATAGACAGCTGGGTGTGGTGGGTAGTTAGGGGTGTGGAGGGTAATTAGGGTCAGTCGGCTTGGTGTAGAGAGGGTAGTTAGGGGTAGTTGGCTGGGTGTGTGGAGAGTAGTTAAGGATATGGAGGGTAATTAGGGATAGACGGCTAGGTGTGTGGAGGGTAGTTAGGGGTGTGGAGGGTAATTAAGGTCAGTCGGCTTGGTGTAGAGAGGGTAGTTATGGGTAGTTGGCTGGGTGTGTGGAGAGGGTAGTTAGGGGTGTGGAGGGTAGTTAGGGATAGTTGGCTTGGTGTGGAGAGGGTAGTTTGGGGTGTGGAGGGTAATTAGGGGTAGATGGCTGGGAGTGTGGAGAGGGTAGTTAGGGGTGTGGAGGGTAGTTAGGGATAGTCAGCTTGCTGTGGAGAAGGTAGCTAGGGCTAGTTAGCTGGGGGTGTGGAGAGGGTAGTTAGGGGTGTGGAGGGTAGTTAGGGGTGTGGAGGGTAGTTAGGGTTAGTCAGCTTAGTGTAGAGAGGGTAATTAGGGGGTAGTTAGGGGTAGACGGCTGGGTGTGTGGAGGGTAGTTAAGGATATGGAGGGTAATTAGGGATAGACGGCTGGGTGTGGTGGGTAGTTAGGGGTGTGGAGGTTAATTAGGGTCAGTCGGCTTGGTGTAGAGAGGGTAGTTAGGGGTAGTTGGCTGGGTGTGTGGAGAGGGTAGTTAGGGGTGTGGATGGTAATTAGGGGTAGACGGCTGGGTGTGTGGAGGGTAGTTAAGGATATGGAGGGTAATTAGGGATAGACGACTGGGTGTGGAGGGTAGTTAGGGGTGTGGAGGGTAATTAGGGTCAGTCGGCTTGGTGTAGAGAGGGTAGTTAGGGGTAGTTGGCTGGGTGTGTGGAGAGGGTAGTTAGGGGTGTGGAGGGTAATTAGGGGTAGATGGCTGGGTGTGTGGAGAGGGCAGTTAAGGGTGTGGAGGGTAATTAGGGGTAGTTGGCTGGGTGTGTGGAGAGGGTAGTTAGGGGTGTGGAGGGCAGTTAGGGGTAGTTGGCTGGGTGTGTGGAGAGGGTAGTTAGGGGTGTGGAGGGTAATTGGCTGGGTGTGTGGAGAGGGCAGTTAGGGGTGTGGAGGGTAGTTGGCTGGGTCTGTGGAGAGGGTAGTTAGGGTTGTGGAGGGTAGTTAGGGGTAGTTGGCTGGGTGTGTGGAGAGGGTAGTTAGGGGTGTGGAGGGTAGTTAGGGGTAGTTGGCTGGGTGTGTGGAGAGGGTAGTTAGGGGTGTGGAGGGTAATTAAGGGTAGACGGCTGGGAGTGTCGAGAGGGCAGTTAGGGGTGTGGAGGGTAGTTGGCTGGGTGTGTGGAGAGGGTAGTTAGGGGTGTGGAGGGTAGTTGGCTGGGTGTGTGGAGAGGGTAGTTAGGGGTGTGGAGGGTAATTGGGGTAGTTGGCTGGGTGTGTGGAGAGGGTAGTTAGGGGTGTGGAGGGTAGTTAGGGGTAGTTGGCTGGGTGTGTGGAGAGGGTAGTTAGGGGTGTGGAGGGTAATTAGGGGTAGTTGGCTGGGTGTGTGGAGAGGGTAGTTAGGGGTGTGGAGGGTAGTTGGCTGGGTGTGTGGAGAGGGCAGTTAGGGGTGTGGAGGGTAATTAGGGGTAGACGGCTGGGTGTGTGGAGAGGGTAGTTAGGGGTGTGGAGGGTAATTGGGGTAGTTGGCTGGGTGTGTGGAGAGGGTAGTTAGGGGTGTGGAGGGTAGTTGGCTGGGTGTGTGGAGAGGGTAGTTAGGGATGTGGAGGGTAATTAGGGGTAGATGGCTGGGTGTGTGGAGAGGGTAGTTAGGGATGTGGAGGGTAGTTAGGGGTAGTTGGCTGGGAGTGTCGAGAGGGTAGTTAGGGGTGTGGAGGGTAGTTGGCTGGGTGTGTGGAGAGGGTAGTTAGGGGTGTGGAGGGTAATTGGGGTAGTTGGCTGGGTGTGTGGAGAGGGTAGTTAGGGGTGTGGAGGGTAATTGGGGTAGTTGGCTGGGTGTGTGGAGAGGGTAGTTAGGGGTGTGGAGGGTAGTTGGCTGGGTGTGTGGAGAGGGTAGTTAGGGGTGTGGAGGGTAGTTGGCTGGGTGTGTGGAGAGGGCAGTTAGGGGTGTGGAGGGTAATTGGGGTAGTTGGCTGGGTGTGTGGAGAGGGTAGTTAGGGGTGTGGAGGGTAATTGGGGTAGTTGGCTGGGTGTGTGGAGAGGGTAGTTAGGGGTGTGGAGGGTAGTTGGCTGGGTGTGTGGAGAGGGTAGTTAGGGGTGTGGAGGGTAATTGGGGTAGTTGGCTGGGTGTGTGGAGAGGGTAGTTAGGGGTGTGGAGGGTAATTAGGGGTAGACGGCTGGGTGTGTGGAGGGCAGTTGGGGGTCCCTTTTGGGGGGAGTCAGGGGGCCCCATTTCACACTGGGAGGGAGGGAAAGGGGGGGGGGGTGGAAGTATCAGTACGAAAGTTATCCAGGAGTAAGAAGTGGTTTTAATTCTTCCCAATTAGAAGGCAGCACGGTGGCGCAGTGGTTAGCACTGTAGTCTCACGGCGCTGAGGTTCCAGGTTCGATCCCGGCTCTGGGTCACTGTTCGTGTGGAGTTTGCACATTCTCCCCGTGTTTGTGTGGGTTTCGCCCCCACAATCCAAAGATGTGCAGGCTAGGCAGATTGACCACGCTAAATTGCCCCTTAATTAGAAAAAAATATTGGGTACTCTAAAAATTTTTTTAATCTTTCAATTTATCCTGGGTAACTATCCCTGTGAGAGTTGGAACCATCCCAATTTCTGGTTCCCAGTGCAGGATCGTTTCCAATTCCAGTGCAATCCTTATGTGGGAAATCTGTGGAGGGGAGAGGAGTCCCCAAACCCATTTCTAGGGGCGAGGAGGTGGAGGTACCTCCGGAGATGGGACGTTCTGGGTCCCACAAGACCCAGGCTGCTAAAGGCAGGGTCATCAACAGTGCAGTAAACCGGGAGAGACCCAAGCAATGAAGGCTTTTCATTCAATGAAGATTTGGGAGCGATTGCAAAACAAGGAGTTGGATCTGCAGTTTGCTAAGAGGTTTTTTTTTGGTTTAATTTATTGAATACAGAGATAGAGTTATATCAAAAAGGAGCGAGTAGTAGCGTGAGTTGATCGAGGCTAAAGCAGACATCACACACACACACACACACAAACCCGACCCCACAACCACATCGCTCATTAGCAGCAGCGATGTCCCTCCGAACGCCTTGTTAACACTAAATGCACTCTGTACACAACGGGCACAATGATATATTAAAAAAAGACATCACTGGCATATAAAACGGACTCATGTCTTTGAACACAAACACAGTCCTGGCAGCGGCTGGGGAGCTGCAGAATGGGCTGGCAGGAAGAGAACTGAACAACATTGCACTTTGTAAAAACACCGAGAGATCACACACAACAGGGTCAGCGAAGCACATCTGTGGGGCTGATAGATACACAGATAGATCGATCGATCGATAGATAGATGTAGATAGACATTGGATGCATAGATAGATAGATAGATGAAGGATGGAGAGATAGATAGATTGGTAGACAGATAAATAATGGATGGATAGATAGATAATGGATGGGTAGATAGATAGATAGAAAGGAAGGTGGATGGATAGATAGGTAGATAGGCAGATAGACAGACAGATAGATAGGTATATAGATAAATAGATAGATAACGGATAGATAGATAGATAATGGATGGGTAGACAGATAGATAGAAAGGAAGGTGGATGGATAGGTAGATAGACTGATAGACAGACAGATAGATAGGTATATAGATATATAGATAAATAGATAAATAGATAGATAGATAACGGATAGATAGATAGATAATGTTTTTGTTTGCACTGAGTGCTGAGCTTGTGGCATTTGAGTGCTACAGTGAGAGTTTGGTGACTGAGGGAGTATAAGGGTTATTTAAAGTCTAGTATTTCTTTTATTTAGTTAATTAACTTAAAAGTTGCTGTTTGGTCTATAAGGTGAATTTTGAATCAGCTTTAAACAAGGTTCTACTTGGACTTACTTGCAGCTGGAGCTTGTTAATTAGTTAATTGCATTAGGCCAGTTTTTAGAAGCTAGAGTCACAGTATAAATAGGGGCTAGATACAGTGCAGACTTTGTTTGCACTGAGTGCTACAGTGAGAGTTTGGTGACTGAGGGAGTTAGGTGAGGAGGGAGTAAGGTGCTCCTTACATTTCATTTCCTATATTTATCAAAGAGCGTGAAGGGAACCAGGAGTTTAGAGTACAGCTGACTGGGAGCAGAGTCGGAGGGCGGAGGTCCAGTTGGTCCACAGGGCAGCTAATTCTGTAAAGTAAGAGGGGATGGAGGCTAGGGCAGTTGCATGCTCCTCCTGTAGGATGTGGGTGGTGAGGGATACCACTGGTGTCCCCGCTGACTATACCTGCGGGAAGTGCACCCAACTCCAGCTCCTCAGAGACCATGTTAAGGTACTGGAGCTGGAGCTGGATGAACTTCGGATCATCCGGGAGGCAGAGGGGGTCATAGAGAAGAGTTACAGGGAGGTAGCCACACCAAAGGTACTGGACAAGAGTAGCTGGGTTACAGTCAGGGGAAAGAAAACTAACAGGCAGACAGTGCAGGGATCCCTCGTGGCCATTCCCCTTCAAAACAAGTATACCGTTTTGGATGCTGTTGGGGGGGATGACCTACCGGGGGAAGGCCCCAGCGGCCAGGTCTCTGGCACTGAGTCTGGCTCTGGGGCTCAGAAGGGAAGGGGGGAGCATAGAAAAGCAATAGTAATAGGAGATTCAATGGTTAGGGGAATAGATAGGAGATTCTGTGGTCGCGAGCGAGACTCCCGAAAGGTATGTTGCCTCCCGGGTGCCAGGGCCAGGGATGTCTCTGATCGTGTCTTCAGGATCCTGAAGGGGGAGGGTGAGCAGCCAGAAGTCGTGGTGCACATTGGTACCAACGATGTAGGTAGGAAAAAGGGTGTGGAGGTAATAAACAAGTTTAGGGAGTTAGGCTGGAAGTTAAGGGCCAGGACAGACAGAGTTGTCATCTCTGGTTTGTTGCCGGTGCCACGTGATAGCGAGGCTAGGAATAGGGAGAGAGTGCAGTTGAACACGTGGCTGCAGGAATGGTGTAGGAGGGAGGGCTTCAGGTATTTGGATAATTGGAGCGCATTCTGGGGAAGGTGGGACCTGTACAAGCAGGACGGGTTGCATCTGAACCAGAGGGGCACCAATATCCTGGGGGGGAGGTTTTCTAGTACTCTTCGGGAGGGTTTAAACTAATTTGGCAGGGGAATGGGAACCGGATCTGTAGTCCAGCAACTAAGGTAGACGATAGTCAGGACGCCAAAGCACGTAGTGATGCAGTGGGGAAGGTAACAATGACAAAGGAGAGTACTTGCAGGCAAGGAGATGGGATGAAGTGTGTATACTTTAATGCAAGAAGCATCAGGAATAAGGTGGGTGAACTTAAGGCATGGATCGGTACTTGGGACTATGATGTGGTGGCCATCACGGAAACTTGGATAGAAGAGGGGCAGAAATGGTTGTTGGAGGTCCCTGGTTATAGATGTTTCAACAAGATTAGGGAGGATGGTAAAAGAGGTGGGGGGGTGGCATTGTTAATTAGAGATAGTATAACAGCTGCAGAAAGGCAGTTCGAGGGGGATCTGCCTACTGAGGTAATATGGGTTGAAGTTAGAAATAGGAAAGGAGCAGTCACCTTGTTGGGAGTGTTCTATAGGCCCCCCAATAGCAGCAGAGATGTGGAGGAACAGATTGGGAAACAGATTCTGGAAAGGTGCAGAAGTCACAGGGTAGTAGTCATGGGCGACTTCAACTTCCCAAACATTGAGTGGAAACTCTTTAGATCAAATAGTTTGGATGGGGTAGTGTTTGTGCAGTGTGTCCAGGAAGCTTTTCTAACACAGTATGTAGATTGTCCGACCAGAGGGGAGGCCATATTGGATTTAGTACTTGGTAATGAACCAGGGCAGGTGATAGATTTGTTAGTGGGGGAGCATTTTGGAGGTAGTGACCACAATTCTGTGACTTTCACTTTAGTAATGGAGAGGGATAGGTGCGAGCAACAGGGCAAGGTTTATAATTGGGGGAAGGGTAAATACAATGCTGTCAGACAAGAATTGAAGTGCAGAAGTTGGGAACATAGGCTGTCAGGGAAGGACACAAGTGAAATGTGGAACTTGTTCAAGGATCAGGTACTGCGTGTCTTTGATATGTATGTCCCTGTCAGGCAGGGAAGAGATGGTCGAGTGAGGGAACCATGGTTGACAAGAGAGGTTGAATGTCTTGTTAAGAGGAAGAAGGAGACTTATGTAAGGCTGAAGAAACAAGGTTCAGACAGGGCGCTGGAGGGATACAAGATAGCCAGGAGGGAACTGAAGAAAGGGATTAGGAGAGCTAAGAGAGGGCATGAAAAATCTTTGGCGGGTAGGATCAAGGAAAACCCCAAGGCCTTTTACACATACGTGAGAAATATGAGAATGACTAGAGTGAGAGTAGGTCCGATTAAGGACAGTAGCGGGAGATTGTGTATTGAGTCTGAAGAGATAGGAGAGGTCTTGAACAAGTATTTTTCTTCAGTATTTACAAATGAGAGGGGCCATATTGTTGGAGAGGACAGCGTGAAGCAGACTGATAAGCTTGAGGAGATACTTGTCAGGAAGGAAGATGTGTTGCGCGTTTTGAAAAACTTGAGGATAGACAAGTCCCCCGGGCCTGACGGGATATATCCAAGGATTCTATGGGAAGCAAGAAATGAAATTGCAGAGCCGTTGGCAATGATCTTTTCGTCCTCGCTGTCAACAGGGGTGGTACCAGAGGATTGGAGAGTGGCGAATGTCGTGCCCCTGTTCAAAAAAGGGAATAGGGATAACCCTGGGAATTACAGGCCAGTTAGTCTTACTTCGGTGGTAGGCAAAGTAATGGAAAGGGTACTGAGGGATAGGATTTCTGAGCATCTGGAAAGGCATTGCTTGATTAGGGATAGTCAGCACGGATTTGTGAGGGGTAGGTCTTGCCTTACAAGTCTTATTGAATTCTTTGAGGAGGTGACCAAGCATGTGGATGAAGGTAAAGCAGTGGATGTAGTGTACATGGATTTTAGTAAGGCATTTGATAAGGTTCCCCATGGTAGGCTTATGCAGAAAGTAAGGAGGCATGGGATAGTGGGAAATTTGGCCAGTTGGATAACAAACTGGCTAACCGATAGAAGACAGAGAGTTGTGGTGGATGGCAAATATTCAGCCTGGAGCCCAGTTACCAGTGGCGTACCGCAGGGATCAGTTCTGGGACCTCTGCTGTTTGTGATTTTCATTAACGACTTGGATGAGGGAGTTGAAGGGTGGGTCAGTAAATTTGCAGATGATACGAAGATTGGTGGAGTTGTGGATAGTGAGGAGGGCTGTTGTCGGCTTCAAAGAGACATAGATAGAATGCAGAGCTGGGCTGAGAAGTGGCAGATGGAGTTTAACCCTGACAAGTGTGAGGTTGTCCATTTTGGAAGGACAAATCTGAATGCGGAATACAGGGTTAATGGTAGGGTTCTTGGCAATGTGGAGGAGCAGAGAGATCTTGGGGTCTATGTTCATTGTTCTTTGAAAGTTGCCACTCAAGTGGATAGAGCTGTGAAGAAGGCCTATGGTGTGCTAGCGTTCATTAGCAGAGGGATTGAATTTAAGAGCCGTGAGGTGATGATGCAGCTGTACAAAACCTTGGTCAGGCCACATTTGGAGTACTGTGTGCAGTTCTGGTCACCTCATTTTAGGAAGGATGTGGAAGCTTTGGAAAAGGTGCAGAGGAGATTTACCAGGATGTTGCCTGGAATGGAGAGTAGGTCATACGAGGAAAGATTGAGGGTGCTGGGCCTTTTCTCATTGGAACGGAGAAGGATGAGGGGCGACTTGATAGAGGTTTATAAGATGATCAGGGGAATAGATAGAGTAGACAGTCAGAGACTTTTTCCCCGGGTGGAACACACCATTACAAGGGGACATAAATTTAAGATAAATGGTGGAAGATATAGAGGGGATGTCAGAGGTAGGTTCTTTACCCAGAGAGTAGTGGGGGCATGGAATGCACTGCCTGTGGTAGTAGTTGAGTCGGAAAATTTATGGACCTTCAAGCGGCTATTGGATAGGTACTTGGATTAGGGTAGAATAAGGGAGTGTAGGTTAACTTCTTAAGGGCAGCACGGTAGCATTGTGGATAGCACAATTGCTTCACAGCTCCAGGGTCCCAAGTTCGATTTCGACTTGGGTCACTGTCTGTGTGGAGTCTGCACATCCTCCCCGTGACTGCGTGGGTTTCCTCCGGGTACTCCGGTTTCCTCCCACAGTCCAAAGATGTGCAGGTTGGGTGGATTGGCCATGACAAATTGTCCAAAATTCTATGATTAACCTAGGACAAAAGTTCGGCGCAACATCGTGGGCCGAAGGGCCTGTTCTGTGCTGTATTTCTCTATATCTATATCTATAATGGATGGGTAGATAGACAGATAGATAGATATATAGATAGATAGATTGGTCGACAAATAGATAATGGATAGATAGACAGATAGATAAATAGAAAGGAAGATGGATGGATAGATAGGTAGATAGACCGATAGATATGTAGATAGACAGACAAATAGATAGGTATATAGATAGATAGAGAGATAGATAGATAGACAGATAGATAAATAGAAAGGAAGCTGGATGGATAGATATGTAGATAGACGGTTAGATAGGTAGATTGACAGACAGACAGATAGATAGATAGATATAGATAACGGATAGATAGATATAGATAACGGATAGATAGATAGATATATAGATGGATGGATAGATAAACAGACAGATAGATAGATAGATAGATAGATAGATAGATAACGGATAGATAGATAGGTGGATTGATGGATAGATAGATAGATGATGGATGGATAGATAGATAGATAGATAGATAGATAGATAGATAGATAGATAGATAGATAGATAGATAACGGATAGATAGATAGATAGATAGATAACGGATTGATAGATAGATAGATAGATGGCAGATGGATGGATGCACATGCTGCACAGGACAGGAAGGAGAACTTTACAAAAGGGGAGAAGGCGGTGGTTTTATCGAGAAAGCACCGAGCCGATTGGACGTTGAGCAAACATTTCTGGAGCTGGTGTCCAAAGTTGGTCTGGATTGAATGTTCTTGTTCCCAGTGAGTTCCCAGGGATATTCCCGGCGGCTGCCTGGATTGGTCTTTCTCTTTCTCTCTCTGGAATCCCGGGAATGATGATGTTCCTGTCTCAACAACAATATCCTGGAATGACGGGATTGGGACGCCACAGGTTACACTTTGGGGGGAGGGGAGTGTGGTTTTTTTTTGGGGGGGAGCGGGATTTTGCCGGGTCAACGCGCCGGCCGCCTGTAGTTGCCGTTAATTTCCTGGTTGATATTGACGGCCTCGGCGCCCAATGGCAGGCGATCGCTGTACTCCGATCCCACTTCGAACTCCTCCTGGGTGGCTTTGCTGTAGGAGGCGGGGATGGAGCCGGGGGCCACACTGCCCTCGCCAGCCTCGCTAGCCGGGTACAACTTCTCAGAGGCCGGTAGGGGGGAGCCAGGGGGCTGGGGCTCCAGCTCCCCGGGGGCTGCTTGGCTCTTCACGATGAGTTTGTAGGTCTTGCCTTGGTACTTGTAGAGGAGGTGACAGCAGGAAGCCCCCAGCAGAGGGATGGTGGCCAGGGCCAGGAGGAAGCAGCTGACCACCACCATGATGAGCAGGGATGGGATCTTCCTCCTGGTGGTGAACACCACTTGTACCTGGCAGTCTCTCCCGCTGTAGGTGAGGCACAGGGTGTAATTGGAGCCGGGGTTCAGGTCCTGGAAGCGGTAAGAGTTGACTCCACTCTCAATCATTGACCATTGCACCATGGCAGCCCCCTTGCCCCCCTCCTGGGTGCAGAGGTACAGCATCTGCAGGTTGTTGCTGGCTGAATTCCGGAAAGGAGTTAGCCTCACCCTGGCATCGGTCTCGCTCACCTCCAGGGCAATCACCCCGAAATCAAAGGTGTGTTGCTTCATCTGGGAGCTCTGGTTGAAGGCGTGGTTGGAGATGTAATGACTGCCTGCCTTCTGGGAGCACATCTGGGCAGTGGGGGTGCCCATGGCGTCCGTCCCGGCTGGGATGCTGGCGATGGTGGTAATGCCCACTGTCCTGCCCTTGCCCCCTGGCTTGAGGACACTGTTCTTGGCCAATTTCAGATGGGGCTTGCCAGCGCTGGGGCTCAAGATGGGGTCCTTGCTGTAGCCAGGGTCGTACTTGGGGGACGGGGTGGCAGGGGTCACCCGCACATTAAGGGTGGACTGATTGCTGCCCATTGGGTTGCTGGCCAGGCAGGTGTACCGCCCCTCCTCCGATTGGCTCAAGTGGGGGATGATGAGGGTCCCATTCTTGAGGAGGACGAAGCGCCCCCCACTCTGCTTGCTCTTCAGGCTGAGGAGCCCATCCCTCACCTCCTCCTCCTCCCCCTCCTCCTCCTCCCCCTCCCCCTCCTCCTGCCCATTGGCCTCGTTCAGCTCAATCTCCTTGCTGACTGTCCGGATCTTCCACTGGATATGTGGTGGGGGGTTACCGCTGGCGTTGCAGTGGAGGGCCAGGCTGGAGCCCTCGCTGAACTCTGCCTTGGGGTTACTGGGCTGGGAGCTGAGGGAAACCTCAGGGGCCATGCAATGTAACTGGGGCATCTCCACCACCGGGGTCCCCTTCAGCCCCTCGGGCTCCGAGCACTGGACATCCTGCTTCTCCGGGATGGAGATAAGTGCCTTGAGGATCCAGCCCCTCAGCCATTCCAGCTGGCAGTCGCAGGAGAAGGGGTTGCTGTAGATCTGGAGGTGGGACAGGGAGCTGAGGGAGTCGAAGGTGCCCTGGTGGAGGGTGTGGAACATGTTGCTGTTGATGCGTAAGGAGCGCAGGTCCTTGAGGTTGGTGAAGGCGTCCCTGGGGAGGGTGGCCATCAGGTTATTGTTCATCTTGAGGAGCTGCAGGGCGGTCAGGTTGTACAGGTCCTCCCAGGGGAACTCCACAATCTGGTTGTGGCTCAGGTCGAGGTTCTTGAGCTGCAGCAAGGGCGCCAGGGTGCCCTCCTCGATCCTGGCGATCTGGTTGTGTGCCAGCCACAGGGAGCTCACCTGCCCCAAGTCGGCGAAGGAATCCCGGAGCAGCGACTGAATCTTGTTGGCCGACAGGCTCAGGGTGGTCACGTTGTGCGGGAGGCCCTCGGGAACCGCGGCAAAGTTCTTGTAGGCGCAATCCGCGAACTGGTGTGAATACTTGTCCTGGCACACACAGGGCTCTGGGCAGGCATGGACCATCCCCAGAGCGGCCAGGTAACAGGCGCTCAGACACAGCAACCTCATATCCATCTTCACCCTCTGAAAGATAATAGAACCTGGATCAGTTACACCTTCAATATCATTCACCCCCACCCTCACGGTGTCAATGCACCGGCTGCCAGCAGACCCTTCGGCCAATCGTGCCTCTACCCGCTCAATGAAAGAACCATCTAATTAATACCCACTGCCTCCCCCTCTCTCCCTCCCACAGGCCCTGTAATTGTTTCATTTTCAAATTTCATCCAATTTCCTATTTGGAAATTTGATCTATTCCTCCCACTCTGACCTAGCGCTGAATTGCAGCCAATTCCAACTCCCTCCCCGAGCAATAAGCAAAGAAATACTTCTAAATCCCCTTCGTCCTCCTTAAAAAAAAAATAATTACCTGAAATCTGTTTCCTCTAGTCAGCTGCCAGTGGAAATAACTTCTCCTTTATTTACCTCCCCCCTCTCCAAACGTCTCGTTGATGTCCAACTCCTTCCTTCCTTTCCCCCCTCCCCCCCTCCCTCCCTCCCTCCAAGTACTGCCAGCTTCTCTCTATCCGGAGGACTGGAGATTCAGGAAGCCTCCTGTTCCCAGACGGATTCTCATTCGCCTGGGAATTATCTGTGCTAACGCCCAATCAACACACATTGTCCCTGCGTCGTCGCCAACACACACTTGAAGGTGCCAGAATCTCAGTCCTCTTTTATCTAAATCTGGAGAGAAATATTCTTGATAATTACGGGCTGTAAGCAGTCAGTTAGGATAACGAGATTCCAGCTCGTTGATGGGTTTTTTGGCCCCAAAAATAAAGAGTTAGAGAGAAGACAGATGTTTGAACCGCAAATCCTGATGTGCACCACGGTGCAAGTGAAGGTGGGGGCGGGGAGGGGGCTGATTCCTGGGAGCGATTGCATTTATTCAGCACACTGTCTAAATCACTGGCTTTTAAAGCAGACCAGCAGCACGGTTCAATTCCCGTACCGGCCTCCCCAAACAGGCGCCGGAATGTGGCGACTAGGGGCTTCTCATTTGAAGCCTACTTGTGACAATAAGCGATTTTCATTTCATTCATTCGATGTGTTAAACAGTTGCTCCCATCCCCATCAACATAAGCGGCCCAAATACACACACACACACTGCACAAAAACATGGTGAGTTTCTGTTTTAAAATTACTCTTGTGGGTCCGGCCCCCATTTGCCCCTCGATAAAGCCTCATGTGAGAGCCAGTCCCTGTTTGGGTAGGTACACCGCGGCGCTGTTAGCTGCGGGTGGTGATTTCAGCCCAGCCCCGATACAGGAAGGTCGGTTATATTCCCGAGCCCTAAATCCGCAAGATGCAAAAGTTTAACATTTCTGAAAGGGGTAAAGATTAAACCTGTGGGGGGGATCCACATCTCCCAAGATTGGCGTGTCGAAGAACAATCTTATTTCGATAATTCAGTCGCGGGGTACAATCGGTGTGGGAGCATTGTCCGTTATTGGCGATTCTCCCAAATGTGACCCCAGCTTTCTACCTCTCTCTCTGAAATTCTGAATTCCGGAATGAGCTATTTTAGGTTGCAAACAATTGGGTTTGTGTGGGGGAGGGCGAGGGCGATGATATGGGTTATCAATGTCAGACCCACATTGTGCCAAGCTGCCCACCCGCAAATCAAAGGCTTCAGGGCGATGGCAATCGAAGAATATCTTTGGGCGGCTGAATTCCGAATCACTTTGTGACTCTCTAATGGTCGGATTTCAATCAATTTCCTCCCATAATCACCAAATTTCGTTAGTGGGGATTTTCCCCCCCCTTGTCTTTGGAGAAGGGGAGGAATGTGTGTGAATGAAATATTAATTAAAGGACCATCAATGTGTCTGTGTGTGTGTGTGTGTGTGTCTCCCTCTGAGAAGCAGGGAAATAATTTTTGGTCCAATTTGAGGATTGTTTTGTATTTTGGAAATAGACCAATTGGAAATGCAATTAAATTGTTATTAATACGCCCCAGTCTGTTTAACTTCTGTCTATTTCTGCTGATTGATACATTCCTCGCCTTAGAAAGTCGGTTTTAATCCCCTCCCTTTGCCAAGGTTATCCAAATATCTGTTGCTGGGTGAGATCTGGATAGATTTCACTTTCTCTTACCGTTTGGCGGAGGGCTTTGGTCGCTTCTGTCGGTCAGGGCACCCAGCCCTGTCGGAATTTGAGCCCAGGTCGTTTACAGACTTCGGGGGAAAGGCGGCGAGGCGGAATTTCCCACCCGGCGCAAATTGCGCTCTTCACTCTGAGCTCTCCCGGCGGGAGCTGCGGCTCGAATCAGCATGTTTCACACCCAGGGTGTTCTGGGGGGGGGGGGTGGGTGGGTTGGGAAGGGGATTTTGGGGGTGGGTGGGGTGCACACACACACACACACACACCCGTTGCCTGAGCTGTCAGTTGTGTTTTTGGCTGGAATCTCCAAGGCGCGCCCCCGCCAGCGCCGGCGGCGCGCAGCCTCTCCCAGGTACCGCGCCCCCTCCTTGGATTGGCAGACTGAAGGATGAAGGGAGTGTTGTTTGTGAGAGAGAGAGAGGGAGGGAGAGGGAGACAGAGGGAGAGAGAGAAAGAGTGTGTATGTGAGAGAGAGAATGAGAGAGCGATTGAGAAAGAGAGAGAGAAAGAGTGTGTATGTGAGAGAGAATGAGAGAGAGAGAGAGAGAGAGTAAGAGAGAGAGAGAGAGAAAGTGCGTGTGAGAGAGGGAGAGAGAATGTGAGAGAAAGAGTGTATGTGAGAGAGAATGAGAGAGAGAGAGAAAGAGTGTGTATGTGAGAGAGAATGAGAGAGAGAAAGAGAGAGAGAAAGTGTGTGTGAGAGAGGGAGAGAGAATGTGTGAGAGAAAGAGTGTGTATGTGAGAGAGAGAATGAGAGAGAGAGAGAGAGAAAGCGTGTGTGTGAGAGAGAATGAGAGAGAGAAAGAGAGAGAGAGCGAGAGTGAGAGAGAGAGGAAGTGTGTGTGTGAGAGAGAATGAGAGGGAGAGGGAGAGAAAGTATGTGTGTGTGAGAGAGAGGGAGAGAGAAAGAGTGTGTGAGAGAGGGAGAGGGAGGGAGAGGGAGACAGAGAGAGAAAGAGTATGTATGTGAGAGAATGAGAGAGAGAAAGAGAGAGAGCGAGAGTGAGTGTGTGAGAGAAAGTGTGTGTGAGAGAGGGAGAATGTGTGAGAGGGAAAGAGTGTGCATGTGAGAGAATGAGAGAGAGAGAAGAATGAGAGAGAGAGTGAGCGAGAGAGAAAATGTGTGAGAGAGGGAGAGAGAATGTGAGAGGGAGAGAAAGAGTGTGTATGTGAGAGAGAATGGGAGGGAGAGAAAGAGTGTGTGAGAGAGGGAGAGAGAGTATGTGTGAGAGGGAAAGAGTGTGTATGTGATAGAGAATGTGTGAGAGAGAGTGAAAGTGTGTGTGAGAGAGATAAAGAGAAAGAGTGTGTGTGTGAGAGAATGAGAGTGAGAGAGAAAGTGTGTGTGAGAGAGGGAGAGAGAATGTGTGAGAGGGAGAGAAAGAGTGTATGTGAGAGAGAGAATGAGAGGGAGAGAAAGTATGTGTGTGAGAGAGGGAGAGAGAAAGAATGTGAGAGGGAGAGAGAGTGTGAGGTAGAGGGAGAATGTGTTTGTATGAGAGAGAGAATGAGAGGGAGAGAGAGAGAAAGTGTGTGTGAGGGAGAGAGAAAGTGTGTGAGGGAGAGTGTGAGAGGTAGAGGGAGAATGTGTTTGTATGAGAGAGAGAATGAGAGGGAGAGCGAGAGAGTGTGTGAGAGAGGGACAAAGTGAGAGAAAGTGTACGCGAGAGACGATGAGACGGAGAGAAAGTGTGTGTGAGAGGGGGAGAGAGTGAGAGGGAGAGAGAGGGCGAGATTGGGAGTGAGAAAGAGAGGGAGAGAGTGAGAGGGAGCGAGAAAGTGTATGTGTGAGAGAGGGAGAGTGAGAGTGTGTGTGAGAGAGGGAGAGAGTGAAAGGGAGAGAAAAAGAATGTGAGAGAGAGGGAGGGAGAGAGAAACAGTGTGTGTGAGAAAGGGAGAGAGGGAGAGAAAGAGTGAGAGGCAGATTGTGGCAAACCACCATCCCTGGGCTAGATAATCAGAAATCCCACTTTTAATTATAGACAGAGTCACCGGAGCTGGGCAGACTTTCCCTAATCTGTCCTTTTGACATCAAAAGCACGATTTGTAAAATCCATTTGTAACATGTGTCTGTTGTAATTGCAGGAGTTGGAAGGAGCTTGCGGGAGGACAGAGTCCGGGTCTGGGAGCCAGGGATGGGATGGTGTCAGGGCTGAGAACGATGGAGAACACACCGGACAGAACTGGTCCAACATTTTACCAAACCTGAGGAGGGAGAATGGTACCGTGCCTGGGATCTCACACTGGGTATGTATGGCAAAGCTAAACAGAGATAGATAGATAGATATACAGATAGATAGATAGATAGATAGATAGATAGATAGATAGATAGATAGATAGATAGATAGATAGATAGATAGATAGATAGATAGATAGATAGATAGATAGATAGATAGATAGATAGATAGATAGATAGATAGATAGATAGAGATAGATAGATAGATAGATAGATAGACAGACAGATAGGTAGATAGATAGATAGAGAGAGAGAGAGAGAGAGAGAGAGAGACAGACAGACAAACAGATAGATAGATAGATAGATAGATAGATAGAATGAATCATACTTGGTATGTATGTGGCTGGACAGACACAGACGGAGATAGTTAGATAGTAAATGGATAGACAAATAGTAGATGGATAGACAGACAAATAGTCGTTAGATAGATGGATAGATAGATTGACAGAAAGATAGATAGATAAATAGATAGACAAATAGTAGATGGATAGACAAATAGTCGGTAGATAGACAGAAAAATAGTAGATAGGTAGGTAGATAGATGATAGATAGATAGATAGACAAATAGTAGAAAGATAGGTAGATAGACAAATAGAGAGACAGCGGCAGACATTGGCAAAATAAAGGAGATAGATAAAGCGACAGAGAGAGATATAGACAAATAGAGATAGATGGATAGATGAGTAAAGAACATATGCATTTATCAGAAATATGTTATATATTATCTGTATGTATTATCCGCCATGGGTGTATGTATGTACATATAGAATAATTCTGTCATATATCAGCTCAAAGTATTTGTATTACTGGACCTGAACACAGTTCAGCTTCGATTAAATGAAAGGTATATAATTGGTCAAGGTGCCCCCCCCCCCCCCCCTCACACACACACACACACACACACAGATAGAGTCTGATTTCCTGCAGAGATTCTGCTGGCCCACCCCTTCCCTCGCAATGTCAATGACCAGGAATCGCGCCGCACCATCCACTTGGCAAACAGGCAGCTTGTTGTCGAACTGATTCTCCAGCAGTCAGTGTGTGTGTGTGTGTGTGTGTGTGTTGGGGGGGGGGGGGGGGGGGGGGGTGGTTTCTCACCTGGCGCTCAGCTTGTTATTTTGTTTCCATAATCTTTTATTTAAAGAAAATAAAACTTTGTTGCGATGAAGCGAGAGCGAGACCCCGTGGAAATAACCTTTCTGGTTTCAGATGCAAGGGCTTTTATTAAATTGACACCATTGGCGGATGCTTTGTGTTGAGGTTTTTTTTGAGTCGAGCTTTTTTTTTACTGTGAGATGTGTTGGAGGCAATTCTGGAGCAATTGGCAGCTGAATCCCCGCTGACAACGGCGCCTGGCCATGTTGGGGTGCAAAGTGCTTGTTCGTAATTCTCGGGGTTAAAATGGGAACGTGTTGAAATCTGTTTGAAGGGCCATCGCTGCATTTTTCTCCCTGTTCCGAATTCTAACGACCTGGATACACTCAAATCGCCCTCTCTAAAATGCAATGCAAATCAAACTTTACCGCAGAAAGGGAAACACTTTTATTGACACCCAATTGTAGAAAATTACATTTAAACAGCACAGAGGCTTATCCCTGAATGACCCATTGTGTGGAATGTTATTTTAACCGTGCACCCTGTTTAGAGTGAATATCACTGAATACCTCTGGCAGTAAGGAGGGAATGTCACGGAAATATTTCTAACCCCCATCGAAATTTCCACCCCGCCTGCAGTGAAATATATTGTGTGCCTTAAATTGAAAGCCTCCGATTCTAACTCAACCGTTTCAGGGTGAACCCGACATTGAGATTAAACCAACCAAATGCAATTATTCCCCAATAATTGCAAAAACAGACCAGATTTCTGCACCTTTTCTGTGTCCCTCGCTTTGGTTAAAAGAGACAGATGTTGGGAAATAAAAGTGGAGGTTCTGCACAGACAATGATTCCGTTTTGTCTCATTTTGACTGCACTGAAATGCCCTTTTCGTTTCGAAATCTCACGAACGGTCATTCACCCTCCCACCACTTTCTCCTCACGGGGAACCGCGGAATGGAAGGTTTCAATCTTCAGTTTTCGATTCCCAGTCCCCAATCTACCATTTTCACTTGCTATATATAACTGGGCGCTTGTGGACGACCACCTGTCCACTGGGATATCTTGTCGATATTTGTTCTTCACATTTCATAGAATTATCATAGATTATCATAGAATTTACAGTTCAGAAGGAGGCCATTCGGCCCATCGAGTCTGCACCGGCTCTTGGAAAGAGCACCCTACCCAAGTTCAACACCTCCACCTTATCCCCATAACCCAGTAACCCACCCAACACTAAGGGCAATTTTGGACACTAAGGGCAATTTAGCATGGCCAATCCACCTAACCTGCACATCTTTGGACTGTGGGAGGAAACCGGAGCACCGGGAGGAAACCCACGCACACAACGGGAGGATGTGCGGACTCCGCACAGACAGTGACCCAAGCCGGAATCGAACCTGGGACCCTGGAGCTGTGAAGCAATTGTGCTATCCACAATGCTACCCTGCTGCCCACATTTGAGGTAAGGTCCCAGCCATCGATGCCGTTTCAGCTCCACCCACACCCCTCCCCTAAAATAATTCGAGAATGATACAATACGCAGAAGGAGGCCACTCGGGCCATCGCTCACCTGCCAGCCCTTTCGAACAGCAATTCGTTTTCACACAGTGTTGCAGATGCTAATTTGAAACATGCAAAGAGACAGGGGCAACATTGCTGCGTCAGAAGAACAGAGGAGTTAGATTATTCGATTTGTCCCTGATTCTGTCCCCCCCCCCCTGTCCCCCCCCCCCCCCCCCCCCCCATCACCTGTCGTTGGGAAAGACTTTCAACTTACCGTCACCAGCCCACAAATAAAGACTAAATTATGTTTCCACGCTTTGTATGTTCAGACACGCGGTGCCTAGCTCCAATTACTGTCACACTCCTTCGCGATGGGCTTTTAGTCATTTCTGCTGGGACTGACTACATCGCATCAATTTCACATGAAGCCATTTCATCTTTCACTCTTGCAGACATGTCTGCTGGCGACCAGCATTTTTCTTTTTGTTCATGTTCTCAATCTGCAGTTCAGGCATAACACGCTCTTCTAACAAAGAAAATAACAACCATGACATCTTTTCACGTTTAATCTGAAATGCCTTTGATTTGTTTAAGGGCATTTTGGTTTTTCACTCCCCTCCCCCCCCCCCCCCCCCCCCCCTCCTTATCCATGGATTTGTGATGAACTGAGCAGTAGAACTCTCTTCTCAATTCAGACACAGCATAAAACACTTGAAAATAAAATTAACGGTGGCATTGTGGTTAGCACTGCTGCCTCACAGCTCCAGGGTCGCGGGTTCAGTTCCGACCTCGGGTGACTGTGCGGAGTCTGCACTTTCTCCCCGTGTCTGCCTGGGTTTCCTCCGGGTGCTCCGGTTTCCTCCCACAGTCCAAAGATCTGCAGGTTAGGTGGATTGGCCGTGATAAATTGCCCCTTAGTGTCCAAAAGGTTAGGGGTTACTGGGTTACCGGGATAATAATAATAATCGCTTATTGTCGCAAGTAGGCTTCAATTAAGTTCCTGTGAAAAGCCCCTAGTCGGCACATTCGGGCGCTTGTTCGGGGAGGCTGGAATGGGAATTGAACCCGCGATGCTGGTCTTGTTCTGCATTACGAGCCATCTATCTTAGGGTGGAGGTGTGGGCTTAAGTAGGATGCTCTTTCCAAGGGCCAGTGCAGACTGGAGGGGACGAATGGCCTCCTTCTGCACTGTCGGGATTCTACGATCGATTCTACAATTAACCTCCCTCTACCCTGCCCAACATGATACCTCAGACACAATGACCATCTTTATTAGGTAGGAGGGCAGTGAGTGCATTTCCTTTGAGGTTGTGGCGACATTAAGATGGCATGGAACCAGGGCAGCACGGTGGCGCAGTGGTTAGCACTGCAGTCTCATGGCACCGAGGTCCCAGGTTTGATCCAGGCTCTGGATCACTGCCCGTGTGGAGTTTGCACATTCTCCCCGTGTCTGTGTGGGTTTCGGCCCCACAACCCAAAGATGTGCACAAACAACAAAGAACAAAGAAATGTACAGCACAGGAACAGGCCCTTCGGCCCTCCAAGCCCGCGCCGACCATGCTGCCCGTCTAAACTAAAATCGTCTACACTTCCTGGGTCTGTATCCCTCTATTCCCATCCTATTCATGTATTTGTCAAGATGCCCCTTAAACGTCACTATCGTCCCTGCTTCCACCACCCCATCTAGTGCTGGGAAACATATAGTTAACGGTAACTTTAAAAAAAAGTTTAATTTACTAATTACTTGACGCAATGTCAATTAAAGGGGTGCAGTGCTCTGACTGTGAGATGTGGCAGGTCCGGGAGGCTTCCAGCGTCTCGAATGGCTTCATCTGCAGAAAGTGCACCCAACTGGAGCTCCTCACAGACCGCATGGTTCGGTTGGAGCAGCAGTTGAATGCATGTAGGAGCATGCAGGTGGCGGAAAGCGTCATAGATAGCAGTTATATAAATGTGGTCACACCCAAGGTGCAGGCAGAGAAATCATAGAATTTACAGTGCAGAAGGAGGCCATTCAGCCCATTGAGTCTGCACCAGCTCTTGGAAAGAGCACCCTACCCAAGGTCTACAACTCCACCCTATCCCCATAACCCAGTAACCCCACCCAACACTAAGGGCAATTTTGGACACTAAGGGCAATTTATCATGGCCAATCCACCTAACCTGCACATCTTTGGACTGTGGGAGGAAACCGGAGCACCCGGAGGAAACGCACGCACTCACGGGGAGGATGTGCAGACTCCGCACAGACAGTGACCCAAGCCGGAATCGAACCTGGGACCCTGGAGCTGTGAAGCGATTGTGCTATCCACAATGCTACCGAAATGGGTGACCACCAGAAGGGGCAGGCAGACAGTGCAGGAATCCCCTGTGGTTATCCCCCTCTCGAACAGGTATACCGCTTTGGATACTGTCGGGGGGTGGGGGGGGGGGGGGGGTATAGCCTATCAGGGGAAAACAGCAGCAGCCAGAGCTGTGGCACCACGACTGGCTTTGATGTTCAGCAGGGAGGGTCAAAGTGCAGAAGAGCAACAGTCATAGGGGACTCTATAGTCAGGGGCACAGATAGGCGCTTCTGTGGATGTGAAAGAGACTCCAGGATGGTATGTCTCCGAACGGGTAGCGGGCATCCTGAAGGGGGAGGGCAAACAAGCAGAGGTCGTTTTACATATTGGTACTAATGACATAGGCAGGAAGGGGCATGAGGTCCTGCAGCAAAAGTTCAGGGAGCTAGGCAGAAAGCTAAAAGACAGGACCTCTAGGGTTGTAATCTCGGGATTACTCCCTGTGCCACGTGCCAGTGAGGCTAGAAATAGGAGGATAGAGCAGCTAAACATGTGGCTAAACAGCTGGTGTAGAAGGGAGGGTTTCCGTTATCTGGACCACTGGGAGCTCTTCTGGGGCAGGTGTGACCCGTATAAGAAGGACGGGTTGCATCTAAACTGGAGAGGCATAAATATCCTGGCCGCGAGGTTTGCTAGTGCAACACGGGAGGGTTTAAACTAGTATGGCAGGGGGGTGGGTACCGGAGCAATAGGTCAGAAGGTGAGAGCATTGAGGGAGAACTAGGGAATAGGGCCAGTATGGCTCTGAGGAAGAGCAGACAGGGAGATGTTGCTGAAAACAGCGGGTGTGGTGGCCTGAAGTGCATATGTTTTAATGCAAGAAGTATCACGTGTAAGGCAGATGAACTTAGAGCTTGGATTAGTACTTGGAACTATGATGTTGTTGCCATTACAGAGACCTGGTTGAGGGAAGGACAGGATTGGCAGCTAAACGTTCCAGGATTTAGATGTTTCAGGCTGGATAGAGGGGGATGTAAAAGGAGTGGTGGAGTTGCGCTACTGGTTAGGGGGAATATCACAGCTGTACTACGGGAGGACACCTCAGAGGCTATATGGGTAGAGATCAGGAATAAGAAGGGTGCAGTCACAATGTTGGGGGTTTACTACAGGCCTCCCAATAGCCAGCAGGAGATAGAGGAGCAGATAGGTAGACAGATTTTGGAAACGAGTAAAAACAACAGGGTTGTTGTGATGGGAGACTTCAACTTCCTCAATATTGACTGGGACTCACTTAGTGCTAGGGGCTTAGACGGGGCAGAGTTTGTAAGGAGCATCCGGGAGGGCTTCTTAAAACAATATGTAGATAGTCCAACTAGGGAAGGGACTGTACTGGACCTGGTATTGGGGAATGAGCCCGGTAGGGTAGGTGGCTAGGTGGATTGATATAGATATAGAGAAATACAGCACAGTTAGGGGCAGCAGGGTAGCATGGTGGTTAGCATAAATGCTTCACAGCTCCAGGGTCCCAGGTTCGATTCCCGGCTGGGTCACTGTCTGTGTGGAGTCTGCACGTCCTCCCCGTGTGCGTGGGTTTCCTCCGGGTGCTCCGGTTTCCTCCCACAGTCCAAAGATGTGCGGGTTAGGTGGATTGGCCACAATAAATTGCCCGTAGTGTCCTAATAAAAAAGTAAGGTTAAGGGGGGGGGGGTTGTTGGGTTGCGGGTATAGGGTGGATACGTGGGTTTGAGTAGGGTGATCATGGCTCGGCACAACATTGAGGGCCGGAGGGCCTGTTCTGTGCTGTACTGTTCTATGTTCTAGAACAGGCCCTTCGGCCCACGATGTTGTGCCAAACTTTTGTCCTAGGTTAATCATAATTTTGGACACTAAGGACAATTTATCATGGCCAATCCACCCAACCTGCACATCTTTGGACTGTGGGAGGAAACCGGAGTACCCGGAGGAAACCCACGCACACCACGGGGAGGATGTGCAGACTCCACACAGACAGTGATCCAAGTCGAAATCGAACTTGGGACCCTGGAGCTGTGAAGCAATTGTGCTATCCACAATGCTACCGTGCTGCCCTTAAGAAGAAATTAATCTACACTCCAGTATTCTACCCTAATCCATGTACCTATCCAATAGCCGTTAGAAGGTCCCTAACGTTTCCGAGTCAACTACTTCCACAGGCAGTGCATTCCATGCCCCCACTACTCTCTGGGTAAAGAACCTACCTCTGACATCCCCCTTATATCTTCCACCATTTACCTTAAATTTATGTCCCCTTGTAATGGTTTGTTCCACCCGGGGAAAAAGTCTCTGACTGTCTACTCTATCTATTCCCCTGATCATCTTATAAACCTCTATCAAGTCGCGGATTGGCCACGCTAAATTGCCCCTTAATTGTAAAAAATGAATTGGGTACTCTAAATTTTTTAAAAAGATGGCACGGAACCGGATTTAATCTGTCGTGCACACTGAGCAATCTGGTTCATGATCAATACATAACAATGCAATATCAAGTAACATTGTCCTATTTGGTATAACACACAGATGCAGGTGGTGAAAGGTAGAACTGCGATCAACCTGTACACATTTGTATCAGTAATTATATACGGAGATAAAAATTACTAGCAATTACCGCCTTCCCCAACCAACCCAACAATCACAGTTTCAATCTGTTGCTTTTCTACAAGTATTTATTTGCACCGTTGCAGATTACAAGTAAGTGACTCCTGACCCCACAGCTATAGTTGCAGTCAGGGTCTATTTATATCACATTCTATCCCAGCAGAATGCTACAAAAAACAGTCAAACTAAGTTTCTATCCTAAAAGGAGCACCATTGATCCTCCATAACAAAACCAATACCAACAAGCAGTCAGCCAGGGAAGGCCGGCGTGGGAACTACCCATTGTCCCTCTGGACCTCCCACAGAGCATAAGAAAATCCCCAATTAATATCCATCACCTGCATACAGTTAATATACAATTTCTTTTTGAAAAGATGCTGCGACCTCAGCCTCACTGAGCTAATGCAGCAACTGACTGATGTTATGTAGCACAGGGTGAAGTTTATAGCTGCCATGAACAACACTCCAAACACTTAAAAATGTTCATTAATGGCAGTTTTGCATTTGGCTGTAATGACAATAAGAGTCCTCATTAAATAGCATTAAATTAAAACAAAGCAGCACTTCAAAGGTAACCATTGACTCCACCAGTGTCTCAGCAAGGACTCCGATTCAATCTTACCTCAGTGGAAGGGCAGCACGGTGGCGCAGTGGTTAGCACTGCAGTCTCATGGCGCCCAGGTTCGATCCCGGCTCTGGGTCACTGTCCGTGTGGAGTTTGCACATTCTCCCCATGTCTGCGCGATTTTCATCCCCACAACTTAAAGATGTGCAGGGTAGGTGGATTGGCCATGCTAAATTGTCCCTTAATTGGAAAAAATGAATTGGGTACTCTAAATTTATAAAAAGAAAAAAAAAATCTTACCTCAGTGCTGAGTTAGCTAACCTTCCCTTGAGCAATATTTAGGAAGTCCAGGGTAATGAAGAAATACATCAGCCAATATTGCTGCTTCTGATAGTCACTCAATGGGCAGGCACTGTAGACATGGACATATTCAACTGTGACAGTTGTCATGGTTGAATATCCCGCTCCCCGGGCAGCACGGTGGCGCCATGGATAACAATGCTGCCTCACGGCGCCGAGGTCCCAGGTTCGATTCTGGGTCACTGTCCGTGTGGAGTAATAATAATAATCGCTTAATGTCATAAGTAGGCTTCAAATGAAGTTACTGTGAAAAGCCCCTAGTCGCCACATTCCGGCCCCTGTTCAGGGAGGCCGGTACGGGAATTGAACCGGCGTTGCTGGCATTGTTCTGCATTACAAGCCAGCTGTTAGGCCCACTGTGCTAAACCAGCCCATTCTCCCCGTGTTCGCGCTGGGTTTCGCCCCCCCCCCCCCCCAATCCAAAGATGTGCTGGGTAGGTGGATTGGCCACAATGAAATGAAATGAAAATCGCTTATTGTCACAAGTAGGCTTCAAATGAAGTTACTGTGAAAAGCCCCTAGTTGCCACATTCCGGCGCCTGTTCGGGGAGGCTGGAACGGGAATTGAACCGTGCTGCTGGCCTGCCTTGGTCTGCTTTCAGAGCCAGCGATTTAGCCCTGTGCTAAACCAGCTAACCAGAGGCCAGCACCAGCCTTGTTTTAAGGCCTCGCCCACAGACAGCTCAGCGAGTGCAGCATTCCCGCAGTACTGCACTGGAGTGTCAGCTTCACTGAAATGGGCATTTGAAGCAAGAGGCACTGGACTGGGTGCAGTGAGACACCCCTGAGGCTGGGGTCCCAGTGGGTGAGCACAGTGCTGGGAATTTTGGGAACCAGATTTCACCGTGCTGCCCTCCAGCCCCGACTGTTGCTGGGGAGGAGGGTCTCACTCATTGGCCAACAGCAGAAGCAATCTGGTAACTGGAGTTTGTCAAGAGATCGGGTAACAAACTAACATTGACTCAATTGTCACAATTGTGACTTCCTGGGGATCATCAACCGCACGAGTGACTCAAAGTGACTCTGTTGTGACAAATTAAAGTGAGAAATGCAATTGATTAAATTGTGTACCAATGCAGCCCGCTCCCAGGCTGCAGCGAGACAGAGAGGGGAAATAGAAACTGCCCCAGTTCCTGCAGGTCAGCTCCTGTCAGTGTCACAGCACAATTCAGCTGGAGGCTCCTCAGCTTCAGAAGGAATCTACACGGGATTAAACTCCCGGGGCTTTCCTGTCAATCCATCTTGTCCAGCTCTGTAGCTGGGCCTCAACACACTGTCTGGAGGATATTGATGCGATACATTTGAAGGACGTCAAATAACTTTATCAGAATTAAATAACATTTCACCACATTCAACATCAAAGAGCAAACAGCTCCTCAGTTCATCTGGCTTTTGATTGGTTCCTCATCATGTTTTTCCTCCTCACCCCACTCCCCACCCCATTCAGACCCCACTCCACACCCTATCCAGACCCCACTCCCCACCCCATCCAGACCCCACTCCCCACCCAGTCCCCATTCCCCTTCCAGACCCCACTCCCCACCCCACCCAGACCCCACTCCCCATCCAGACCCCACAACCCACCCAGACCCCACAACCCACCCAGACCCCACACCCCACCCAGACCCCACTCCCCACCCAGAGCCCACTACCCACCCAGACCCAACTCCCCATCCAGACGCCCACTCCCCACCCAGACCCCACAACCCACCCAGACCCCACACCCCACCCAGACCCCACTCCCCACCCAGAGCCCACTACCCACCCAGACCCAACTCCCCATCCAGACGCCCACTCCCCACCCAGACCCCACAACCCACCCAGACCCCACAACCCACCCAGACCCCACTCCCCACCCAGAGCCCACTACCCACCCAGACCCAACTCCCCATCCAGACGCCCACTCCCCCCCAGACCCCACTCCCCACTCCCCACCCAGACCCCACTGCCCACCCACACCCCATCCAGACCCCACTCCCCAACCAGACGCCCACTCCCCATCCAGACCCCACACCCCAACCAGACGCCCACTCCCCATCCAGACGCCCACTCCCTTCCCAGACCCCCCATCCAGACGCCCACTCCCCACCCAGACCACAATCTACAGACAGGCCCTGGTCTCCAGCCAAACTGCACTGTGCCCTCCATACCAAATCAGCCCCTATAAATAACTAAAGAAATCAAACACTCTCAGCAATCCAAAAAGAACACTTGCACACACTTTGCTTTTTATTTCAGCATTTAACCAACCAGGCTCTGAAATGTGATTATGCCATTTCCGAGGGGGCAGAGCACGGCTGACCGGGGTCAAAGCGGCGCCGGCCCCAATTTGGTCTTCAGAGCCGATTCACCGCCCAATCGGTGATTACAATATCGGCGTTGGGCAATGGGGAAACCAGACCCCTGTCACTCCTATTCTAGCTCTTTGAAAGTCCAAAGGTGCGCAGGTTAGGTGGATGGGCCATTACCGATGCGCGGGGGTTACAGGAATAAGGCAGGGAGTGGGCCTAGGTAGGGTGCTCTTTTGAAGGGTCGGTCGGTACAGACTCGATGGACTGAATGGCCTCCTTCTGCACAGTAGGGATCCTATTGATTCTACTGAAAGGGCTATCCAATTATTCCTCACGTCCCTTGCGCTTTCACCCTGCGCATTCTATTCCTGTTCAAGTTTTATTTTACAAATCTGGTTTGTCCTTTTCGAATATTGTTGGAGCTGGGTGCGAGATATTAATTGTTTTTTTCCTCTCTCTCTCCTGCATATGTTCGATCCCAGCTGCTGCTGCTTTCAGATTACCGGCCATCCAATTAACCAGATCCATCGCAGCGGATTGAAATAACAAGTGTGCTTTTTTTAAGCGAAGCAGCATTTTTGTCAGTATTTGCTGTCTGTTTAAACTGTGCTCAGTCTCATCCCCACAGCTTCTCCTTCGCCACCTTCAGAGAACTGAAATGCTTTTGATCAAAGGTTTTGATGCCGATCTTCAGAGGCAATCTACTTACATTTAAACACAATACATAAACTGTCTCAAACTGGAATTATAATCCAAATTGTAAACAAATATAGCAATATCCAAACACAAATGTGTCAGGAATTTTCTCCTCACTGAATACTCGTAACACATAATAATAATTTTCATTGTCACA
Organism: Scyliorhinus canicula; assembly: GCF_902713615.1. Lineage (NCBI taxonomy): Eukaryota > Metazoa > Chordata > Chondrichthyes > Carcharhiniformes > Scyliorhinidae > Scyliorhinus > Scyliorhinus canicula. The sequence continues at coordinate 7,396,835 of NC_052169.1, read as the reverse complement.
AGTAGGCTTACACGAACACTGCAATGAAGTGACTGTGAAAAGCCCCTAGTCGCCACATTCCGGCGCCTGTTCGGGTATACGGAGGGAGAATTCAGAATGTCCAATTCACCTAACAGCACGTCTTTCAGGACTTGTGGGAGGAAACCGGAGCGCCCGGAGGAAACCCACGCAGACACGGGGAGAACGTGCAGACTCCACACAGACAGTGACCTAAGCCGGTCAAGTTCTCTCTCACAGGTTGTACGTTGATTCATGTTGTGAGTCTTGAAACCTATGTAATTCTTTAAGTGAACACATAACTGAATAATAATAATCTTTATTATTGTCATAAATAGGCTTACATTAACACTGCAATGAAGTTACTGTGAAAATCCCCTAGTCGCAACACTCCGGCGCCTGTTCAGGGACACCGGGGCTGGTTTAGCACAGTGGGCTAAACAGCTGGCTTGTAAGGCAAAACAAGGCCAGCAGCGCGGGTTCAATTCCCCAAACAGGCACCGGACTGTGGTGACTAGGAGCTTTTCACAGTAATTTCATTGAAGCTTACTCGTGACATTAAGTGATAAAAAACATTATTAACACTGCAATGAAGTAACTGTGAAAAGCCCCTAGTCGCCACACTCCGGCGCCTGTTCGGGTACACAGAGGGAGAATTCAGAATGTCCAATTCACCTAACAAGCACGTCTTTCGGGACTCGTGGGAGGAAACCGGAGCACCCGGAGGAAACCCACGCAGATACGGGGAAACCGTGTAGACTCCGCACTGACAGTGAGCCAAGCCGGGAATCGAACCTGGGACCTTGGTGCTGTGAAGCAACTGTGCTAACCACTGCGCTACCGCGGCGTCCGAAGAAAATATGGCACGCTTTATGAATTTCTGTGTCATCCTTGCGAAGTGGCCATGCCAATCTTCTCCGAATCCTTCCAATTTTAGTATGTGTGCTGCCAAAGTCTTAAGTGAGATCAATAAAGGTGTCAGTACAAAAATAAATTGAACTTGCATTTAATATTCAATTTGTCTGTTTCATCCGTTGATGCCAACAACAAAATGCTGGTCTAGCCAGCGACACCCATATCCCATCAACAAATTTTAAAAATTAAATCTCCGAATCATAGAAAGATGAAGCAAATACTTTAAATCTTTAGCAGTGAGCCCCTCTGTGATTCCCTTTCGTTTTAAGAGAATGTGACTTGGATCAAGCGAGAGATTTGCAGCTTGAAAAGACAGTTAATCAGCAAGCAATTTCAAATGACATACTAACGTTGAATTGGATTTGATTATTGTCACGTGTACCAAGGTACAGTGGAGTACATTGTTCTGCGTGCAGCTCAAATAGATCATTCTGTACATGAAAAAGAATATGTAATAGGGCAACACAAGGTACACAATGTAAACACATAGAGACCAGCATCGGATGCAGCATGCAGGAGAGTAGTGTTAATCAGGTCAGTCCATAAGAGGGTCGTTTAGGAATCAGGTAACAGCGGGAAAGAAACTGTTTTTGAATCTGTTCGTGCGTGTTCCCAGACTTTTGTATCTCCTGCCCGATGGAAGAAGTTGGAAGAGTGAGTAGGCCGGGTGGGAGGGGTCTTTGATTCTGCTGCCCGCTTTCCCCAGGCAGCGGGAGGTGTTGGCAGAGTCAATGGATGGGAGGCGGGCTTTGTGCGATGGACTGGGCTGTGTCCACGACTCTCAGTAGTTTCTTACGGCCTTGGGCCGAGCAGTTGCCATACCAGGCTGCGATGCTGCCAGATAGGACGCTTTTTGTGGTGCATCTGTAAAAATTGGTAAGAGACGATGTGGATGTGCCGAATTTCCTTAAGTGTCCTGAGGACGTATCGGCGCTGTTGTGCTTTCTTGGTTGTCGTGTCGACGTGGGTAGACCAGGACAGATTTTTTTTGTCCCTTCCCCTCCCCCCCCAAAAATTCAAAACCTGCACTTCCATAGCACCCACTACAACCTCAGGCTGTGCCAATACACTTTACAGCCAATTAAGTACTTTTTTTCTGATCGGGGGGGGGGGGGGGGGGGGGGGGGTGTCAAATCCCACCAGGGCAGATGGTGAAATTCAAATTCAATAAAAATCTGAAATTAAAAGACTTACGGCAACCATGAAACCTTTGCCTTAAGAAAACCATCTGTTTCCCTAACTTCCCTCTGGGAAGGAAATCTGGGCTGGCCTACATGTGGCCCCATTGACTCTTAAACTGTCTAGCCTAGCAATTAGGAATGGGCAATGAATGAAATGAAATGAAAATCGCTTGTCACGAGTAGGCTTCAAATGAAGTTACTGTGAAAAGCCCCTAGTCGCCACATTCCGGCGCCTGTTCGGGGAGGCTGTAACGGGAATCGAACCGTGCTGCTGGCCTGCTTTCAAAGCCAGCGATTTAGCCCTGTGCTCAACAGCCCCTGCTGGCCCAGTTGACATATCATGAATGAATAAAAAGAGGGCAGCAGGGGGCGCAGTGGGTTAGCCCTGCTGCCTCACGGCACCGAGGTTCAATCCCGGCCCTGGGTCACTGTCCGTGTGGAGTTTGCACATTCTCCCCGTGTTTGCGTGGGTTTCGCCCCCACAACCCAAAGATGTGCAGGTGAGGTGATTTGGCTATGCTAAATTGGAAAAATGAACTGGGTACTCTAAATTTTTTTTTAAAATTAATGAATAAAAAGCATTGAAGTATCGCTCTTGGAAACTCCAAAGCCGAAACGTGCACGGGAAGCTCCCACAAACAGCAACAGATAATCTGTTTTAGGTTGAGGGATAGGAGGGTGGGGTGAGGGGAGGGGGGGGGGGGGTAAGATAACTCACCGTCGTTCGTCCCTCAAATGGGTCTTAGTGCTGCCCCCCACCCCACAGCCTTGGACTTGAAGCCACAAACTTCTGAGTGGCCCACTGAGCCAAGGGTGACTGCCAGCAGCTGCCCCTGCAAATCATGTTTTAAAATCCGTCACGTAGGGAGTATTGATTTTAAAATCAGGATTATTTACCCTCGGTTGATTGGAGGATTATTCCAAATTCCAGTATGGAACACTGACCCGGTGCTGATTGTAACAAACACATACACATCGGGGCCAGCTGCTGGCCGTTCGTCGTCCCGGCACAAGACTCTATTTTGGCTGCACCACGCCTGTTGTTGGAAAGAAGCACGCCCTCTAACAATGCTAAAGATGATTTCCTACCCGAAGCCCATTAGCAGTGAGCTCTGCAGTTCCCAGCAATGTGGCCCCATCTGGTGGCAGGAAACTCAACCGCAATAGTCAGCCTTGGAAACACTGGTGCACATTGGAGGCAAGTGCAGCCCTGGGTGCTGCCACGTTAAGTTGAGCCGAGCCCTCAACAAATGCTCACCCAGGACATAATTACAGTTTGCTTCCTGATAGTTGATTAAAACTGGCACTAAACATTCCAATAACCAGCACAGGAGGAATTTAGTGTTCGAGGTTGGACTGCTTGAAAAGTGGAGTGCATGGCGATTCTAACATTCTATCAGTTATATAACCAGTAAATCTGCTGCCCAGTATCACATGGAAACACGTGTTGGAAGACTTCATCAATGAGGTAAACCATTTCATTTTAAATCTGGAGCCTTTTCCTTTAAAAAGGTGTTGGGGGGGGATGGGGCGTCAATTGAAATCATATCTGACATTGACAGATTTTTGTTATCGTAGAATCTCTACAGTACAGGAGGGCATTCGGCCCATCGAGTGTGCACTGGCCCTTCTACCCATGTCCACTTACCCAGCCAGTCCGCCCTATCCCTGTGATGCCATAACCCAACCTGCACATCTTTAGACACTTAAGGGCCAATTTAGCATGGCCAATCCACCTAACCCGCACATCTTCGGACTGTGGGAGGAAACCGGAGCACCCGGAGGAAACCCACGCAGACACGGGGAGAACGTGCAGACTCCATAGCGACCCAAGGCTGGAATTGAAACCGGGTCCTTAGGGCCCTGAGGGAGCAGTGCTAACCAGTGATAGATAAGGTTATCAAGGGATTATAGGAACCAAAGGGGGGTAAATTAAGTTAATGTGCAGATCAGCTGTGATCTAATTGAATGGAACAAGCTGGAGGGGCTGAATGGCTGTTCCATATATGAATTATGATTAAAATTTTTTATTTAATTCTCTTTGCTCAGAAGCCCAAAACAAATCCACTCTCAATGGAATGGGAGGGGAAGCTAGGTCGGGGTGGCATTCATCGCCTGGCTACATGTAACCAGGGGCCGGTTTAGCTCACGTGGCTAGACAACTGGTCTGTGATGCAGGGCAAGGCCAACAGCACGGGTTCAATTCCTGTACCGGCAGAGATCAACCATGATGGCCCTCATCTGCGATGCGGTGATCCTCAGGTTAAATCATCACCAGTCTGCTTTCCCCCTCAAAGGGAAAGCAGCCTATGGTCACCTGGGACTATGGCACCATTACATGCTCTGTACTTGTGCTCACAGCTGTGAGACGTCGTTGGGTAAAAACTATATAAAGGAGATGTTTCCCAGGAATAAGAAACAAAGCTCTGGGCACCCACACAGACAACCGAGGAGATCGGGGCGGAGTGGGTTCAGAGGCCAAGGCTCTGGGGACATGGGTTCCAATCCCACCAATGCCATGAAAGCTAGCCTCGGTGACCATGAATAACGATCATGGAGCCCGAGCAGCTCGGTCGGTAGAATGCGTGACATTTAATCTGCTCGCGTGAAGCCTTTGATAAATGTTATTCGGTTCCGAATGAGACGTACTGTGAATTCTCTTGCTTCCTGAGCAGAAGCGAAGCAGTTGTCTGTTCAGTTTACCTGGTCCGGACAACGTGGACTAATGCGGTTGACTGTCGACTTGGCCTCTGAAATGGCCGAGCAAGCCACTCGATTCAGGGCAAGTAGGAATGGGCAATAAATGCTGGCACACCCACATCCCCATGAAATAATAAATTAGAAAAACCTTTGAAGGACAGTGAAGCCAATTGTAGAAAATGGGGTATAATATAGAGGATACTGCAGGGCGATTCCTACAGACTACAAGTAAGGAATTAATTATAACACAAGACTCCTAAATACAAACAGTGAGACAATTTATTTTGATCTCAGTACAGAAATTTTCTAACTTGGAGCTTCAAATTGCTGCAAATCAAGACAGAAACAAATCACAATTCCTCCTTAGCCGTGATTACATTTTTACAAGAAGCACAATCAAAATTGCACTCCCATCTTCCCGTTGCTCCAATTGGAAACGGATTCTGGTTTGGTTAAAAAAATGGGAACAGCTGTCGAGTGTGCCCACATCAATCTGAAGCTTCTTGGAGCTCACCTTCAAGAAGTCTGCATTAAAAGAGACCCTTGCATTTATATAGTGACTTTAATGGCCTCCAATCATCCCAACGCACTTTTACAGCCAGTGGACTATTTTTTGGAGCATAGTCGCTGTCACAAACAGCAAGGACCAGATCATCTGTTTTAGGTGGAGGTTACCCTCCACTGTTGGTAACAGAATCGCAAATTCGACAAATATTCAAATAAAAAGATTTCACCTGTACTTTTTAAAAAATAAAGGGACTAAAAGCTGTCCTGCCATCTCATCCGGGGCATTCAAATTTGAGGCAGGCCAAGGGCACTTTCCCAGCTAGCAGACCGCTTCACAACTGCACCCTCGCATGCTCAGGCTGGTCTTCTTGAACACATTCGGATTGCGCAAATGTGGAGGAAGAAAGAGATGGGGCGGAGGAGCTGCAACCAGCTGCTTTAACCAGGGATTAGAATTATAGGCCCACATCACAATGGGTCTCAAATGACACCCAAAGTATGCAGAACTTCATCAGCAGAGTTTACCGTTGGATTAAAACTCTTAAAAGAGAAGCGGGAGGAATTTCAACCTAAAAATCGTTAAACATCCTGGGGCAGTATAATGTATGTAATGACAAAAAAAGATAGCTCGTCACAGAGTACGCCTGTATGCATAGGTCAACTGCAAATTGCCAAAAACATATATGCATCGAAGTTCCACATTGTACAGAATCACTGTTTTAAACCTGCCACTCACTATTCAGGAGGATTAAAAAAATAACAAAAGACACCAGGCATTTCAGGTCAGGTACCTATCTAACTGTCTCTTAATGAACCTCCCTCGCTCAGCTTTGCTACAAAGGAATTAAAACGGTATTCACACAATTGTCACATTTCTTTTGACCAATCAATGCATCAATGCCTTAGAAGATCCAATTCAATTCCAGATTGAAGTGCACTCGTTTCGCTAAAGTATGCTGGAGACCGAGAGGGCTCTGTGGAAGAAACGAGAGATTTACACCCAGGTATCTGGGAGGGAGAGAAGGCAGCCGAGCTGCAAAATGAGGGGAATTCAAAGGGAAGGAACATTGAGCTGTAACGGTCAACAGATACTCTGCAGATACTTTAAATCGGGAGTAACTGGAGGATGTCCACATTAACCAGAAATGTAGAGAGGATATTTCCCAGAAGCAATGACTCGTCACTTGACTACTCTGAGTGGAAGTTGGCTCTGGAATTAAACATCCCACTCAACCAGCTGCCAGCCATTTGTTAATTAAGATTGAATTGATTCTTTTTCCGACTTTACCAGGGACGGGATTTTACAGCCGTTGCCATCAGCGGGATCTTCCAGCCCAGCCGATGGCAGCCCCCGACCTTGGCAGGTCCCCTGGCAGCGGAGGGTGCAAAGAATAGAAAACCCTGCTGACAATGGTGGGAGTGGGAAGAACCCCCCCCCCCGCCCCAGCCAATGTGAGGCCACCACCACCGAACATGCCATTTGGGAGGGGGGGGGGGATCCGCCCTAAATTACTGAGCACAGTCAACACACCTGTAAGAGCTGGGATGACAGCATCATACGGTACAGGAAGTGGCCATTCGGCCCATCGTGCCAGTGCCAGCTCTTTGCGAGACCTATGCAATTGGTCCCACACACCCCCTGCAAATCTCCTGAGTGCAGAGCCAATTCCTTTGAAAGTTACCAATGAATCTGCCTCGAACACTCTCCTTCAGCAATGCATAATCACTAACCACGGAAAAACACAGGGGAAATACAGAAGAGAGAATAGTAAAAGCTTCTTGGAGCCAAGTACCACAGAGTTGGACAGTAATGTGATCTAGTATTACAAGTTTATTATTCCCCCCCCCCCCCCCCCCCCCAACCGTAATGCATTATTAATCCATTAATAACTATAAACAATATGTTACTACAGCACCTTTGAGAAAATAACAGGAATAATAAATACAAGATGTGAAACTCAGAAGTCAGTGTCCGAGGCGGGCGTGTGGTCACGTTTCTGCTGCATCATCGATTCAGTTTCTTGATGAGATCTTCCAGCTTCATCGCGAGTTTCAAGTCGCCCTGTACCCGGATCCGTCCACTCATGTAGGCAGAAAAGGGTTTCAAGACCCCCGAGAACAAGGACTGCATGGTGTCTTCTGTCACTTCCAGGGTGACATCGGGATCTCCTTCCGGCATCCCATAGCCCGCCATGCCAGATTCTGAAAGTTAATGAGAGATGGCTGTAGATGGCCACAAACGAATCTCAACATCTCGTTTTGTTAAGATTATTTTTGATTAGAGAATATAAGCGCTGGACAATTTATAGCATTAAGCACTCTCCGGTCACATATATAAAGAGCAGACTGTCTGAGCCCCAACCTTCAAAGGATATCTTACTCAACCTTCAAGCACGCCGTTGTTGGATTTTTCTAAAATCTAATTATCTTACAAAAGTATATTTTTAACTTCATGTTGCTGTCTGTATTTTTTCCTTAATTGGTTTTCATGTTGACTTACTGGTCTGACTAATCTAGCAAAGGCCCCACTTTTTGCTGAATCCCTCGCTGAACTCGGACGCTGATGGCGGTGTTAATCGTGGGTCTTCTTGAACCGCTATGGTCCTTAAAATTGTATCCTAAAAATTCAGCATGAAATTCTTAAGAGACATGCGGTCTCAGCTTTTCATCTTGGGACCAATCAGGACAGATGAAAGAATGCCAAATTTCAAAGAGGGCAACAGAGACAAGCAAAAGGATGCTGATTGGTTGACAAGTCAATGCAAGCTCACTTTGATTGGTTCAGGCGTTGCCGTGGAGAGTGCAGCAAGGAACTATTGCCCAATGTTTTTAATTCAAAAAAAGGCACAATGCCTGGGCATGGTCCTTTTGCCTGCAGCAAACAGGTCCCTCCATATGAAAATGCATGTAGCTTTTAGCACATGTAAATGAACCACATTGCCAGCCAGACTGAGGATCTAAAATTGCTTGTTAGTGTAACACTTGGGATTGTTCAGCATGCTCTGTCTAACTGTCGAATTGAACCTAACGTTATGTCCTGAATTTTGCAAGCGCAGGCTGGATCAGCAAGGTCAGTACTCTGCTTATTGTGACAACCAAAAGGATGTGCTGTTTGATGCGATCCACATCCGTCCTGATATGTGCAAGAGAAAAGCTTCGATTGAGTGTCTCTTTTTTCAGCAACGCTCATGTTGCAAACTACCAAGCTGCAATGTGAATTGCTGATTGGTTGGCAAGCCAATGCCGATTGGTTGGCAAGACCACGTTGATTGGTCTAGGCCTTGGCAAGGAGAGTGCAGCAGGGAACTATTGCCCCAATGTTTTTAATTCAAAAAAGGCACAATGGCACAGTGGTTAGCACTGCTGCAGAATTTAGCTTAAGTGACTCATTATCAATTTAACACTAGTTGCGTTCCAACAAGTGAGTCAATTACACTCTTCAAAATAGTGCACGAAAATACAATCTTTTCCTTTCAATGAAAAACAAGTTCACCATTACCTTTATACAAAGCTGCATTACACAATACAAATGGAGAAACATTTGGCTCACCTTTGCTGAGGTCCAGATAATATAAATTCTGAGTTCCATCCTTTTGGTTCACAGTGAAAAGGTAACAGGCACCAATCTGTCTCACAAGGTCTTCCGAAAGGAACACCTTCACTTTAGAAAGTATCCAGTCCGGATTGATAAGGTCGCTCTCGGCTTCTTCAGACGCAGATTCTTCAGATGAGGTGTGGACATTGGCTATAAGAAAGTCAAACAGCACTTCAGAGAGATTGCTTGTCTGGTTAAGGGAGAATTCAATTTACAGATTTTCCATCTTCCCCAAGTGAGCTCATCCAAAACTCTTCTGCCCACACGCAAGTCCTGTTCACCCATGTCGCCCCTGTGCTCATTGATCTACAGAAGGCGGCACACAGGCACAGTGGTTAGCACAGCTGTCTCATAGCGTCAGGGACCCGGGTCTGTGAGGAGTTTGCACATTCTTCCCGGGTCTGCGTGGGTTTCCTCTGGGTGCTCCGGTTTCCTCCCACAGTCCAATGGTGTGGATTGGCTATGCTAAATTGTCTTTAGGTAGGGCTACAGGGATAGGGTAAGAGCCTAGATGGGATACTCTTTCAGAAGGGCAGTGCTGACTCTATGGGCCGAATGGCCTCCTTCTGCACTGCAGGGATTCTATGATAAGCTTTTAGTCCAGCAATGCCTCAAACTTAAAAATTCTCATCCTCATATTCAATTCACCCCTTGGCCCTTCCTCCACCGCCCTTACTTTTTAGCCTCCTCCAGCTCTAGACCCGTCCAAGGCCTCTGCATCCTCCACCTTTTGTGCATCCTCGATTTTCTTGGATCTTCACTTTCAGATGTTTAAGCCCCAAGCTCTAGGACTCCCTCCCTCAAACTCTCACCCTCTTTCTCCTCCTTTAGTCACTTCTTAAAACCAATCTCTGCTGTCGGTCACCTGCCCCAATATTTCTTTGTGAGGCGAGTAGTCACGTTTTTGTCTATTAACACTCCTGTGAATTTTTGCTCCACTGAAGGTGCTGTGCAAGGGCTCACCTTCACTTTCACTGGAATGTAACGAAGGCTGTTCCAATTGCGGAGGGCTTCTGTTTTGCAGAATTTGTGCAGCTAACTTGCGTAAAGGGGCAGGAAGCTTGTTTAATCGAGTTCCGGGAGGAGGTTCCACGTCGTGGAGAATGTTTTCCGGTTGCTTTAACACCCGGTGCAAAATCAGGTCAACCCGCTGTACCTCCAGACCCCAGCGTTTGGTCTTGTGGTTAACCTCAACCTGCAATGGGAAAATCAGTCACAGCAAAATGAACTTGCGGCTTTCAAGACCGTGTGCTCATGATTTAGACTCTTAAAGTAAACACACTCGTCTGTTTTAAGTTGCCTTTCCTGCGCTCCCCATCTTCTGTTGCCTCAGCGACAGCAACATTCCCTGGACACCCAGTGTTAGGCGATGGCTCACCCGGCTCTTTACCCGAAAGCTGGCATTCCCTACCTCTGTAATCTCCCCCAGCCCGACAACCCACCAGGGCCGCCACGCTCCTCCAAATCAGACATCCCTGGAGCTCACTGACTAAAAGGGTGGGTAGAGACAACATAGTATGCAGCAAGTCTGGGAGGGAGGATAGACAGTTGATAGGGCAAAAGTTGCACTCAGTGGAATGGGTTAAAGTGTGTCTGTTTCAATGCAGGGAGGGTCAGGAATAACGGAGATGAACTTAAGGAGCATGGATCAGTACTTGGAACTATGATGTTGTGGTCATTACGGAGACATGGATTTCACAGGGGCAGGAATGGTTGTTAGATGTTCCGGGGTTTAGATGTTTTCAGAAGAATAGGGAGGGAGGTAAAAGAGAAGGGGGAGTGGCACTGTTAATTAGGGAGTGCACCACAGCTGCAGAAAAGGAGGTAGTTGAGGAGGGTTTGTCTATTGAGTCGGTATGGGCGGAAGTCAGAAACAAGAAAGGAGCAATCACTTTATTGGGAGTTTTCTACAGACCCCCCAATAGCAGAGAGATAGAGGAACAGATTGGGCGGCAGATCTTGGAAAAGTGCAGAAGTAACAGAGTTGTTGTCATGGGTGACTTCAACTTCCCTAATATTGACTGTAACCTCCTTAGTGCAAATGGTTTGGATGGAGCAGATTTTGTCAGGTGTGTACAGGAAGGATTTCTGACTCAATATGTAGATAGGCCGACTAGGGGGGAGGCCATATTGGACTTGGTGTTCGGCAACGAACCAGGCCAGGTGTCAGATGACTCGATGGGAGAGCATTTCGGTGACAGTGACCACAACTCCTTGACCTTTACCATAGTCATGGAGCGGGATAGGAACAGACAGGATTGGAAGGTATGTAATTGGGGGAGGGGAAATTATACTGCTATTAGACAAAAGCTGAGGAGCATAAAGTGGGAACAATTGTTCTTGGGGAAATGCACAACAGTAATGTGAGAGTTGTTTAAGGAGCACTTGCTACGAGTGCTGAATAGTTTTGTCCCACTGAGATGAGGAAGGAATGATAAGGTGAAGGAACTTTGGATGACAAGAGAAGTGGAGCTTCTGGTCAAGAGGAAGAAGGAAGCTTACGCAAGGTTGAGGAAGCAAGGATCTGACTTGGCTCTAGAGGGTTACAAGGTAGCCAGGAAGGAACTCAAAAATGGACTGAGGAGAGCTAGAAGCGGGCATGAAAAAGCCCTGGCAGGAAGGATTAGGGAAAACCCCAAGGCGTTCTACACTTAAGTGAGAAATAAGAGGATGATCAGAGTGAGAGTAGGGCCGATCAGGGATAGTGGAGGGAACTTGTTTCTGTCTGAGGAGATGGGGGGGAGGCCCTGAATGAATATTTTGCTTCAGTATTCACTAGAGAGAGGGACCTTGTTGCTCATGAGAACAGTGCGAACCAGGTTAATAGACTCGAACAGGTTGATATTAAGAAGGAGGATGTGCTGGAAATGTTGAAAAGCATCAGGATAGACAAGTCCCCTGGGCCTGACGGGATATACCCAAGGTTACTACGGGAAGCGAGGGAGGAGATTTCTGCGCCATTGGCTTTGATCTTTGCGTCCTCACTCTCCACTGGAATAGTACCGGATTACTGGAGGGAGGCGAATGTTGTTCCCCTATGCAAGAAAGGGAATAGGGAAATCCCTGGGAATTACAGACCCATCAGTCTTACGTCTGTGGTGAGCAAAATATTGGAAAGGATTATTTTGAAAAACATAGTTTGATTAAAGATAGTCAGCGTGGCTTTGAGAGGGGCAGATTATGTCTCACAAGCCTCATTGAATTCTTTGAGGATGTGACGAGACACATTGATGAAGGTCGGGAAGTGGATGTGGTGTATATGGATTTCAGTAAGGCATTTGATAAGGTTCCCCATGGTAGGCTCATTCAGAAAGTTAGAGAAATTTGGGTACAGAATTGGCTGGCCAAAAATAGACAGCGAGTGGTAGTGGATGGAAAGTATTCCGCCTGGAGGTCGGTGACCAGTGGTGTCCCGCAAGGATCTGTTCTGGGACTTTTGCTCTTTGTGGTTTTTATAAATGACTTGGATGAGGAAGTGCAAGTGTGGGTTAGTAAGTTTGCCGATGACACAAAGGTTGGTGGAGTTGTGGATAGTGTTGAGGGTTGTTGCAGGTTTCGACAGGACAGGATGCAGAGCTGGGCTGAGAAGTGGCAGATGGAGTTCAGCCTTGATAAATGTGAAGTGATTCATTTTGAAAGTTCGAATTTGAATGCTGAATACAGGGTTAAAGGAAGGATTCTTGGAAGTGTGCAGGAACAGAGGGATCTTGGGGTCCACGTACATAGATCCCTCAAAGTTGCCACCCAGGTTGATAGTGTTGTTAAGAAGGCGTAGGGTGTGTTGGCTTTCATTAACAGGGAGATTGAGTTTAAGAGCCGTGAGGTTTTGCTGCAGCTTTATAAAATCCCAGTTAGCCAACACTTGGAATATTGTGTCCAGTTCTGGTCACCACATTATAGGAAGGATGTGGATGCTTTGGAGAGGGTACAGAGATTTACCAAGATGCTGTCTGGACTGGAGGGCATATCTTATGAAGAAAGGTTGAGGGAGCTCGGGCTTTTCTCACTGGAGCGAAGAAGGCAGAGAGGTGACTTGATAGAGGTGTACAAGGTGATGAGAGGCATGGATAGAGAGGATAGCCAGAGACTTTTCCCCAGGGTGGAAATGGCTGTCATGAGGGGACATAATTTTAAGGTGATTGGAGGAAGGATAGGGGAGATGTCAGAGGTCGGTTCTTTACAGAGAGTGGTGGTTGTGTGGAGTCAGAGTCATTAGGGACATTTAAGCGACTCTTGGACAGGCACATGGACAGCAGTAAATTGAAGGGGTGTAGGTTAGGTTGATCTTAGATTAGGATAAATGGTTGGCACAACATCATGGGCTGAAGGGCCTGTACTGTGCTGTTCTATGACTTGCATTGCCCCGCCACTAGCAGCTGTTGTTTTCACAGGCACCGAGGTCACAATTTAGCAGTGCAATTCTAACAGCAGGAGGCGCTGTGATACAATGGGCTGCGAGGCTGCTGGGCCGCAACATTTACAGCCCCATTATCAGCGTTTGACACAACAGCCAAAATAAAAAGAGACATCATACTCACCACTAGATGCTCCCCGATTTTACTCTTGTCTGCCTGGATTTTTGCCAGCGATCTCTTATGCAGCATGTGTACCATCGCTTTCTGGGTAGTGAATGACGTGGCGCTGTCGATATCCTCCACTGCTGCCACAGAGAGGACTGGATTCCAGATGTGGTGGTGGACCTCTGCACCCATAACGATCACAGCCCCATCTTTACTTAGTGCCTGTGTGAAAGAAATAAAAGTTTACTCTTCCTTCCCCGAGCTGTACTGTGATGTGGTGATGCCGGTGTTGGACTGGGATGGGCACAGTAAGGGGTCTTACAACACCAAGTTAAAGTCCAACAGGTTTTTTCTGAATCACTAGCTTTCGGAGCACTGCTCCTTCCTCACCTGAGCAGTGCTCCGAAAGCTAGTGATTCGAAACAAATCTGTTGGACTTTAACCTGGTATTGTAAGACTGAGCTGTACTGTGACATTAGACATTTGTGTCTCTTAATAATGGGAGTGATAAGAAAAAAAATTAGAATCCCATATTTCAAATATATTGATTACTAAAAAAAAGGTGCGCCTGGTAAACAATTTTATCCTGGTACACATCTCTGCTACACTTCAAAATGGCGCACTCAACATTCCATGTCACAATTGAAAGAGATTTAGAGTACCCAATTCATTTTTTCCAATTGAGGGGCAATTTAGCGTGGCCAATCCACCTACCCTGCACATCTTTGGGTTGTGGGGGCGAAACCCACGCAAACACGGGGAGAACGTGCAAACGCACAGTGACCCAGAGCCAGGATCGAACCTGGGACAATTGAAAGAGAAGTATCAGGAAATCAAGGAACTCGCGGTGTTTTGATTGATCTCTGGACGAACTCAGCCACAGATTGAATAGGATGGGCCCACAATCTCTGGAATTTAGGAGAATATGGGGCGACTACCATAGAAATATTGCGGGGGGGGGGGGGGTGCGCGCGCAGAAAATCACCATTCGCCCCATCCTGTATTCACCAGCCCAAAAAAAAAGAGGAAGCTAACTTCTCTTCTTAATTCCACTGACCAGCACCCGGTCCTCAGCCTCACAGTTTACAATAAAATGCATTGAAATGTGAACACTGAAAGTTGTAAAATTCTCAGAACGTCCTGACAGGGTAGATGGTGAAAGGCTGCTTTCCCCCTGGCTGGATAGTCTAGGACGGGGGAGTCATGGTCACAGGGTAAGCGGTCGACCATTTCAGACTGGGATAAGGCGAAATTCTTCGGAGGCTTGTGAATGTTTGGAATTCTCCACCTCTGAGGATGTTTAATCGTTGAGTATATTCAAGGTGAGGGCAGCACGGTGGCGCAGTGGGTTAGCTCTGCTGACTCACGGCGCCGAGGACCCAGTTTCTATCCTGGCTCTGGGTCACTGTCCGTGTGGAGTTTGCACATTCTCCCTGCGTCTGCGTGGGTTTCGCCCCCACAACCCAAAGATGTGCAGGGTAGGTGGATTGGACACGCTAAATTGCCCCTCAATTTGGAAAAAATGAATTGGGTACTCTAAATTTAAAATTAAAAAAAAAGAGTATATTCAAGATAGATTTTTGGACTCTATGATAATCAAGGGTTTAATGGAGATTGGACAGAAAAGTGAAGTTGAGATTGAAGGGATGGTTGTATTGGATGGTGGTGCTGGCTTGACAGGCTCTGTGGTCTCCTCCGGCTCCTGCTTTTGTTGTTATTATATTCACACTATTTTATCTGTTACCAGGCTCCTAAACGACCCTCTTATAGACTGATCTGATCTCTTCACCCATCTTCTCTACTGAGTAGTAATACACTCCACCCGATGCTTCACCCGATGCCTGTGTCTCTGTATTTACATTGTGTATTTTATGTTTGCCCTATTATGTATTTTCTTTTTCTGTACGGAATTATCTGTCTGAACTGTACGCAGAACAGTTCTTTTCACTGTACCTCGGTACACGTGACAATAAACAAATTAAACCACTTAACAGCAATTAGATGGTGGAGGCCACCTACAGTTTGACAGAAGAACAATGCTGATTTTTGGGTGTTATAATGTGCCTTTTCATATAAAACAATGTATTCTCTGGCAATATCCACCTCTTCAGGAGTCACAATATGCCTCAAACACAAAATTCCAGGCCACGCACATCAAAAACCGAGACATTTTATTGTAGTGTTTTTAGACGGTGGGAAGGATTTACAAGCAGTTACCAATCTAAAAAGAATCTGTAATTGAGCTCAGGAACTGCAATTAATCTCAAGGAACTAAACCTCACCACCTTAAAGGGACAGATCAAATGGTAAAAGACGGCATTCTTAACATTAAAATAAGCAAAACTCCCAACAGTCAAACAGGCTCTAAACGTTAATTGTTTTCTCCACCTATAGGTTCTGCCAGGGCTGCTGAGGTTTTCCAGCATTCTCTGCCATTCTCAACACGGTCAGTAAGCTGGTATAACGCTCCACTCCTTTAAAACAGGATATCCTCTGACTTGCCATGAGCAATACCATGGAAAATGTGCTGGTCACTCCAGGCTCCCGTGGAACTGTGCTCCCACGCGAGTGAGTCAATGCTGCCAGGAGAGGGGGGAAATTGGAGTAGGGGGTTGCAGTTGAAAGGAAAAAAAAAGATGAACTGCGATTGGGAGTTATTCCCAGGATTCTGTCTGGCGTTTAGACGTCGCTGTACACTGGGGCCACAACAACTTAAATCTGACTGCCGTTTGGGTGCTTAACTCACACTAGGCTACTTGTTTGTATGGTAGCATAGTGGTTAGCACAATTGCTTCACAGCTCCAGGGTCCCAGGTTCAATTGCCGGCCTGGGTCACTGTCTGTGCGGAGTCTGCACGTTCTCCCCCGTGTCTGCGTGGGTTTCCTCCGGGTGCTCCGGTTTCCTCCCACAGTCCAAAGATGTGCAGTTAGGTGGATTGGCCATGATAAATTGCCCTTAGTGTCCAAGATTGCCCTTAGTGTTGGATGGGGTTACTTGGTTATGGGGATAGGGTGGGGGTGTGGGCTTGGGTAGGATGCTCTTTCCAAGGGCCGGTGCAGACTCGATGGGCCCAATGGCCTCCTTCTGCACTGTAAATTCTATGAAATCTATCTGAACTGGGTCCCACGTAATTAACTGCACATTATCCTTCCAGAAAACAAAAAGTATGTCTACTTTAAGCTCTACTCGCAGAAGGCCCTGATGCCTGCTTCTTTACTGCCACAGGAGCCAGGCACCTTTCAATATCACACATAGGTGGGACACTAATCTATTTGGGTCTAGCGACATCTGACAAATTACGAACTTAGCGCAGGTATGTCGCACTGCACCGAGATCGACATTCTCATGGTCTGTTTACCAGGGACGCCATCGGCGGTCAAACCCGGGGCCTACAGACGTTCAGATCTCAGCAGAAACAGGAAAAGAGCATAAGGCAGCAAAGTCACCAAAGGCCAGGACCATAACGAGTTAATCCACAGTGTCAAGAAAACAAACAGAAAATAAAGAGAACTTTTCCACACATGTGGAAAAGGAAAACAATTTAAGACCCTGGAGGCAAAGGCAGTGGCCTGAATTCCACACTTTGAAGAACGTTTTAAGCTCCTCAAGCTGCTGTTCTTTGCCGGAGGACAAATAACGGCCGTGGACATCACCTGAAGCTTCGTTCCAGCATCATCGGTGGCTCCGGCCCCCCTCCCGGCAGAAGCAATTTTTTGCCATTTGGTTTGCGAAGGCCACCAACGGTAATTTAAATGCCTCAGATTTACCGTCTAGAAATCAGGGCTGAAAAGGTCACGTACCTCAAACGGTGTGATGGTGAAAGCTTTACTTCGGAGGTCAACCTTCTGCCACTGGTCAACAAAAGGCAACAAGAGGATTGTTCCAGGGCCTTTGGTGCCAATGATCCTTCCTAAGCGGAACACGACAAATCGCTCGTACTTTGGCACCGACTGCAGTTGCAAACAGAAACAGTGAGTGTTAGTGAGCACCAGTCCCCTCCATCCCACAGCACAAAGGCCCAGCAACTCAACGGCTCAGCCTAAGCTGCTCCTCAGCTGCAGCCCAGGTGAGCGGCTTGTTATTTACTGCAGGAAAACGGGGCAGTGCCATAGGATGCAATCCTCAAAACGCCAGGATGAGTCCTTGGAGTATCAAAGTAGGATTTTGATGCATCGATGACAACGAAAATCGCTGTAAACTAATGCCGTGAAAACAGCCACCAGATTTCCTGCCGTTGTTCAAGTTCCTGAAAATATGGCTGGGTGGGATATTGGAGGGCAGGGAAACTGTCCGGAGCGCAGGCGGGGTGGAAGCAGCAAATGCAGGAAGATTAACCTTCCCAATCTTTTGAGTGTTAGTTTCGCTCAGTGTTCTACCAGTCGCCATATTCTGATTCAGGCCTCATTCCAGCACTCGAACACACATTCTCGGCTGGCCCGCCAGTTGCAGCACTGAGCAAGTGCTGCATTGCTATTCAGATAACACGTTAAGCTAAGGCTCTTCTTTCCTAACTCAATGGTTGTGGTCAAAGTTAAACGATCCCATATCACTAATGAAGAGTAGGGAGTTCCATTGGAGGCTTGGCTAATATTCCTCCCTCAACTAACAATGTTTTCTGGTCTCAGTTTGGTTTTTGTTTGTGGGATCATTACTGCTCCCATTACACAGTGTTTGTATAAATATAAAAGTATGAATAAGGAGGAGTGGGCCACTCAACTCTTCGGGTTTACTCTGATTCAATAAGATCCACACAATCCCTACAGTGCACAAAGGGGCCATTCGGCCCTATGGGTCTGCACTGATCCTCTGAAAGAGCACCCTACCGAGGTCCCACTCTATTCCTGCAACCTTGACTTACTGTTCACGGCCAAGCCATCCAACCTGCACATCTTTGGACTGTGGGAGGAAACCCACGCAGACAGGCAAGTGAAAACTCCACAGTCAGTCACCCAAGGCCAAAATTGAACCTGGACCCCTGGCAATGGAAGGCAACAGTGCTAACCAGCATTCCAATCTCTGTCTTAAACGAGCCACCATTATTTTTAAACACTGACCTCTCTTTCTAGATTTCCCCCACACGAGGAAACATCCTTTCCACATTCACTTTGTCAGGTCCTCTCAGAATGTTATGTTTCAATCAAGCGTTTTCTGAACTCCAGTGGATAGAAGCCTAGCCTGTCCAACCTTGACTCATAAGGCCACCCACCCATTCCATGTATTAGTCTCGTAAATCCCCTCTGAACTGCTTCCAACGCTTTCTTATCCCTCCTTAAATAAGGTGACCAGTACTGCACATAGTACAGTTGTCTCACCAATGCCCTGTATAACTGAAGCACAACTTTCTCAACTCTTGTATTCAATCCCCCTTGATAATATTCTATTAGAGTTACTAATTATTTGATGCATGGGGAGAGATACAAGGCGATATCACGTTCGCTATTTTCCAATTTTACTTTAAAACTACACTTCTCTGCTATAATGAGGATTCCAGTACCACGGACAAACCTGATGGTATTCTTATTTCGTGACAACAAACATTTCCAGAATGAGCAGGCACTCTAATTAATTTTTTTCCGAACTGAGCTCACATTCGATCAAGCAATTCAACGCCGACAGGTAACCTAGGGCTTCCTACACTTTTAATTCTGCGACAGAAGGGGCCACCATAGGAAAAAGTACAGATTAGATTTGGCATTGTGCATTCCATACCTTTAGAACAAACCATCCTGTGATTGGAAAAGTGAAGACCACCAACAGAGAAACAAGGACAATCAGAATCCAGTTGCATATCAACTCTGGGCAACCCCGAGTATTGTCTGAAAGATGAAAGACAATAATTTTTTTTTAAAATAAGGAGAGCAGATTTAGACTGATCGATCAGGGTAAAATAGACAGCAATCTTTTTTTTTTTGCAAACTTTTAGGACACACATAAATTGTGATCTGTTGCATCATGACCAGACACATCGTTTGAAGAACTTGACTGTAAAGTTAGGGTGCTTACTCCGATTACTGGAATTATCTCGTTCATTAACATAGGACTTTCAGCCCCTTCAGTCTGTTCTTGTTCAATTAGATCATGGCTGATCTGTACCTCAATGTCACTTTCCTGCCTTTTGTTCGGTATCCCTTGATACCACGCCTAACAAAAATATAATGTTTGGTTTAAGAAAAGGGGTTTTAAAATAATGGTGATAATTGAGGATTGTTTAAAACTTGATTATTATTGCTTCCCTATAATCATACGTTTGGCAATAAATTACTTAGTCCATCTTAGCCTGAGCTACATTTTGTTGTTGAAAGGCGGATTTGTGGCTACAGTATTAGGGGAAAAAGCTGATCTGTACGCTAGATGAACCATATATTTCTTCTGTTGTCTACCCCAGCAGTAAAAGGGTGCATTGCTTGCACTGGACCAACACCACCCTAAGATGTTGTGTCAGCTGTGGCTCGATAGATACCTGTGAGGCATAAGGCTGTGGGTTCAAGTCTCACCCCAGGATTTGAGCACACAAATCAAGGCTGACACTTCAGTGCAGTACCGAGGAAGCGCTGCGGTGTTGGAGCTTGTGGGTGAGGTGTTAAACCAAGGTCTAGTCTCCTTTCAGGTGTATGGAAAAGATCCCACAGCACTATTTTTAAGAGTTGAGAAAGTTCACCCCAGTGTCCTTGCCAATATTTGCCCCTCAATCAACATACAAAATGAGACTATTTGCCGCTCATGGGAGCTCAATGTGCAAACTGGCTTCCTTTACTGCAATACCAGCCAGACATCTATAATACATCATTGGCTGCAAAGTAGCAATGGGATGCTCAATGGTCATGAAAGGTATTATTAAATGCAAGGCTTTTTTTTCCTCTATTTATTATGTCAGCTTTCAGCTCAAATGGAGGCATGGATTTGTCACTAGGATGTGATTCTTGCATTAAGCACAGGTAGATTGTTGGGATGAAAGCAAGAGTGTTATTGATTAACATTTATTACCAGCGCCAAATGCCAAATCCACTACAGCATTGAAATTGAATTGTGGGATAGCAACTATCTGCTATTTATGTTAATGTAAATGGATTAACAGTCACAGTTAGCTATGAGAGATTGAATAAACTGGGATTGTTCTCACTAGAGAGACGGGGTATAGATAGGGCGAATAGTTGGAGGCATTTTCCCAAGGCGGAAACGACAATTACAAGGGGGCACAAGTTCAAGGTGAGTGGGGTAGGTTCAGTGGAGATGCGCTGGGGAAGTTTTCCCCCCCCCCACAGAGAGTGGTGGTGGCCTGGAATGCACTGAGACAGATACATTAGCGACCGTTAAGATTTATCTGGATAGGCACATAAACAGATAGGGTATAGAAGGATACGGTCTAGATAGGGCACGTGATCGGCACAGGTTTGGGAGGGCTGAAGGTCCTGTTCCTGTGCTGTATTGGTCTTTGTTAATGTTTCAGACAAGTCATGAACATTTGAATATATCAGAGGTCTTCACCCAAAAAGTGGTAGATGTGTGTAACTTGCTGCTACAAGAACAGCTTTAAGGGAAGGCTAGGCAAATACATGAGAAGAGGAATAGAAGGTTCTGTTGATGGTGTTATAACAGAGGTGGGAGGTTGAGGTGCAGCAAAAATACTAGGGGGGGGGGGTTCCTACCGAAGAGCTTGTAATGCATGTTGGAATTGTGGCTTCATACAGTGATACAGCAGAGAAAGGGGACCGTTCAGCCCATCATGAATATACTGGCTCTTTGACTTTACTGTGCACTGGAGAAATCCACTTGACAACTTGACAAGCAGTACGTATGTTCCCCAACCGGAAACCATGGCTCAATCGCGAGATTGACTCCCAACTGAAGGACAGATCTGAGGTGTTCAAGTCAGACGACCCTGACCTATACAAGAAATCCAGGTACGACCTCCGCAAAGCCATCAGAGATGCCAAGAAGAATACCAAACCAAGCTAGAGTCACAGACTCTCGGCGATTGTGGCAAGGACTAAACAACATAATGGGCTACAAAGCGAAGCCGAGCAGCATCTCCGGCAGCAGCGCACCCCTCCCCGATGAACTCAATGCATTCTATGCTCGGTTCGAGCAGGTAACCAACAATCCGCTGTCGAGTGCCCCAGCAACCTATAACTCACCCATACCCACCATCACAGCTTTCGAAGTCAAATCAGTCTTCCTGAAAGTGAACCCTCAGAAGGCGACGGGCCCTGACGGGATCCCTGGTCGTGCATTCAGAGACTGCGCGGACCAGCTGGCAGAGGTGTTCGCGGACATCTTTAACCTGTCCCTACTCTACTCCGAGGTCCCCACCTGCTTCAAGAAGACCACCATCATACCGGTGCCAAACAAGAACCAGGCAACGTGCCTCAATGACTACCGTCCGGTGGCCCTGACTTCAGTCGTAATGAAGTGCTTCGAGAGGTTGATCATGAACCGTATCACCCCCATACTCCCAGAATGCCTTGATCCACTGCTATTGAAATGAAAATGAAAATCGCTTATTGTCACCAGTAGGCTTCAATGAAGTTACTGTGAAATGCCCCTAGTCGCCACATTCCGGCGCCTGTCCGGGGAGGCTGGTACGGGAATCGAACCGTGCTGCTGGCCTGCTTGGTCTGCTTTAAAAGCCAGCGATTTAGCCTGGTGAGCATACCGTTGCAACCAGACCACAGCAGACGCTATTTCCCTGGCCCTACATTCATCCCTAGAGCAACTCGACAACAAGGACTGCTACATCAGACTCCTATTTACTGACTACAGCTCCGCCTTCAACACCATAATCCCAGCCAAGCTCATATCAAAGCTCCAAACCTAGGACTTGGCTCCCCACTCTGCAACTGGATCCTCGATTTTCTGACCAATAGACCACAATCAGTAAGAATGAACAACACCTCCTCCACAATAGTCCTCAATACCGGGGCCCCGCAAGGCTGTGTACTTACCCCCCTACTCTACTCCCTGTACACATACGACAGCGTGGCAAAATATGGTTCAAATTTGCTGACGATACGACCATAGTGGGCCGGGTCTCGAATAACGATGAGTCAGAATACAGGAGGGAGATAGAGAACCTAGTGGAGTGGTGCAGCGACAACCATCTCTCCCTCAATGCCAGCAAAACAAAAGAGCTGGTCATTGACTTCAGGAAGTAAAGTACTGTATACACCCTGTCAGCATCAACGGGGCCAAGGTGCAGTTTCCAATTCCTAGGGGTGCACATCTCCAAAAATCTGTCCTGGTCCACCCACGTCGACGCTACCATCAAGAAAGCACAACAGCGCCTATACTTCCTCAGGAAACTAAGCAGATTTGGCATGTCCACATTAACCCTTACCAACTTTTACAGATGCACCATAGAAAGCATCCTATCGGGCTGCATCATGACCCGGTATGGCAACTGCTTGGCCCAGGACCGCAAGAAACTTCAGAGTCGTGAAGACCGCCCAGTCCATCACACGAACCTGCCTCCCATCCATTGACTCCATCTACACCTCCCGCTGCCTGGGGAAAGCGGGCAGCATAATCAAAGACCCCTCCCACCCGGCTTACTCAGTCTTCCAACTTCTTCCATCGGGCAGGAGATACAGAAGTCTGAGGACACGCATGAACAGACTCAAAAACAGCTTCTTCCCCACTGTTACCAGACTCCTAAATGACCCTCTTATGGACTGACCTGATTAACACTACACCGTGTGCTTCATCCGATGCCGGTGCTTATGTGGTTACATTGTATACCTTGTGTTGCCCTATTATGTATTTTCTTTTATTCCCTTTTCTTCCCATGTACTTAATGATCCGTTGAGCTGCTCAGTACACGTGACAATAAACAAATCCAATCCAATCTTTTTCACCATTGAACTAAGCTCGCCTTGCAATGAACAAACCAACAGAGACAGGTAAATAATCCGAGCGGAAATTTAGGCAATGGTAGCTGTGACTGAAAGCAAAAACAAGATCACACGCCTTGGTGTGTGTGATGTGGCTCAGGTGTAGAAGTCAAGTGATACCCATCAAGAACAGCAATGACTCATTTCAACTTCATAAACAAAGCCAAATTTCGGCATCTTACACTCTGAGATATAAACAACCTCAGTAAATGACACAGAAGTGGTTTGGTTCATTCTCTGACCTATTCTGAATCTGAGTAAAAGAAAAGTTAGACGAAGATGTCATGTCCCAGGCACAGTACTTGCTTGCAATAGGAGACCTGGGGAGCCGATTTTTAAAGCACCAACTCTTGTTGGTTAACAGTTCAGACGTTTAATTTTATAAAGCTAGTCAATGTATCAAAAAATTATAAAAACATACAGTTTTTAAACTGTCTTAGTTATGGAAAATGGGGCAGCACGGTGGCCTAGTGGTTAGCACAACCGCCTCACAGCGCTGAGGTCCCAGGTTCGATCCCGGCTCTGGGTCACTGTCCATGTGGAGTTTGCACATTCTCCCCGTGTCTGCGTGGGTTTCGCCCCCACAACCCAAAAATGTGCAGAGTAGGTGGATTGGCCACGCTAAATTGCCCCTTAATTGGAAAACATAATTGGGTAATCTAAATTTATTTTAAAAAAAGTTATGGAAAATGATTCATATTTATAATAAATTCTTATATATAACAAACCATGCATTTTCACTTCATTATTAAATGAGGAATATTCCAGTCATTGCTCCTTTTGCTATGCAGTTACCTGAACCACCAAACACTCCCCCTCTCCTTTAACACTGGACCCTCAGATTGCAAACCGCGGGTATCCTGGACCTTGAATATTCCCTGTCTCCTGACTCCAGAGCCCTGGGTCCCACCCCTAGTCCTGACCTCCCCTGATCCCTAGATCACCACCCCCCTCACGGATTCCAAAAACCACTGCACTGTCCTTCCCCACGACCCCTCAATCACCCCCAACTTCAGATCCAATGAATGTCCCTCTCCGCTCTCCCAACCCCCAGAGAAACCGCCCTGCCCCCTCAATCACCCAACACCCTCCCTCCAAACACACCTGCACCCTCCCCATCACCCGACACCCTCCCCCCCCCTCGTCACCCTCCCCCCTCCCTCCCCCCGTCACCCTCCCTTTCCCCCTCCCTTCTCCCCCCTCCGTTCCCCCCTCGTCACCCTCCCTTCTCCCCCCCTCGTCACCCTCCCTTCTCCCCCCTCCGTTCCCCCCTCGTCACCCTCCCTTCTCCCCCCCTCGTCACCCTCACTTCTCCCCCCCGTCACCCTCACTTCTCCCCCCCCCCCCGTCACCCTCCCTTCTCCCCCCCCCCCGTCACCCTCCCTTCTCCCCCCCCCGTCACCCTCCCTTCTCCCCCCCCCCGTCACCCTCCCTTCTCCCCCCCCCCGTCACCCTCCCTTCTCCCCCCCCCGTCACCCTCCCTTCTCCCCCCCCCCCCGTCACCCTCCCCCCCGTCACCCTCCCTTCTCCCCCCCCCCGTCACCCTCCCCCCCCCCGTCACCCTCCACCTTCTCCCCCCCCCCCGTCACCCTCCCTTCCCCCCTCGTCACCCTCCCTTCCCCCCTCGGTACCCCCTGCCCACTTCCCCATATCACACCCCCTTCCCCATATCACCCCCCTTCCCCCTCCCCCATATCACCCCCCTTCCCCCTCCCATATCAGCCCCCTCCCCATATCACCCCCCTTCTTCCCCCTCTCACCCCCTTCCCCCCATCACCCCCCCTTCTTCCCCTATCACCCCCCTCCCCCTATCACCCCCTCCCCTAATCACCCCCCTCTCCCCCTATCACCCCCCTTCCCCTAATCACCCCCCCTTCTTCCCCTATCACCCTTCCCCCCTATCAACCCCCCCCTTCTTCCCCCTATCACCCCCCCCCTCCCCCTATCACCCCCCCTTCTTCCCCCTATCACCCCCCCCCCCTATCACCCCCCCCCTTCTTCCCCCTATCACCCCCCCCCCCTTCTTCCCCCTATCACCCCCCCCTTCTTCCCCCTATCACCCCCCCCCCTTCTTTCCCCTATCACCCCCCCCTTCTTTCCCCTATCACACCCCCCCTTCTTCCCCTATCACCCCCCTTCTTCCCCCTATCACCCCCCCTTCTTCCCCCTATCACCCCCCCCCCTTCTTCCCCCTATCACCCCCCCCCCCTTCTTCCCTCTATCACCCCCCCCCTTCTTCCCTCTATCACCCCCCCTTCTTCCCCCTATCACCCCCCCCCCTTCTTCCCCCTATCACCCCCCCCCCCTTCTTCCCCCTATCACCCCCTTCCCCCCTATCAACCTCCCTTTCCCCCTATCACTCCCCATTCATCACCCCCCCCCGGGTATTTACCGGTTCGGAGGTCTCTGCGGGCCGGGCTGCCGCTCTGCTCCTCGCTGGGTTGTTCCGCTCGGGGGGTTTCCTCGCTGTTGGGGACCGGCTGATAACTCATCCTGCAGCGGCCCCCGGCCGGCTGCCCCCGCTCGGTGCCCGCTCCCCCCGGCCCCGGTTCTCGGCCCCGGTTCCCCCGCTCGGGGCCCGGCCGCACATTGTGACCTCCGCCGCCGCTGTCACCATCGCGCTGCCGACGAGACGCCGGGCGCGCCAAGAGGAAAGACCGGGCTGTGAACCCGAGAGCGCCCCTTGGAGCCTGGGAGGACTCATCAAACCCTCCCACTCTCCCACCTGGCCCAGGAGGCGGCTACTCGGCCCATTCTGCCTGGCCTGGCCCTTTGCAAGGACCATCCCTTTAGTCCCACTTTCCACAATCTGGATTTCCCCCTCATTTCCAAATGTACATCCAGTTTACTTTCAAAAGTTACTGTTGAATATACTTCTCTCAGCCTTTCCATAGAGTCATGAAGGCACAGGCCATTCTGTCCATTCAATCCACAGAGCAAACTAGCCAGCCCCATTCATTCACTCTATCCCTAATTTCCTGCAAACAATTATCCAGTTATCTTTTGAAATGATTGCTCAGCACCACTTCCACCAAAATCATAGACAACAAAGTCATTACCACTCTGAGTAACAAAGTTCTTCACCCTCCCCGTATCTATTGTCAAAACTTTAAATTAGTCCCTCCTATGCCACCAGCTAATGGGAACGGCTTTTCTTTAATGCTAAATTACTTTTAAAATTTTTTTTAGAGTACCCAATTAATTTTTTCCAATTAAGGGGCAATTTAGTGTGGCCAATCCAACTAACCTGCACATTTTTGGGTTGTGGGGGCGAAACCCACGCAGATACGGGGAGAATGTGCAAACTCCGCACGGACAGTGACCCAGAACCGGGATCGAACCTGGGACCTCAGCGCCGTGAGGCGGTTGTGCTAACCACTAGGCCACCGGGCTGCCCCTAAATTACTATTTGATGCTAATATAGAGATGGCCACTTCAAATCAGCCAGGGGAGCTGGCAAGGGTTCCAGTGGCATTTGGGGTTGAGGTGAAGGTCAACAACATTTTAAAGGTAGTGTTGACAGCGGCTATAATACGGGACATGATATATGTTCCAAGGACCGGTTTCATTCAAGGAAGCCAGGAGCCGACATCTACTTCTATCAGATGCCAGGAAATTCCTTTCCCTGGGAATATATCCGATACGCGTTAATGTATACGTTGCCCACATGATCTTTTAGAAAACATCTGTTGCATGCATTTCCTGAATCTACTTTGTTAAACGCCATAGGATGCATGGGGAAAAAAGGGAAAAACAAAAAAAAATTCCCAAGCACAACTGTACAGATGATCATGAAATGAAATTAAAATCGCGTATTGTCACAAGTATGCTTCAAATGAAGTTACTGTGAAAAGCCCCTAGTCGCCACATTCCTGCGCCTGTTCGGGGAGGCTGGTACGGGAATTGAACAGTGCTGCTGGCCTGCTTTCAAAGCCAGCGATTTAGCCCTGTGCTAAACCAGCCCCTGGCAGGTTGGGTCAAAGCACTGCTCAAAAGTTTGCCAATAACAGTTTTGATGAACATAACTGTTTTATTCTTACTGAAAAAAGGTTAATTTTCACAGCAACCTGCTGGAAACTTATGCCAGACAGATGCGCCATCCTGGGTGGCACGGTGGAACTGGTTAGCACTACTGCCTCACAGCACTAGGGTGCGATTCCTTAAAAACAAAAGGTGTCAAAAGTGTTTTCAAAAGCGGAGGGATGAGGAGGGAAGGAACTGGAAGGAATAAAGACAAAAAGACAGCCACAAAGTCATTAGGGTAACACTTGAAGGAGGGCTACACTTTTAACAAAGGGTCTTACGCAAAATTGTCTTTTCTCCTCCAGGTGCTGGCAAACATCTGTGCCTTTTCAGTATGCATTTCAAATTTCAAGCTTTCAGTTTTAGATTACCAAGTGAATTCACGATTGCAGCACAGTGGTTAGCACTGCTGTTTCACGGCACCAGGGACCCGGGTTCAATTCTGGCCTTGGGTGACTGTCTGTGTTGAGTTTGCACATTTTCCCAGTGTCTGCGTGGGTTTCCTCTGGGTGCTCGGGTTTCCTCTGGGTGCTCCGGTTTCCTCCCACAGTCCAAAGATGTGCAGGTTAGGTGGACTCTCCATGCAAAATTCCTCCTTAATGATCAATGCGTGGGGTTATGGGGATAGAGCGGGGCAGTGGGCCGAGGTAGAGTGCTCCTTCGGAGGGCCGGTGCAGACTCGATGGGCCAAATGGCCTCCTTCTATACTTTACTGATTCTATGAAAAAAGGAAAACATGGATTCTTGACACACTAGAATGTCACCTTATATTTTATTCAAACTACACATGTACATTGACAACAGGGTGAAGGATGCTGATCATTAACAACATTCATTCCAATTTTCAGCAAACAATATGGGTAAATAACTGAACATATTTTTTGTTAAGTCAACTCTGGATCATTTCATCCCATTGTACACTGATCACTGAATTTCCTCCTAAAGCGAAAGGCTTGTCTAAATAGCAAACTGTGTCTTTCTGATGCAATTAGAGGGTTGTACATCATCTCTGGTCTCTCGGGTATTGATCTAATTACCCCCTACCCCCCCCCCCCCCCCCCCCCCCCCATATTGACTGAATCCTTAAACACCCTGCATGAGGGATGGGGGGAAAAAAAGTGAGAATTCATTTGTGACCAGCTTCAATACGCATTGAATGGCTAGATTCAGGGCCCTCATAATGATAAACAGGCCTCAAAAATGGCCGCTCAAAACAGGCCTCAAAAATGGCCGCTCCCACTCTTTTCACATTCCATCCTTCCCAAGGTGTAGAGCTTTATTTTTAAGACATTGTCGGGGATGACAGGTCAGCATTTATTGCCCATTCCTAGTTGCTGTGGGGTGTTTCTCCAGGCATTGGTGTGGGTCTGAAATCAGGTTTCATGGGAACTTAGGAGTGGGCCATTCAGCCTGCTCTGCTAGTCGATAAAACCATGGATGAAAGTCCTTTGACACACCCTCCACCCCCCTTCCATAACCCTCAACTCCCTTTAACGACCCTCCGAGAAAAACATTCTCCTCATTGCCACCTTAAATGGTAGACCTCTGATTCTTAAACTGTGTCCCCTGGCTTGGTCTCCTCCTCCAACACACCCACCCTACCAAGTCCCCTAAGGATCACCTCTCATTTTTCTAAACTCCAATGGGTATGGGCCCAACCTGTTCCACTTACTGAAGCCCACTCGTGACAGTAAGCAATTATTATTATTTTCTTCATAAGCCCCTCAATGCAGGAATGATTTGAGTGAATCGTCTCCGAGCTGCTTCTAATGGAACTTTCCTTCCTTGCATGGAAGGGGCATGATTGCATCAATTGAATTATGACAATCTGACAGCTTCCTGATCATAGAATTTACAGTGCAAGAGGAGGCCATTCAGCCCATCGAGTCTGCACCAGCCCTTACAAAGAGCCAGTCCAGTACATTGACCAGTATACTACAGAGTGATAGATGTTTACAGCTCTTCAGCCCAGTTAGTCCATGCCGTCCAGTTTCTATCACTTGCCCACATTTGGCCCATATCCCTCTATACCCACCCTGCCCATGTACCTGTCCAACTGTTTTTTAAAGGAACAAACTGTGCCTCCCCCTCTATCACTGCCTCTGGCAGCTCATTCCAGATGCTCACCACCTTCAATGTGAAGACATTTCCCCTCTGGTCACTTTTGTATCTCTCCCCT
The DNA here is from genome assembly GCF_902713615.1 of Scyliorhinus canicula. NCBI lineage: Eukaryota > Metazoa > Chordata > Chondrichthyes > Carcharhiniformes > Scyliorhinidae > Scyliorhinus > Scyliorhinus canicula. The sequence goes on along the minus strand of NC_052169.1, from coordinate 7,367,331 downwards.
CTCACCTTAAACCTATGCCCTCCAGTACTAGAAACTTCTACCTTTGGGAAAAGATGTTGACTATCTACCTTACCTATGCCCCTCATTATTTTAGAGACCTCTATAAGATCACCCCTAAGTCTCCTACGCTCCTGGGAAAAAGTCCCAGCCCACCCAGCCTCTCATTATAGCTCAGACCATCACATCCTGGCAGCATCCTCGGAAATCTCTTCTGCACTCTTTCTAGTTTAACAATATCCTTCCTATAATAGGGTGACCGAACTGAACACAGTATTCTATGTGTGGTCTTACTAATGTCTTGTACAACTTCAACAAGACTACCGTAACATTTGCATAGGTAGATGCAGCTTGCTTCCCGCTCAATGTGGGGGGGATGATCAAGAGATGTCACACAGATTGTGAGCAAGGGGTAGGCTTCAAAGCCAAACTTGAACCTATCTTCAATACATGTACAATTTTCAGTCACTGAATAGCAACTGGGTTTGGGAGTGTTATTCTAATTTTCCTCTTCAGCCCCTGCAATAACGTTCCCTTACTGCCACTTCAGCCGGGAGCAGCTGATAGGTGCAGGACAGCATATGGATCAATGCTGAGACCTTTCTGGTCTCGGTACTTTGGTGCAGCGTTTAACCAACCAAACATCCCAAGGCAGAACAAGCACATTGCTTGAGAAGCGCCCCATTTTGTTCTTAAACTTTAAATTTAAGAGTAGAAGCAGCAGCCTGCAATAGCTGCGGGGGCGAGCCTGGGGGACTGCAAGGCAACGGTAGAGGGGACAGCTGGGGCAAAACAGTCAGTGTCAGACACATGCCTGTTTTTACAGCGCTGCTAATCTACCAGAAGAACGTACCTGCTGCCCATTAACGATGGCAGGACTCAACATGCCTCCAAAACTGAATCACAGTCCTGGCTCAGAGCTCACTCCCTTCATTGACAGTGAGCCAATTTGGAAATTTCCAACTAAAGTCACGTAATGATGAAGAGAAAACTGATGTTAGAACTACTGGGCGAAAGGGCAGGTGGACTGAGACATTTGGCCAGAACACCGCTCTCATGGTGATTTTGCCAAGAAGGGGAGTGGAGATCATGGTGCCACCCACGGCTTTGTGCCTGTCTGGATATGGAGGAATTAATTTTCCTGTGCATAACTTTAAAAAAGTTTTAATCACCCTAGTTATCGGCACATGCTTCCTCTCACGTGGCTAGTTGTGGACTGCAGCCACGGATCAATCATTAGCCCCAAAAGTGTGCCGGCAACTGGACACTTGGCAGCTGAAGCTTAGTGATGCTTGTCTATTGATAATCTGCCCTCCAACTGCAGGCACACTGAGGTAGCAAGGAGGCAGCCCAAAACACAGGCTTCTAACTGGGAGGACAACACTTCTAGATCACTGGCTTGAGCTGTAAGCATCCAGGCTGGGTCTGCTCGCAGAGCTCTCTTTGCCATACAGAAGCGCCAAAATCCCTTGTACCCCAATGTGCAACTTTTCTTTACTCCCTTATCTCTCCTTACACTATCTTCTCGCAATCATATAGATCTCATTACCAATTCAGTGACAGTAACTGGTTACGATCGGTTCAAGGCTTTTTAAACATTAAATTGAGCCCAATATTTTAAAAATATAGATTCACATTTCAATGTGTTTCGTGGAAGACAGATGATTAATTTACGCTTCTCCTCTACTTTGCGAAACTTCAGAATCATTTCTTGAAGCTGTTATAGGCCAGGGTTGAGAGAACCCCAAATGTATCATGGAGTTCACCTGACCCACAACTTTTAATAGATTGTGGTTATGGGGAGCTCACGGGCCTACTCTGCAGGTGTGATGTAACAGAGATCTACATTACTGTTAAATTAAAACAATGTTTATTTATGAAACCAGTTAGTACTTTATAAACCCACAGTAAACATCTGAACAACAATCAACACCAATAAATCCCCCAAAGAATATAGTACTCTAAGTAACCCGTAATATTTCCTTGCAACATCCATAAGACAAAAAACCCTTTTTAACAGAAAGACATCAGGTTTAACTTCTCTACTGAGAGCAGTTACCACTTTGAAACCACCAAATGAACATTCTTTGGCTTACAGAGATTCATACACATCTTGCAGTGACTGCAGCTTCTCCAAATCTAAAAACAAAACTAAACACCCTGTAGCTACAAGCCCAAAGCGAAAGTAAAAGCAGACAGACAGCCTAGCTCCACCCACTTTCTGACATCACTGCAGCTATCTAATAAACACCCATTTCTTAAAGGTACACCCACTACAGCAATTCGATAAACATCCATTTCTTAAAGGTACTCTCATGACAAAGCAGACATACTGCTTGTAACATTATCACTTTTGTTATCTCCTGCACCATGAGTCTTGACTGGTAAATGTTCAATGTAATTCATTGAACTTTATAAAACTGAAGGAAAATAAATCTAGTCTAACTGTATGTCTTCATTAAAATATCAGTTTCCTCTTTTTCTGCCTCTCAGCTTCCGGAATACACAATGAGATTCAATTCACAGCAGCATTTGTTTAAGATGAGGTAAACTCTCATTGTGTAATTAAAATGAGCAAATGTAGTGCAAGGTAGCGTGTCTTCGATACCACCTGCTTAGATATGTCTGTCGCAATCTCCCAAGGACACAATGTCAGTATTGCCGTTAATCCACAGGTATTAGTTTGACACAACGCAGAACAGGAAAGACAAGATTTAAAATGCTCGGCAGACTGTCAAATTCTTCTCCCTAGCATTTAAATGCTGGTTAAATTTTACGCAGGCAGGGCAGCACAGTCACCTGCCCAAGCCAAGATTAGAAATTCTGCATGTGATTCCAGTATCTGGTCGAACACTGGGTGGTAATACTTTCTCCTCGCATTGATGCCCCTCCACTTGCCAATGTTCAATCCCCAGATGCATTGAACAGGTTGAAGTGTTGCAGACCAGGAGCTACTTTGCTCTGGAGCGTAAATGGCTAGTGAGGAGCTCCAGCCAGAAACCTGCAGAGAGACGCCGTTCCAACAGGGCTTGTCAGAGACCATAATTCTAAAGACCGGTCCTTGCCGGAATTCTTCAGAGGAACACGCAAAGTTTGCACTGCCTCTCATCTGAACCGTCTAGCAGCAGTTAAAAAAATTATTTCTTCCGAACTGCAAGTACCTAAAGCATTTGCAACAAGCCCTCGGTATCACAGTCACATGGTATGATCTTTCGCATGAACAAAGAACAAAAACACAATCAACACTTTGATGGATTATTGGATAAATACTTGAAAAGGGAACATTTCCCAGGAGCGGGGAAGTGGGAATTAATTGGAAATCTTCTCAAAGAGCTGGCATGGGGTTGAATGGCCTCCTCCCGTGCGACATGTTTCTGTCACCTGTCGGAGGAGGCAGGTACAAACAAAAGTTTGAATTCTGAAAACACAATTTCCCACGGTTGAAAAATCTGCTGCACCGTCCAGTTTGAGTGCGATGAGACAGCTGGACAGGTGAAGGAATCGTCACTGAACACCAGCACATTAAGGGGTGACACAGTGGTTAGCACTGCTGCCTCGCAGCCCCAGGGACCCGGTTCGATTCCGACCTCGGATGACTGTGTGGAGTTTGCACTTTCTCCCCATGTCTGCATGGGCTTCCTCTGGGCGCTCCGGTTTCCTCCCACAGTCCAAAGGTGGATTGGCCTTGCTAAATTGTCCCTTAGTGTCCAAATTAAGTGCAGGTTAGGTGGGGTTATGGGCCTAGGTTCTTTCATAGGTCGGTGCAGACCCAATGGGCCAAATGGCCTCCTCCTGCACTTTAGCAATTCCATTAAAGATTTTACGAGGAGAAGAAACTTAATGCCCTGTTCTATTTAAAGGATGGCTCGGCACTGACACGAGCTGCCACACTTACACATCCACAGGGTTAGCTTAACACTCCCAAACATGAGATATTAAATGTCAGGGAGGTAGACAACATTGGTTGTCACCATAAGACATAGGATCAGAATTAGGTCATTCGGCACATCAAGTCTGCTCTGCCATTCAATCATTTTTTCTAAATAAATTTAGAGTACTCAATTAATTTTTTCCTCAATTAAGGGGCAATTTTAGCGTGGCCAATCCACCTACCCTGCACATCTTTGGGTTGCGGGGGCGAAACCCACGTAGACACGGGGAGAATGTGCAAACTCAACACGGACAGAGACCCAGAGCCGGGATCGAATCAGGGGCCTCGCCGCCTTGAGGCAGCAGTGCTAACCACGGCGCCAGCATGCTGCCCATCCGCCATTCAATGATGACTGATATGTTTTTCATCCCCATTCTCCTGCCTTCTCCCCATAACCCCTGATCTCCATATTAATCAAGTATGATTAATCAGTATTGCAACAACTTTGGCTGAGTCCCAAATTGGATTTGCCGTGTTAGGTACACTGGTCTAACACTGGCTGCAACTGGATGCAGCTTAGATCAGAATGATACTCCAGACCTTGAAGTTAGTTCAATCAGGTTTATTGAACTAATAGCAGTTAGCACAGTTCTCTGTGAGTTCGACTCTCTGCTAACTTAAGTGTGGTTACTCTGACTGAACCAGACTAGGTCTTAGTCACGTGCTGGAGGTGTGAGATTGGAACAACACCCTTGACTGACTCTCTAGGTGTTCATCAGTGGAAAGAGGCGGAGTGTGAATGCCTCGTGTCTTTTATAGTCAGATCCCACCCGAGTGTCCCACCTGCTTATTGGTCATGTCCTGTTCTCTGTGTCCATTAGCTGCTTATCTGTATATCATTACGTGTGCCCCCACATATCATGACAGGATTGTTCTTTCCACTGTTTAAAAATTTGTTCTTTCCCCCACCCCACCCCCATCAACCAGGGGTTGGGTTTTGAGGTTCGCTAGCAAGTAAAACAGCCCCTGACTGCCGATCGTCACGGTGAAAGCTTCGTAAAACAGCCAGGCTGTACCGTGTTAATTCAGTAAACGCATAGGTCGGAGGAGTGGGAGGGTGTGGAACTGAACAGATCAAAATGAAAACAAAATAAAAGTTGCCCCAGTGCAAAGCAACAAAAGACACAAGGTTACCTCGACTAAAATAAAGCGAAAGGAAAAGGAGTGAGCAGATAAAATATTAAGCGCAAATTTTCAATCTCGTCACAAACACATAAAAGATTTAAGTTATTTCATATAGATAGCCCCAGTACATTCGGCCTCAGTACAATCCGCCCACTGGTCTACAGCACTACAGTAGAGTGCATTTTCAACCACAAGGATATGGAATGGATGTTCAGAGAAGTTACAGCATGCAGCATGCCCGGAAAAGCAGCATCCCATCCACTGAGCGAATGCACAAGTCGACAGCCTGGTTGGCAGCGATGAACAGCACAGACCCTCGTCGAATCTTGACCTCTGATGGGGCAGCAGTGCCCGTGGCCTCGCCCCGAATGACCAGCAGAATACTTGCAGAATCAATGGAGGATATTGTGTATCGTTTCGCCGAACATGGAATCTGGGGTTGAAGAGATTTTACTTTTGACCATGAAAGCATCGGGTGACACAAAAGTTAATGATTCAGTCCTCACCGCTGTACATACAGATCAGAGCACCTTATACAGCACCTCATGCTTAGGGTGCTGTGCTGAATTGTGGTCTCCATATGATACAAAGGACACCGAAGTACTGGAGAAAGTACAATTATGAATTACTAGGTTGATACCAGAGGTGAAGGGGTTTAACTATCAGTAAAGATGGAAAAGCCTGGTGGTCTTTACTTCAGAAACTGAGAACAGATCTGCTGGTGGCAATGGGTGGCGCGTTGGCACAGTGGTTAGCACTTCTGCCTCACAGCGCCAGGGTCCCAGGTTCGATTCCGGCCTCGGGCGACTGTCTGGGCGGGGTCTGCACGTTCTCCCCGTGTCTCCGTGGGTTTCCTCTGGGTGCTCCGGTTTCCTCCCACGGTCCAAAGATGTGCAGGTGAGGTGGATTGGCCATGCTAAATTGCCCTTAGTGTCCAAAAGGTTAGGTGGGGTTACTGGGATAGGATGGGGGCGTGGGTCTAGGTCGGGTGCTCTTTGAGAGAGTTGTGCTAACCCGATGGGCTGAATGGCCTCCTTCTGCACTGCAGTGATTTTATGGTGGTCTTTACAATCATAAAGGGACTCGATAAGGTCCTCGGAGAGAAGATGTTTCCACGTGTGAGAAGAGCCCATGCCTGGGGGTTGGGAGGAATATGTGAAACTCAGTACCATGTGGAGCGGTTGAAGCAACAGGAATGGATGTTTTTTTTATTTTTTATTTAGCGTACCCAATTAATTTTTTCCAAATAAGGGGCAATTTAGCGTGGCCAATCCACCTACCCTGCACATCTTTGGGTTGTGGGGGCGAAACCCACGCAAACACGGGGAGAACGTGCAAACTCCACACAGACTGTGACCCAGAGCCAGGATCGAACCTGGGACCTCAGCGCCGTGAGGCTGCAGGGCTAACCCGCTGCACCACCGTGCTGCCCCGGAATGGATGTATTGAAGGGGAAGCTAGACAAGTACACGAGAGAGAAAAGAACAGAACAGATCAATATGATTAAATAACTAGAATGCGTAGAGGCTAGTGAAGGATAAACAACAGCACAATATACTGGGACGAATAGTTAATTCCTGTGCCATAAATTCTATATATATGATTGCCCACATTTTTTTTAAAATGAGGGTGCATCGCTGGCCAAGCCAGAATTAGTTGTCCATAACTTTATTTTTTAAAAATTTGGAGTACCCAATTATTTATTTTGCCAGTTAAGGGACAATTTAGCGTGGCCAATCCACCTACCCTGCACATCTTTGGGTTGTGGGGGCTGAGACCCACGCAGACACGGGGAGAATGTGCAAACTCTACACGGACAGTGACCCAGAGCCGGGATCGAACCCAGGTCCTCAGCGCCGTAGGCAGCAGTGCTAACCACTGCACTAACTTGCTGTCCATACATAATAGCCCCTGAATGGAGTGGCTTGCTCAGCCATTTCAGAGGGCAGTCAATCACATTGCTGTTGGTCTGGAGTCACATATAAACCAAACCAAATAAGCACGGCAGACGTTCCTCCCCGAAGAACATTAACAGATCAGATGGGATCTCTGTGCCAATCAATGGCAGTTTCATGATCATCATTAGAGGCAGGCTCTTAATTCCACGTTTTTGTAATGAATTGAATTTAAATTCCACCATCTGCCAAGGTGGGATTTGAACCAGTGTCCCACGAGCAATAGCCTGGGCCTCTGGTTTACTTGCCCAGTGATAATACAACTACACCACCTCCCTCTCTGTTGTGACACAATCACCTTCGCTACTCCAACTTCAGAAGCATGCACTCATTCCTGCGGGTCTGCAGTGTGCTGTCTGTGCACAAAGTCACCCAGCTTGAGGTTTCACCGCAGGTTCTACGGTGCAGCCTGCTCTCGGGAGGCTCTATCAACATCTTTTCACAAACTAACTTTGGCGTCAGGGGCAAAACGGCTTCACTGCGACACAAGAGTTGGGACGTAGATGCGCCAGAAAGATGCATCAGTCAAGGAGACAGAAGGTCAAGTATTTGGCAACAGCGCAGTGACAAACTCCGATCAGCCGCTAATGCCATACCTCTATTTTTATCACCGCAAAATCAGGCACTGGAGGGTCATACACAAAAACACATGGATCACCAGGATCCCGAACGGACGGGAAGATCTTCGAATTTGCTGGCGCCGGTGTGTAATTGAGCATTTCGCATAGGGTCTGAACGTCAATGAATTTTGGAGTGAGCCCAGCTCGCACAGTGTTATCAGAACATGCCATACATTCAATACAATCTGGAAAAGATAAAAGGTTAATCAGCGCGTGCTAGTAATTCTACGTGCAATCGCATAAATATCTCACGAGCAGTTCAAATCAAAATAGCTTACGTATTAGACAGTCGAATCAGAGGTTGGTTACAAAACTGGCAAGAACCCCACAAGATTAAACAGTCCCCTCTCCACCCCCTCTGTAATACATGTGTGGAATGAATGTCAATTAAAAGCAGTTACCACTGTTTAAGCCAACTGCTTAGGTCGAGAGCTATTAAATGCATTTGCAGTCGGCAGCTTACAAACATTGGCTAAACAGACGACAGCTCTATGTGTGCGTTTATTCACACTTAAGCAGAGGTCAGGGCGTGGATCAAAATCAGAGCAATTAGAGGAAAATCTGGGTAAACTTCTAAAAGTGCAGAGTGTGCAAGGGGCCTCCCATGTGCCTTTAAATCCAGTTTGAAACTACACATGAGCAATACAACCTCCCTGGGGATGCACATCACGTCATTTCAGATTTAGACCCGGATCGGATTCTGGAATAGAAGAGTGGCATTTTTACTGCATAATTTGGCTATTTTTTTTTAAAAAAAAGATTCTTTCACGGGGTATAGGTGTCTCTGGCTCGGACAACATTTATTGCCCATCCCCAATTGCCCTTGAGATGGCGATGGAGTCAATCTCTTGAACTGCTGCAGTCCGTGAGGTGCAGGTACACCCACTGTGCTGTTAGGGAGGGGGTTCCAGTATTTTGACCCAGCGACAGTGAAGGAACGGCCGATATATTTCCAAGTCAGGAGGGTGAGTGGCTCAGAGGGGAACCTCCAGGTGGTGGGGTTCCCATGCATCTGCTGACCTTGTCCTTCTAGGCGATTCAGGTTGTAAGTTTGGAAGGTGCTGAAAAGAGGCTTGGTGAATTGATGCAGTGTAACTTGTAGGTGGTACACACGGCTACCACTGTGCATTTTAAAGCAAGGCCGAAGGGGAAAGTAGTAAAGATATAAGTGAACCATTCTGAATGGTGCAAATTATTAAAAATTGTTCACAGTTCCAACTGGCAAACATTATTTCCTGCTGTCACCATTATTTACCATGCTGATGTGACAACATATAATGCTGTTGATTGCCAAGTCAACAATGATACGAACAGGGCAGCACAGTGGCGCAGTGGTTAGCTGAGGACCCGGGGTCGAATCCCGGCCCTGGGTCTCTGTCCTTGTGGAGTTTGCACATGCTCCCCACGTCTGCTTGGGTTTCACCCCCACAATCCAAAGATGTGCAGGGTAGGTAGATTGGCCACACTAAATTGCCCCTTAATTGGAGAAACAATAATTGGGTATTCTAAATTTACTTTAAAAAAAACAAAGATACGAACACAGCACAGGAAAGACAACGAATCATAGAATCCCTACAGTGCAGAAGGAAGTCATTTCCACTGATCCTCTGAGGGGCTGGTTTAGCTTACTGGGCTAAATCGGTGGCTTTTAAAGCAGACCAAGCAGGCCAGCAGCACGGTTCGATTCCCGTACCAGCCTCCCCGGACAGGCGCTGGAATGTGGCGACTAGGGGCTTTTCACAGTAACTTAATTGAAGCCTACTCGTGACAATAAATGATTTTCATTTTCAAACAGCACTCTATCTAGGCCCATTCCCCCACCCTATCCCCATAACCCATCTAACCTTTGGGCACCAAGGGCAATTTAGCGTTGCCAATCCACCTAACCTGCACATCTTTGGACTGAGAGGGGAAAATTGGAGCACACGGACAAAACCCATGCTGACACGGGGTAAATCTGCAAACTCCACACGAAGGCTGGAATCAAACCTGGGTGCCTGGTGCTGTGAGGCAGCAGAGTTAATACATGCAAGTTACCGTGTTAATGTGCATTAACGTTGATGTGGAGATACCGCCGTTGGACTGGGGTGGGCACAGTAAGAAATCTTACAGCACCAGGTTAAAGTCCAACAGGTTTATTTGGAACCACTAGCTTTCGGAGCACTGCTCCTTCATCAGGCGAAGGAGCTGTGCTCCGAAAGCTAGTGGTTTCAAATAAACCTGTTGGACTTTAACCTGGTGTTGTAAGACTTCTTATTGTGCATTAAAGTTGTGCAATGCTTAATTCCACTTCGAATTCCTCTCAATGGTCACACGTGAGTAAGTCAAAATAATTCTCCAGACTCGGTTCATTTGGAAAAAGACAAATAAAGGAATAATTTTGCTGTTTTCCACATAAATGAGAGCCAAATGGCCACAATTATGCTTTTGTCAAATCTGAGTGTTGCGCAAGGAGTGGGGGGGGGGGGGGGGGGGGTGCGCCTATAATGTGTCAATGCCAAACATTAAACAGCCAAACTATTCCACATCATGGGAGTTAACAGGTGCCACATATTATTCCTGGCTTGCTATTTCATAAAGGGGCTTCGAGTCTTACCTCCGTAAAGATAAGCGTGGGGTTCATTAGCCCCCAGAAACATGGCTTCCCCGGGTCGCAGTTGGATCACGTTCAGAAAGTAAATGACGAAACACCCAACGTCTCCCGGAAACTGGGAATGTAACCGTAGCAACAGCTCACCGTTACTTCCGGTGGTGTCCTTTCCTCCAGCAGCTGCAGAGCGTGGGACATACATGTTAGTTCCGACCTGTGGCATGCACGGTGTAAAACTGTATCGCAGCAAGCGAAAAAATTGAAACGGCAAATACCAAAATCTAAAAACATTCAAATGGTACAAATATAAAGCATATAGTCAGCTGAGGCTAACCTTCCGAATGGCTCCATTTTTCAGCTCCAATGAGGGACCATGCCCAAAACAGAAACTAGACCTTCTTTCCAAAAGCTGACTGTACAAATTACAGCATTTTTCGGTTTATCTTTGTTTCCCAGGACCTGCAGAATGGGGAAGCTGGGACTGTTCTTGAATGGGCAGCACGGTAGCATGGTGGTTAGCATAAATGCTTCACAGCTCCAGGGTCCCAGGTTCGATTCCCGGCTGGGTCACTGTCTGTGCGGAGTCTGCACATCCTCCCCGTGTCTGCGTGGGTTTCCTCCGGGTGCTCCGGTTTCCTCCCACAGTCCAAAGATGTGCGGGTTAGGTGGATTGGCCATGCTAAATTGCCCGTAGTGTCCTAATAGTAAGGTTAAGTTGTTGGGTTGCGGGTATAGGGTGGATACGTGGGTTAGAGTAGGGTGATCATTGCTCGGCACAACATAGAGGGCCGAAGGGCCTGTTCTGTGCTGTTATGTTCTATGTTCTCTTTGGAGCAGGGACGGTTAAAACGGAAATCTCGTGTATGTGCTCAAAATCATGAAGGTCTTTCCAGTAGATTTTCATAGAATTTCCAGTGCAGAAGGAGGCCATTTGGCCCATCGAGTCTGCACCGGCCCTTGGAAAGAGCACCCTACATAAGCCCACATCTCCACCCCATTCCCGTAACCCAGTATTCCCACCTAACCTTTTGGACATTAAGGGGCAATTTAGCATGGTTAATCCGCCTAACCTGCACATCTTTGGGCTGCTTTTCCATTCTTACAACCAAAGTGAATAACATTTTACTTCATCTGCCATATTGTTACCCATTTCCTTAACCTATCTATGCCTCTTTGCAGCCTAAGCCCTCCTGATAGCCTGCCTTTCCACCTAATAATAATAATCTTTATTGTCACAAGTAGGCTTAAATTAACACTGCAATGAAATGAAAATGAAATGAAAATCGCTTATTGTCACGAGTAGGCTTCAAATGAAGTTACTGTGAAAAGCCCCTAGTCGCCACATTCCGGCGCCTATTCGGGAAGGCTGTTACGGGAATCGAACCGTGCTGCTGGCCTGCTTGGTCTGCTTTCAAAGCCAGCGATTTAGCCCTGTGCTAAAGAGCTAAACAACCCAATGAAGTTACTGTGACAATCCCCTAGTCACCACACTCCAGTAATGAGTGGGGCGGTGAACACAGGTTTAAGATGATCTTATTGGAACATACAAGATCCTGAGGGGTCTTGAGAGGGTGGAGGGAGGGTGGATGCTGAGAGAATGCTTCCCCTTGGATGATGGATGGATTTGTTTATTGTCGCGTGGACCAAGGTACAGTGAAAAGTACTTTTCTGCGAGCAGCTCAACAGATCATTTAAGTACATGAAAAGAAAAGGGAATGAGACCCGTCCGGGAAGGGCGGGCGACAGCAACACACAGCACAGCCAAATATCGCACGCTGTGATTTTCTCCCCGGCGCCCAAAGGTGTGCTTGTCCCATCTCCTCCCCCCCCCCGGCAAATACATCTCTCCTTGTGAGATATCAGAACTAGGGGGACACAGTTTAAAAAAAGGAGTTTCCCCATTTAAGGCAGAGACGAGAATAAACTGTTTCTCTCAAAGGGTTGTGAATCTTTGGAGCAGTCTTTCCCCAAGAGTGCAGGCAGGGTTGATGAACATTTTTGAGAGGTAAATAGGGGTAGGCGGAATGTGAAGTTGAGGGCACAATCAGCTCAGCCATGGTCTTGTTGAATGGCAGGGCCAGCTCAAGGGTCCAAAGAGCCTACGCCTTCTCCTAATTTGTACACTCGTGTGGCAACAAATACCAGAGGAGAGATGAGGAGGATTTGACACAAAGTCTTTATCATCTGGAATGCACTGCCTGAAATGAAAGGTGGGAAAGAGATTCAATTGTAACTTCAAAAGCCACTGTCCTGCAGAGAAGGCAATGCATTTAGGCACTGGCAGTCCATGTGGCATGGTAGTACAAGTGGTTAGCACCTGTTGCTTCACAGGGTCCCAGGTTCAATTCCCAGCTTGGGTCACTGTCTGTGCGGAGTCTGCATGTTCTCCCCGTGTCTACGTGGGTTTCCTCTGGGTGCTCTGGTTTCCTCCCATAAGCCCCTAAAGACGTGCTTGTTAGGTGAGTTGGACATTCTGAAATTTCCCTGTGTGTACCCGAACAGGCACCAGAGTGTGGCGACTCGGGGATTTTCACAGTAACTTTCATTGCAGTGGGTTTTGTTCTAAATTTAAAGTACCCAATTTTTTTTTTTACAATTAAGGGGCAATTTAGCGTGGTCAATCCACCTAACCTGCACATCTATGGGTTGTGGGGGATGAAACCCACGCGGACATGGAGAGAACGTGCAAACTCCACACGGACAGAGACCCAGGGCTAGGATTCAAACCCAGGTCCTCAGCGCTGTAGTCCCAGTGCTAACCACTGCGCCACATGTCGTCCTCTTCATTGCAGTGTTAATATAAGCTTACTTGTGACACTAATAAAAGATTATTATTGCACAATAATAATGGTTATTGTTAAGCAGATCAAGGTCGCACGGCACTACATGAAGGGAAGGGAGATGTCTCGATGTCTTGCTCAACATCACATCCTCATCAACTGGTCATTCATTTTATTCCTACTCAAGAGATCTTGCCAAGAGTAAAATAGTTGTGAAACGTATTTGCATAACAGCAACGCTCAGTGACATGGTAGGTAAATGCAAATACTTAACAACTCCATAGGTCAACACGCTTACTCATACAAATAATTTGCTATAAACATTAGTTCTGCAAGTGCAAACTATTTTACATTTGACTTTAACGCTGTTCTTCAATCAGATTATTAATGTCACGAACCTTCTTGCAACACTCTCTTCACCAACATGTTCAGCTGATCCACAAAGGTTTTCTTTTCACAGTTCATCATTCTGGTGAAGCACTTTTTCAAAGCAGCAGATACCCGGTATGGGTCACCTGGGCTGTTTTCAAGGGTTTCGGCAGCTTCATTGCCAATGACTGCGTGGAATTCTGGGACATCTGTAACAAAGCGGACGTATCTCGGGAATAAGGAAAAACGTGCAAATCAGACATTTGCTTCAGTTTCCCTCCGAAAGAAAAAGGCAGGTTAATATTTTAGCTGTAACACTTAATCAGAACAACTAGGATGCAAACAAACCAAGTCGGAGGAGCAGGCCATTCGGCACCTCGCGCTGACTCTGCTCTTCAATAAGATTGTGGCCGATCTTTTTTGTTCATAAATTCTAACTACCACTGTGCCCTGTGGCCGATCTGATTGTGACCTCAATCCCACTTTCCCGCCCGCTCCTTAATCAGATGGGACTATACCTATCTCAGGGCAGCACAGTGGAACAGTAGTTAGCACCTGCTGCCTCACGGCGTCGAGGTCCTGGGCTTGATCCTGGCTCTGGGTCACTGTCCGTGTGGAGTTTGCACATTCTCCCCACGTTTGCGTGGGTTTCGCCCCCACAGCCCAAAGATGTGCAGTGTAGGTGGATTGGCCTCGGTAAATTGCCTCTTAATTGGAAAAAATTAAACGGGTACTCTAAACTTATAAATAAAAAGGGAGTCTATCTATCTATCGCGACCTTAAAAACATTCAATGAACACGTCTCCGCTGCTCCCTGAGATGAGAATTCCAACACTCAGAGAAATTCTCCTCACCTCAATCTTAAACACCCCTTATTTTCAAACCGTGTCTCCTAGTTCTGGTCTCTCCCACAAGGGGAAACATCAATTCAGCATCCACCCTGTGAAGGATCTTATTTGATCATCTCTCATGGATAAAGGACCAATATGTCCAAACTTTCTCCCTACGATAGCCACCCCCATACCAGGGATCAATCGAGTGAACCTTCTTGGAATTGCTTCTCATGCATTTATATCCTTTCTTAAATAAGGAGTCCAAAACTGGACACAGTTCTCCAGTGTGTCTGTACAACTGTAGCAAACATCCCTACTTTTGTATTCCATTTCCCTAGCAAATAATATTCCATTTGTCCTCTTAACCACTGCCTGTACCTGCATGCTAACTTTTTGTGCGTAGTGGAGAGAGAGAGGGGGAGTACGAGAGAGAGAGGGGGAGTACGAGAGAGAGAGGGGGAGTACGAGAGAGAGAGGGGGAGTACGAGAGAGAGAGGGGGAGTACGAGAGAGAGGGGGGGAGTAC